>NC_086447.1:183631917-183963167 GCF_028390025.1 Pseudophryne corroboree
CATTTATAATACAGAATTTGAATCAAACAATATCCAATTATTTAAAAGGTACAGTATATAAACAATATTATTTTGATATGGAAAGGGGACCATTCCAGTATAGAATATTTTACTGAATAAAATCAACAGCAATTTATATAATCTAAAAGTCACTTATAAAAGGTGATACAACCAGCATAGACTATCTGGAAATAAAGTTGGAAAGTCTTCCAACAGGAAAAATACAAACATCAACATATTGCAAGCAAACTGACACTAATAGTTAAATCCCAGTAGATAGCTGTCATCTTCCGAGTTGGAAGCGCAATGTCCAGTACAGACAATTTTTAAGAATAAAAAAAATTGCACTACAAATGAACAATATTGGGACCAATCCAAATAATTGGCGGACGGGTTTTTAGAAAGAGGATTCAATATGGAAAAGATAGAAACAAGAAATATGGGTTTTAGCTGACAGAACAGAACTTCTGTGGCTCAAACCCAGATTGAAAAAAGAACCTCAGAAAGGAGACTGTTTGTCACTCAATTTAACATAGATTTTTTTTGTTTTAAAGAATATTAGATAAAAATTGGACTATTTTACTTAAAGACCCTATCCTAGGTCCACAGCATCCAGAGATCTATGGTCACTTTAACAAAATCAATGTATGTCACTATATGGTACAGAAATACAATAAATCTGTTAGAACAGAGATTTAAAACTTTATACAGGTTGAGTATCCCTTATCCAAAATGCTTGGGACCAGAGGTATTTTGGATATCGGATTTTTCCGTATTTTGGAATAATTGCATACCATAATGAGATATCATGGTGATGGGACCTAAATATAAGCACTTATGTTACATATACACCTTATACACACAGCCTGAAGGTCATTTTAGCTAATATTTTTTATAACTTTGTGCATTAAACAAAGTGTGTCTACAGTCACACAATTCATTTTATGTTTCACATACACCTTATACACACAGCCTGAAGGTCATTTAATACAATATTTTTAATAACTTTGTGTATTAAACAAAGTTTATGTACATTGAGCCATCAGAAAACAAAGGTTTCACTATCTCACTCTCACACAAAAAAGTCCGTATTTCGGAATATTCCGTATTTCGGAATATTTGGATATGGGATACTCAACCTGTATATGGTTGTTTTACCATAATAAATACAATTAGATTTTCTAACAAACAGGAAGTTATGTAAGTGAGCAGGAAGTATAAATAGACAGTCCTTGAGCATAGTTATTTCACTTGAAACCCTGGCTGCATAGTCAAGAGAGAGAACACCAGTTGCTAAGAATAAGTAGAAACAGTCTATTTTTGCTACAACAGCTTTCTGACTTCTTTTTAGTAGTAGCGATATATTGTCTATACCATTTAATTTTTTTTAAACAGGCAATTCAGAATACACAGTTGGAGGAACTTTGAGTCACTTCATCTGCATAGTAAGTTTTTAAAATAATTACATTCTCTGCCTAAAAAGAAACATAGTACAATAACCAAATAATAAATTACATTGTTTAAAAAACAGGGATCCTAGAGATATAAAGGTCCCTCAAAGCTGCCCAATTTGAGGAACAGACTTACAAGTTCTAATTGTTGGTATTAGCATACCTCCCAACATTTCATCACTGAGAAGCGAGACTCCTGCGCGCACACATCCAAAAAGGGGTATGGCCTAAATGAAAGGGGTGTGGCTTAAATGAAAGGGGGTGTGACTTATATGAAAGGGGCATGGCCTCACAACAGTGCAGCGATCGCGAGTCACACCCCTTTTTACCGTCATTAAAGGGGGCATGACCAGCGCTCTGTGAGCCGCAGGCATGCCCCCAGTCCCTCTGTCTTCACTAAATAGATGCTGTGCTCATGCACAGCAGGAACCTCTCAACTGCTCCCCACCGTAGGACACTGCGGCCCGCGGGCGGGACATTCCCAAAAAACCGGGACCGGCCCGTGAAAATCGGGACAGTTGGGAGGTATGAGTAAGTATTTGTTATCTATTCTAGGAAGAAAAATAAATGTAATATCTAATAAAAAAAAACTAGTAATAATAAAAAACGTATTATTGTTCTATAGGTTCCTTTTTAGAATAATCAGCCTACTATTCTAATAGGAGATATCTGTCAATTGTACAATCAGTGAGTACCCTTATTTTATTCAGTGATTTAATTTTCAATTCGGAATACTATATAGACTATATTATGCGAAGTACTTGATTTAACCACCATTAACTATTTGTGTGGACTGTAGATGTATAATCGCTACCACCTGTTCTAATAGTTCAATCTTGCAAATATTCGGTTTAATATAAGCTGTTAATATAATGAATACAGCAAAAGATATTTCAGTGTAACTACTTTGGTTTCAAAATATATTGTATAACAATTGATAATGAGAGATCTATTGAATGTTTGAGTGTTATATATGCTGTGTAAAACTACAGATTGAGACTATAATTATTTTCTAAAATGAACTATGTTAATCAAAATTTGCTGTTTCTTAACTAGTATATAAAATGCACTGTATGACACTAGCCCTTAGAATCATGTTTTGAGATGCCACTTTTTACTGCTTATTAAGACACCCAACCTCTGAAGAAGTCATTATTGATGAAACGCATTGGGTGAAAAACATCATCGCTGTCTTGAAAAGAATATAGATGACCAATGAGAAATCTGATTATTTAGCGGCTTGTAAAAATACCTTTTTAAGGACTTAACAATCAATATGTGAGCAAAATTTTAATTGTTTCATTGATAATAGGATTTTGGTTACCTACCGATAAATCCTTTCTCGTAGTCCGTAGAGGATGCTGGGGTCTACATTAGTACCATTGGGTATAGACGGGTCCACCAGGAGCCATTGGCACTCAAGAGTTTGAGAGTGTGGGCTGGCTCCTCCCTCTAAGCCCCTCCTACCAGACTCAGTCTAGAAACTGTGCCTGAGGAGATGGACATCTTCGAGAGAAGAATTTAACACAGATAGTGGCGAGATTCATACCAGCTCACACATACAAGGCACATCAAGCTAACTAGCTTGAAAAACTCAGCAACTGCTGAAACATTACTTACCAAGTAACAATGCAGTACATAACTAAACAAAGTTGTACTGAAGCAGATAACGGTTGCAGGAAAACGAAGCGCTGGGCGCCCAGCATCCTCTACAAACTAAGAGAAAAGGACTTACCGGCAGGTAACCAAAATCCTATTTTCTCTTATGTCCTAGAGGATGCTGGGGTCCACATTAGTACCATGGGGATGTACCAAAGCTCCCAGAACGGGAGAGAGAGTGTGGAGGCTCCTGCAGAACTGATGGACTGAACTTCAGATCATCAGAGGCCAAAGTATCGAACTTGTAGAACTTAGCAAACGTGTTCAACCCAGACCAAGTTTCTGCTCAGCAAAGTTGTAACGCCGAGACACCCGGGGCAGCCGCCCAGGAAGACCCCACCTTACGAGCAGAGTGGGCCTTAACAGATTTTGGACACGGCAATCCTGCCGTAGAATAAGCATGCTGGATAGTGAACCTAATCCAGTGAGATATAGTCTGCTTTGAAGCAGGACACCCAATTTTCTTGGGATCATACAGGACAAATAGTCAGAATTCCTGTGACGAGCAGTCCTCTTCACATAGATTTTCAAAGCCCTCACAACATCCAAGAACTTTGAAGTAATTGAGGAGTCAGTAGCCATTGGCACCACAATAGGTTGGTTGATATGAAATGCCGACACATCCTTCGGAAGAAACTGCTGACGTGTCCGAAGCTCAGCCCTATCTTCATGGAAGATCAAGTATGGGCTTCTACAGGACAAAGCCCCCAACTCCGACACACGTCGAGCAGATGCTAAGGCCAACAACGTGACAGCCTTCCATGTGAGAAACTTGACCTCAACCTCCTGAAGAGGCTCAAACCAGTCCGACTGGAGGAACTGCAACACCACGTTAAGATCCCAGGGCGCCGTAGGCGGCACAAAGGGAGGCTGGATGTGCAGAACTCCCTTCAGAAAGGTCTGAACCTCAGGGAGGGCAGCCAACTGTTTCTGGAAGAAAATGGATAGGGCCAAAATTTGGACCTTTATGGACCCCAACCTCAGGCTCATATCCACACCTGCTTGCAGGAAGAGGAGAAAACGTCCCTGTTGAAACTCCACCGAAGGAAACTTCTTGGACTCACACCAAGATACATATTTTTTCCAAATACGATGGTAATGTTTAGACGTAACTCCTTTCCTAGCCTGTATCAGTTTAGGAATAACCTTGTTCGGAATGCCCTTCCGAGCTAGTATCTGGCGTTCAACCTCCATGCCGTCAAAAGCAGCCGCGGTAAGTCCTGATAAACGAATGGCCCCTGCTGCAGCAGGTCCTCCCGAAGAGGAAGAGGCCTCGGCTCTTCTAGCAGTAGATCCAGAAGATCTGCGTACCAAGACCTTCTTGGCCAGTCTTGAGCAATGAGGATTGCTTGAACCCTTGTTCTCCTTATGAGCTTTAGCACTCTTGGAATGAGTGTGAGTGGTGGAAACACGTACACCGACTGGAAAACCCACAGAGTCACCAGGGCGTCCACCGCCACTGCTTGCAAGTCCCTCGACCTGGAACAATATCGCCGAAGCTTCTTGTTGAGACGAGAGGCTATCATGTCGATTTGAGGTACACCCCAAAGATCTGTTACTTACGTGAACACCTCCGGATGGAGTCCACACTCTCCTGGATGGAGATCGTTTCTGCTGAGGAAGTCCGCTTCCCAGTTGTCTACTCCCGGAATGAAGATTGCTGACAGCGCCAACGCGTGTTTTTCTGCCCAGAGGATGATTCCGGTTACCTCTTTTAAGGGAAAAGGGAAATAGACTTCTGCACAAGTTTTAATTATTCAGTGATTCCCCAATTTTTTATGTCATCTATAATAGGATCCACAAAATGGCCTAAGACAATGGCAATATTGAATAAAAAAAGGAAAGAACAGGATTGTCTTTTTTGTTGGCGCACTTGGAGAAAAGATTGATGTCAGTATAATTATGGTTTCATTAAAATGTAACTTTTATTTCATATTTTCTAAAATATCCTGTTTGATGAAATATAAACATACATTTGTGAAAAATTAATAAAAGTGATAATTAAAATATCTTTCGGGCTCACTGTGTTGTTATTCCTAGATTGTTAATTATAGCTACAGATGTAGCCACCTTTATCTTGACCGATTCTCCGCCTAGACGGGCGTTTAGTCACACTAAGGCGATAGCTTAGCTTGCTGAGTTTAATCACAGGCAGGTGCGTTAAGGTGATTCTAGATACTCAGCATGCATTACACATCTCCACCACTGGGTGGCTAATGCTCCACTAATCCAGTACTTTCGATCGTATAGCGGCGGATTGATCTACAGCTCTGGCAAATGGTCAGTGACGACTGTAATGTTAATTCATGGTGACCAATGGTCAGACGGTGAGAGTTCTCAATATAAATAAAAAATACGATTTTAAACCTACCGGTAAATCTATTTCTCCTAGTCTGTAGAGGATTCTGGGGACTCCGTAAGGACCATGGGGTATAGACGGGCTCCGCAGGAGATAGGGCCCTGACAAAGCTAAATATTTATCTTATATAAAACCCTTTATGAGGTCTAAGAACACTGTACGCTATCTACGTATGAAGTACCGTAAGGGTACGCACGTTGCGTAACAATCGCTTAGCCGTAGTCGAGACGCTCAAGCGTCACGTTCGCTCACGGCCAAGAGATCACAGGCAGGCACGCTATTGGCTGCTGACTAACTTAATGATTCGCTATAGCGTAGCGGACGCTCGGGACCACAAGGAGATCACCGGCGGCGCTGACGCTCACAATGTTAAACCTTTGTATCTAAACCATAAACAGTGTATTGTGCAGTAAAACCTTAGTGTATAGATAGAGTGTAAATGCAACACAGTGTAACCTTATTAACTTAAAAGCTGTTTGAGCGTCACCGACGCTTTGAGAATACTTAACACTATAAGAAATACACAGATACCTGGGCTTAGGGTCCAACGCCTAATATATATATTATGAATGATATACTTGCAAAAGAATTAATACAAATACAAATCATACACTACAACATAACATAGACTACCTAACCAGGTAACTACACAGGAAATATAATACAATTACTATTTAAGGGAAAATAAGAGAAAAAGAGGAGGAGAGAGAGAGAGAGAGAGAAATTGGCCCACAATAACAAGAAGATCAATATAGTTGCGGAGAAACACTTACGCACAAGGGGAAACGATCGCATGCGCCTCGATATCCAGCTCCCGATTATCAGCAATGAGAACCGTTTGAAGAGAGTGAACTGGATATGGTCGGCCTGCCTATTTATGCCCCACACACAATGCAATTCAATGGTCCCTACAATCTCATTGTTCATTGGACACAGGAATTCGGCTTCGCATTATAACAAAAGGTCATAGGTTGATTCATACAGGTGGGCTGTGACTGCTTCCAACTGTTCAGGTGGGTGGGATACTGAGTTTCCCGCCGCATGACTAAATAAGAACAAATAATAGTAAATGGACATAAACTTCTTATGTCCATAACTATTCGCACGAGCGATTAATCCGCTCCAAACCAACACCGGAATATTGCTATTTAAATACTCTTCCGATGGGTACCAAACACCACTGTATGACCCCTGTTAGACCCTTCGTACAATACAAAGAGGGATCTCTCTGTTCAGGAACATGCTATGTTAACTAAACTTTCAGAATCTATCAAAGGGACCATGATCTACAAAATACATTATATAGTGAAAATATGTAACGATTGAGTCGCACGCTACGATCACATAAACTCTACCGTAAATACGCATACCGTGCGCCTGCGGGTGCCCGCGACTGTGAGTATGCGCACGTACGGGAGAGCGCACGCATGCGCAGCACGGACCTGTGTGAGGTGCAAATATGGTAGTGTGCATAGAGATATTTTTCTGACTTTGACAGTCCACCCTTTGGCAGTCAACAATAACTGCCACCTTCTAAAACATTTCAAAAAGAGAAAAATATATGTCAGGGGTTAATACATTTACATGGTTGGGTAGGGGAGGAGAGGAGAAGGTAGGAAAAGGGTATGACCTAGTGAGATAGCAGAAGCATGTGTGTATGAATCTGTGTTTGGGGGTCATGTATCATCATGCCGTACGTGTTTTAAATCAAGCTTCGAGGTATTGCGAAGTATACATTTGAATTCCTTCTTATCCCGTGGTACGGGTCTGTGGATGGGCTGTCAAACTTTACCGAGCTCTTTTCGGCTTTGGTTGTAACAAAATGGGGGAGCACATTTTAGTTGATGATACATGAATGGGGGAGATATGTGATTGCTGATATCTGTGCCTGTATTCCCTATCGACTATGTGTGTCATTACCTGAGGGTTGTAGAAATGAAGAAAAGACATAATTACGGTAAATGCGGTGGTATTCTATGTCAGGTAAATGTACATTCGTCGATTGAGGTCTTGTTTGGTGTCTGTTGAATGCAGTCTTCTTTGTGCTTTTGCCCATAAGGTGCGAGCAAAAGCTGTCAATGTCCATAGATTTACAAAAGTGTTGGGCTAGCGTAATTTTAAAATTTCTAGGGAAACTGGGGATCCATGGCATAGTTCATCAAAAATCTGTGTATCAGGTTGTCAAAACTTCTTCTTTAATCTCTCTGTTGTCTGTATATCGGCTCATCAAATTCCTCGTCCAAGTGGGTCTTTTTACCTTGGAGGAAACGGAAAAACAGGTGAAAGAAATGGACCATAGAAATCGCATTTTCATCACATCATTGTTTCTACATTTGGGTCATAAATCAAGTCCATTGGAATTACAGTTTCCTCACTCCTTAAACTCATTACCTTAGTACGACGATTGCACCTCATTAAAGCCTGACCGCATCTAAATATCAAACCAATCGTTATGATAACACCTAAGATACATAGGAGAAACTTCCCAACATCCATTATGACTCCTTGAGCCCAGTCTCCTAAACCAGAGAACCAATTTCGCGGGTTCAACCATGACACCCAACCAGTCAGCTCATTACCTACAGCAGCAAGAGTGAGATTGTGTCTCCTGCGAAATTCCCACTTCAGTTGGAGAATATCGTCCATCTTTTGGTCTATGACCTCGACCGGGTCCTCGGTGCTATTCGTAATATATGTGCAACATTTCACGCCGTATTGTGTTGCCAGTGTGACACAACATCCGCCTGTCACTGCTGTGAGGTAATTAAGAACCATTCTATGCTGTACCAGTTCTGTTTTATAAGCTTGAAGTTCCCTTCCAGTATACCTAAACGTGTCATCATACATTTCAGTGATATTATCTAACAAATTGGCGAGCGCAGATATGTATTTATAATTCAACACTCCTCTAGCGGTGCGAGTGATGTCTAACGCGATTAGAAACTGAATCCCGGTGGATTCATGGATCATGTCAGAGGCCGGATGCTCTGTTCTTTCTATCAGGTGCCGTTTAACTACGTGCTCGTAATGGGTGTGAGTATAAGGAGTTTGGGCAACACGGTGTATGTCTTTCATTTTGTCATGTGATACAGTCATTACTTCAGGCAGTACTTTTCCAATATAACACAATCCTTCAGAGTTTGGGGCAAGCCACTTATACGCCTTTCTCCCGCATATGAAATATGCATCATCGGGGAGAACATATGGGACGGAGTAGGACATAACCATATTACACACCTTCCATGTGAAATCTCCTAACCCTAATTCTTCCATCTGCTTAGTACACGTATCAGGTTGTACGATATGTGCACAGTATCCTGGTGATACCTCTCCAACTCTCGTAATCCTATTTCCTAAGGTATACCTATACCGGAAAGATTTTCCTCTACTGGCTATGTGGCGTATAAGCTCTGTATCTGTAGGCATTCTATCTGCTCTATGCGAAAAGGTCATGGTTTGATTACTCCATGACACTTCCCAATTTCCCGGCTTTCGGGGATTGGAGATGTTAAAACATAATAGGGACCTATCCACATGGTATTGGTGGAGCTTCAAACTAGGAGGGCTGGAGATATTAAACCTCCTGTCCACCGGTCTCCCACCACTTAACTCAAGTACCTCCCCTAACGTTAAAGGAAATGGTACTAGCCCTGATTTGCTATGACCTTGAGGTACTTGAGAGCATACCCAACAATCTGTTTTATTTAACACACTACCCACTAAGGAGTGATAGTCACTCAATGGATGCCGGTCCATATGGATATTAAAACTGGATTGGCATTTCTTTATGCACCCATCCTCAATGACGTTGTTACAGAGCCGACAGATACAGTTTTCTTCAGCTAACAATCCTTCACAATTCCTTCTATGGTCAATGTTATCGGATCGTTTTCTGATACTCGCCTTTGCTTGTTGATTATGTTGTTCTTGGAAAACTACGCCTCCATCTCTGTCATCAGAACCCATTCCAGAACCTCTCTCGACCTCCATGGTACTCTCACCGGAACAGACTGCTCTGGTCAACATCATGGTCAACAGGAAAATCCGGATCACAGTCTCTTGGGGCAAGTCCATCTTGTAGGAGGAAACGGAGAAGAATGAGAAGGGGGAAAAAAATAATTTGAAGGAGAGGGGATGGGAAGTTGGAGAAAAACAATAAAAGGGAACAGGGGATCGACAACTGCTTTTGGTCTTGTGATTTTCAATGCTCAGGTGCCGCCTTAATCCTCCTGGAACAGACACTCCAGTGATACAACCTCTACCGTCTGTTCCTTATCACGGGACCTCTCTGGATCAGCAACCTTTTTACAGTGGGACGAATGAACCCAAGTCTCTCTCTCAGCAACCTTCAATGCTGTAGTGCTAGTCAATAAGACCTGGTATGGTCCTTCCCATCTGTCAATAAGGCAACCTGAGCGTAGAAAATTCCGTATCATTACATAATCCCCAGGTTCAATGTCATGACAATTACTATCTGGTAAATCAGGAATCACTAACTTCAGATTATCATTTTGATTCCTCAACTGTTTACTCATGTTAATCAAGTATTTTACAGTCACTTCATTGTTACACTTCAAATCATCCTGAGGGTTAATCATAACATGCGGTTGTCGACCAAACAAGATTTCAAAGGGAGACAGATTAAGAGGGGACCTGGGAGTGGTTCTGATGCTGTACAGTACAATGGGTAAAGCTTCTGGCCATGTCAATCCTGTCTCTGCCATCACTTTACTCAGTTTATTTTTAATAGTGCTGTTCACTCTTTCCACTTTCGCACTCGCCTGTGGACGGTATGGAGTGTGCAGCTTGCTATCAATTCCCATCAATTTACACATTCCTTGAAAGACATCACCTGTAAAATGGGTACCCCTATCACTTTCGATAATTCTAGGGATACCATATCTACATACAAATTCCTGCACAATTTTCTTAGCAGTAAACATAGCGGTATTTGTGGCCGCCGGAAATGCTTCGACCCAATTTGAAAAAACATCTATACAAACAAGTACATATTTAAAATTTCGACAAGGGGGTAATTGAATAAAGTCAATCTGTATTACCTGGAAAGGGCCGCCGGCAGGTGGGATATGAGATGGTTCTGTAGGTATTGCCTTTCCGATGTTCTTTCTCAGACAGGTAAGGCATGACATTGCCCTTTTACTCGCATGAGAAGAAAATCCTGGGGCACACCAATATGCTCTTACCAACTTGCACATCCCTTCCTTGCCCAGATGAGTCAGCCCGTGAGCTGCCTCAGCTAAGCATGGAAGGTATGCTTTGGGGGCCACTGGTTTACCGTGTCCATCCGTCCAGAGTCCTGAGGACTCCTGACCATATCCCTTTGCCTTCCAGACTGCCTTTTCCTGTGTGGAACACAAATTTTGCATCTCACACAACTTCTGTGTGTTGATGGTATTAAATACCATCAGTTGTGTGGTGTCTGTCTGTCTGGGGGTAGCAGCTGCTAATTTAGCAGCTTCGTCTGCTCGGCTGTTACCAAGTGATACTGGGTCTTGGCTATATGTATGTGCTTTACATTTGATAACAGCCACTCTGTCGGGTTCCTGTATCGCTGTTAGAAGCCTTTTTATGTGAGCTGCATGCGCTACCGGTGTACCAGCTGCCGTCATGAAATTTCTGAGGCGCCATAGGGCTCCGAAATCATGGACTACCCCGAATGCGTATCTAGAGTCGGTGTAGATATTGGCTGATTTGCCCTTAGCCAATTCACATGCTCTGGTTAGGGCGACCAGTTCAGCAACCTGGGCTGAGTGAGGTGGGCCTAGCGGTTCCGCTTCTATGGTGCCTTGGTCATCTACGACTGCGTATCCAGTACACAAGTCTCCCGAGTCTGACTGTCTATGACAACTACCGTCCGTGTAGAACGTAAGTTCTACATCTTCCAGTGGGTTGTCACTGATGTCAGGCCTTGCGGTAAAATTTTGGGTCAAATATTCCATACAATCATGAGTGTCTTCCTTTGTGTTAAATTCTCCTTCCCCACCACTCTCATCCTCCACCCTTTGTGCCTGTCCAGGCACACCTGGGAGATATGTTGCAGGATTTAATGCACTGCATCTCCTTATGGTGATGTTTACGGGGGCCATTAGTGCCAATTCCCATCTTGTAAACCGCGCTGATGAGACGTGTCTGGTTTGTGCAGAATTTAACAAGGCTGACACTGCATGTGGTGTATGAATTGTGAGGTTGTGACCTAGCACGACGTCTTCGCTTTTCGTTACTAGCAATGCTATCGCAGCAACGCTTCGCAAGCATGTGGGGAGGGATCGCGCTACCGTATCTAGCTGAGCGCTGTAATATGCTACCGGCCTGCTGGCATCACCGTGCTTTTGGGTTAGTACGCCTGCCGCGCAACCAGCACTTTCTGTTCCGTATAGTTCAAAGGGTTTCCCATAGTCAGGCATACCTAATGCTGGTGCCTGCGTTAGGCACTGTTTAAGTCTCTCAAATGCTGTCTCAGACTCGTCTGTATGCGAAATCCGATCAGGTTTGTTTGAGGAGACCATCTCCTGCAAGGGTAACGCCAGGATGGAAAACCCTGGGATCCAGTTACGGCAATACCCACACATTCCTAAAAATGTTCTGATCTGTTGCTGAGTTTGTGGCAGAGTCATGTCTCTAATTGCTTGAATTCTATCAGCGGTCAGGTGTCTCAGTCCTTGTGTTAAACAGTGTCCCAAATATTTTACCTTAGTTTGGCATAATTGCAACTTGTCTTTGGAAACCTTGTGTCCTGTGTCTGAAAGATGAAACAGGAGCTGTTTCGTATCCTTCAGGGATGCTTCCAATGAATCAGAACACAGTAGTAGATCATCCACGTACTGTATTAATACTGATCCACTCACTGGTTGGAAAGACTGTAAACAATCATGCAAAGCCTGAGAAAATATACTTGGGCTATCTATGAATCCTTGTGGTAATCGAGTCCATGTGTATTGGACTCCTCTGTATGTAAATGCAAACAAATATTGACTGTCAGGGTGCAGAGGTACCGAAAAGAAAGCGGAGCAGAGGTCAATAACAGTGAAAAATTTTGCAGTGGGAGGGATTTGCATTAGGATGACAGCTGGATTTGGCACTACGGGGAACTGACTCTCAACTATTTTGTTAATCCCCCTTAGATCCTGCACTAGCCGGTAACCCCTCCCCCCACTCTTTTTAACAGGGAAGATGGGACTATTGGCAGTGCTGGACGTTCTTACCAGAATGCCCTGTTGTAGCAAGCGCTCTATTACGGGATACACTCCTAACTCCACCTCTGGCTTCAGAGGGTACTGTGGGATTTTTGGAGCTATCCTACCATCTTTTACTTGTACAACTACCGGAGCTACGTTTGCCATTAATCCAGTGTCCTGTCCATCTTTAGTCCAAAGTGACTCTGGTATCTGAGATGTCATTTCTTCTACTTGGGAGGGAGTCCTATTTGTCATAATGGTATGTGACATTAATTTTGACGGGGAGTCTAACATGTCTCGCACTTCCTGAGCATGATTCTCAGGTATGTCCAAGAATACACCTTCAGGAGTACAATAAATGACGCACCCCATTTTACACAGTAAGTCTCTTCCCAGGAGATTAGTCGGTGCCGATGCAGCCAGCAAAAAGGAATGCTTGGTATGTAAAGGCCCTACTGTAATCTCGGCTGGTTTGCTAACAGGGTAGTGCTGGACTACTCCCGTTACCCCTATGGCTGGAATTGTCTTACCAGTGGTTCTCATGCCCACTGTCGAATTTATCACTGATTTGGCCGCCCCTGTGTCTACAAGAAAGTTTAATGATTTACCAGCTACATTGATTGCAATTTCTGGTTCACTTTCAAGGCTTGCAATCAATTTTACTGGCTGCATATTACAGGTATGGCCACACCCCTATTGGGTATGGTGACCTCCCTGAATCCCGCTGGCAGCAACTACTTGTGATGGAGTTAATTGGGAGCTACCAGAGGCTTGCCAGTCTCTGTTCGGGGGGTATCTTTTTGTTTCCCCTGTATGTGGCTCATAACTCCGTTTCTGCGGACCCTGCTCCCAATGTCGTGTGTCGTGTCGTTGTCTAGGGGGTTGGTATGAGTTTCGTGAATTCTTCATTCTTCAATCTCGTCCCATGTGTCCCTGTTTATGACAAGAATAACAAGTAACCACATTTGACTTACCCACAGGGTTTGGTGATATAAACAAAGGCTGCCTTGTGGTCAGGGCCTGTATACTTACTGCCATTAACTTATCACCTTGTTGTTCCCTGTGTCTGGTGATGTTCCTATCGTGATCAATAGCAGCCTCTCTCAAAGTAGCCACAGACAGACCTCGCCAACATGGTTGTGTGGTCTGTACCCTAGTCTTCAATGACTCTTTTAAACCATCCATCAGTACCGATACTGCTACTTCTCGATGGTTTATGTTTGTTTTAATGTCCTCTATGCCTGTGTATTTTGCCATTTCTGATAATGCTCTGTGAAAATACTCTGCAGCTGTTTCTGACTCCTTCTGTTTAATGGAGAATATTTTGTTCCATTTAACTACGGCTGGGAAATACTCTTTTAACTGTAAGCTTATTCTTTTTACATTGTCTTTGTTGTACACATCTGTAAGAGGTACATCCTGATCTAATCCACAGTCAGCTAAAAATTGAGCTGCGTCGACATTGGAGGGTAAACATGCTCTCAGCAATATCTGCCAGTCTTTGTTGTTGGGCTCTAACGTGTTACCTAGGTCTCTGATGTATTTTTGGCTGGCAACTAAGTCTTTTCTAGGGTCAGGGAATTCCGACACTATGGTCCTTAATTCCATTCGGGAAAATGGGCTGTACATGGCAATGTTCCTAACAGGAGTGACTCCTGAAGTGTCTGTTTTCCCATTTGGAACTACTATTACCTTAACAGGATTAACTCTAACAACCTCATCCTGTGTAGATTCTACAGGCTGTGGTGAAATAGTTTCAGCATAGTGTATGGTGCCGTACTTACCCGTTGATACGACCTCACCTATCCCTCCGCTAGGGGCTTTCGTTACTAATCTCGGGGGTTGAGCTGTGCCTACAGTGGTCTCTGCTATGGTGGCTGCTAGAGAGAGCGCTGAAATTGTTGCCGATTCGTCCTCTTGATCACACTCCTGAGGAAAGTTCAAAACAGGGTACAACTTGCACGGGTTAATACTTGCATTGGTTAATTGGTTAACATTATCTTTAACATTTACACAGTTGCTAAGTGTTTGTTTGTTACACCTTAATGCATCATTCTCCGCAACCAATTTTTCTCCCGATATATATGGTGGCGGTGGGGCCGTGGCTATCAGTTTTCTGATCGAGCCAGATCCCGCCGCCTGAGCCAATCCTCTCTGTATGTCACCCTCCTGTTGCCACAACTGTAAATAATCATAATGCTTGATTCGTCTCTTGGCTGATTTAATGAGACATATCCTTCTCCTTAAATTCGTTAACACTTCTGTGCTGAAGCTACCTACTCTTGGGAATTTCTCCCCGTCATGTATTGTCATTCTCTCCCATTCATCACATAAAGCTTCTGTGTGACTTCCGTATTTCTCACACATTACGTATCTTGCCGACCCGACTGGTCGGTTCACTGAATCAACCCGAACCGAGGTTGATCGCCCCCTACCTGAACAAGTGGCCCCCATAGTTCGAAGGTGTTGCTTTATTCAACCAACCCTTACGCAAACCAAAATGTTCAAAATAGGCTGACGGTGGCGGTTTACCGAGTACCCCACTCACTCGCCCACGCCGACCAATACGACCTGATCACACCGATATGGTGCTGGCGTACTCGACCTAGGGCCCCTGCGACCTGAACCTCTATTTACTGGAACCTGTGAGGGTGATCCGAAGAACACTTACTCTTTCCAGTAACTATTGGTTGTTGGATAGTTCCTGAGTGAGCAGCGAACCTCCCTTAAAATAAAAAAAATTACACAAATCACGTTAGAATGTACAAATAGCGTTTATGACCTTCGTACACAAATAGTACCGGTCAGGTTTACTAATGCACACAATTACGTGCGGTACAATCGTTCAGCACATAAGCAACTAATCTTATGTACGGAGCGACCAGTGGAATCGAAAATTGCGGCTGCGAATTCCTTCAGCCAGAGCTTGTATGGCCTATATGGGTGTTGCACCAACCCTTTCTTGGTGTTGTGCCTGTGGACTGTATAGCGGACTTCCTTGTCTGCTGTACCTGAACCTGCTGGTCTGCTATGACCTCCTGGTCTGTTACAGTATGACCTCCTGGTCTGCTACACTCTAATGCTCAAATTGTATGTTTTAACCAGGGATGCCTCCCTAGCCACCATGTACATCACTTACACGCATGTACCTCACGAGAACTCGACTTTTCTTGTGGTTCAACCTCAAAAATTGTAAAAACAAACACTCACTCACCACATATACACTTTTGTTTCTATTTCTATTTCTGCGCAGAAATTTCTCTTTAGACCAGATGTGTTACAAATTAGGAGAAGGATCTATTAATTTAAATTTTGAATGTTAGAATAGATTTGTGCGATTTATCGCCTTGCGTTATTTACCGCGTTGCGCTATTTATCGCGTTGAAAAAAAATTAACGCTTGTGATTTGAGTTACGTGGGCGTACCCGTACGCTCCGTTGCGTAATATACGCTGCGTGCGTCGGCCCTTGGATTGCGTACACAAGTCTCAGTCCTTTGTTAGAGACACGAGTACGCAAAGCAAAGATCCACCGTAACACAATTTATACGTTTATCAATGTAGATGATCCTTTATCATCTACCACGCACCACACTGACTTCGCCTTGTCTCTTAGGCACAGCTGTGTGTTTGTCTATACTTTAACTATATTACCTTTACTCTTAAACTATTAAAATAGCGGCAAATCTCTCTCAGCACGTTTATCAATTATAAAAAGGCAAACAGAAGAGTGATATACGAAAATACACAAATGAAAAAGAAATGCAGATATATATGTGCGTGCGTGTGTACGCAAGACAGAAAAATAAACAGTTTTAAAAGAGACTAGCGTGTTGTTCTTACCTCCGGTTCCCGGATTCCTTCAGCACCCTTTACTAAGAGAAGCAGACGCTTATCCAAACAGCACTACGAGGAATATGATCTCCCGCCCTTTGCTGCTGGATAATGTCTGCTGAAATTACCTAGTGCAGATATGTGAAGGACAGGACGAGCCGCCAATTGACAAAGCTAAATATTTATCTTATATAAAACCCTTTATGAGGTCTAAGAACACTGTACGCTATGTACGTATGAAGTACCGTAAGGGTACGCACGTTGCGTAACAATCGCTTAGCCGTAGTCGAGACGCTCAAGCGTCACGTTCGCTCACGGCCAAGAGATCACAGGCAGGCACGCTATTGGCTGCTGACTAACTTAATGATTCGCTATAGCGTAGCGGACGCTCGGGACCACGAGGAGATCACCGGCGGCGCTGACGCTCACAATGTTAAACCTTTGTATCTAAACCATAAACAGTGTATTGTGCAGTAAAACCTTAGTGTATAGATAGAGTGTAAATGCAACACAGTGTAACCTTATTAACTTAAAAGCTGTTTGAGCGTCACCGACGCTCTGAGAATACTTAACACTATAAGAAATACACAGATACCTGGGCTTAGGGTCCAACGCCTAATATATATATTATGAATGATATACTTGCAAAAGAATTAATACAAATACAAATCATACACTACAACATAACATAGACTACCTAACCAGGTAACTACACAGGAAATATAATACAATTACTATTTAAGGGAAAATAAGAGAAAAAGAGGAGAGAGAGAGAGAGAGAAATTGGCCCACAATAACAAGAAGATCAATATAGTTGCGGAGAAACACTTACGCACAAGGGGAAACGATCGCATGCGCCTCGATATCCAGCTCCCGATTATCAGCAATGAGAACCGTTTGAAGAGAGTGAACTGGATATGGTCGGCCTGCCTATTTATGCCCCACACACAATGCAATTCAATGGTCCCTACAATCTCATTGTTCATTGGACACAGGAATTCGGCTTCGCATTATAACAAAAGGTCATAGGTTGATTCATACAGGTGGGCTGTGACTGCTTCCAACTGTTCAGGTGGGTGGGATACTGAGTTTCCCGCCGCATGACTAAATAAGAACAAATAATAGTAAATGGACATAAACTTCTTATGTCCATAACTATTCGCACGAGCGATTAATCCGCTCCAAACCAACACCGGAATATTGCTATTTAAATACTCTTCCGATGGGTACCAAACACCACTGTATGACCCCTGTTAGACCCTTCGTACAATACAAAGAGGGATCTCTCTGTTCAGGAACATGCTATGTTAACTAAACTTTCAGAATCTATCAAAGGGACCATGATCTACAAAATACATTATATAGTGAAAATATGTAACGATTAAGTCGCACGCTACGATCACATAAACTCTACCGTAAATACGCATACCGTGCGCCTGCGGGTGCCCGCGACTGTGAGTATGCGCACGTACGGGAGAGCGCACGCATGCGCAGCACGGACCTGTGTGAGGTGCAAATATGGTAGTGTGCATAGAGATATTTTTCTGACTTTGACAGCCCCTAAAAAGAACTTTGACTATGGGTGTGCACTGCCTCTTATTTTCTCTTACGTCCTAGAGGATGCTGGGGACTCCGTAAGGACCATGGGGTTTATACCAAAGCATCCAATCGGGCGGGAGAGGGCGTATGAGTCTGCAGCACCGACTGAGCAAACGCTAGGTCCTCATCAGCAAGGGTATCAAACTTGTAGAATTTAGCAAAAGTGTTTGACCCCGACCAAGTCGCCGCTCGGCAAAGTTGTAATGCCGAGACGCCTCGGGCAGCCGCCCAAGAAGAGCCCACCTTCCTAGTGGAATGGGCCTTAACCGAATTTGGTACCGGCAATCCAGCCGTAGAGTGAGCCTGCTGAATCGTATTACAGATCCAGCGAGCAATAGTCTGCTTCGAAGCAGGAGCGCCAATCTTATTGGCCGCATACAGGACAAACAGAGCCTCTGTTATCCTAATTCTAGCCGTCCTGGCTACATAAATTTTTAAGGCCCTGACTACGTCAAGGGATCTGGAATCCTCCAGGTCACTTGTAGCCACAGGCACCACAATAGGTTGATTCATATGGAACAAGAAACGACTTTAGGCAAAAATTGCGGATGTGTCCTCAATTCAGCTCGATCCACATGAAAAATCAAGTAGGGGCTCTTGTGTGACAAAGCCGCCAATTCTGACACTCGCATTGCTGATGCTAAGGCCAACAACATGACCACCTTCCAGGTAAGAAATTTCAACTCAACCTTGTTAAGCGGTTCAAACCAGTGTGATTTTAGGAACTGCAACACCACGTTCAGGTCCCATGGTGCCACTGGAGGCACAAAAGGGGGCGGGGATGTGCAGCACTCCCTTTACAAACATCTGGACTTCTGGAAGAGAAGCCAATTCCTTCTGAAAGAAAATCGAGAGGGCCGAAATTTGTACCTTAACAGAGCCTAATTTCAGGCCCATATCCACTCCTGTCTGTAGGAAGTGGAGAAGACGACCCAGATGAAAATCTTCCGTAGGTGCATTCTTGGTCTCACACCAAGACACATACTTTCGCCAGATACGGTAATAATGTTTTACCGTCACCTCCTTCCTAGCCTTTATTAAAGTAGGGATGACCTCTTCCGGAATCCCCTTTTTCGCTAGGATTCGGCGTTCAACCGCCATGCCGTCAAACGTAACCGCGGTAAGTCTTGAAATACACAGGGCCCCTGCTGCAACAGGTCTTCCCTCAGAGGAAGAGGCCAGGGTTTTCTTGTGAGCATCTCTTGTATATCCGAGTACCAGGCCCTTCGAGGCCAGTCTGGGACAACGAGTATCGTCTGTACTCTTCTTCGTCTTATGATCCTCAACACTTTTATGATGAGAGGAAGAGGAGGAAACACGTAGACCGATTTGAACACCCACGGTGTTACCAGAGCGTCTACTGCTACTGCCTGAGGGTCCCGAGACCTGGCGCAATACCTCCGAAGTTTTTTGTTGAGGCGTGACGCCATCATGTCTATTTGAGGAATTCCCCAAAGACGTGTTACGTCTGCAAAGACTTCTTGATGAAGTCCCCACTCTCCTGGATGGAGATCGTGTCTGCTGAGGAAGTCTGCTTCCCAGTTGTCCACTCCCGGAATGAAGACAGCCGACAGAGCGCTTACATGATTTTCCGCCCAGCGAAGGATCCTTGTGGCTTCCGCCATCGCGACTCTGCTTCTTGTCCCGCTTTGGCGGTTCACATGAGCCACTGCTGTGACATTGTCTGATTAAATCAGAACCGGTAGGTTTCGAAGAAAACTCTCCGCTTGTCGAAGGCCGTTGTAAATGGCCCTGAGTTCCAACACATTGATGTGTAGACAGGACTCCTGGTCTGACCAAAGACCCTGAAATTTTTTTCCCTGTGTGACCGCTCCCCATCCTCGGAGGCTCGCATCCGTGGTAACCAGGATCCAATCCTGAATTCCGAACCTGCGACCCTCCAGGAGGTGAGCACTTTGCAACCACCACAGGAGGGACACTCTGGTCCCTGGGGACAGAGTTATTTTCCGATGTAAGTGCAGATGGGACCCGGACCACTTGTCCAGAAGGTCCAATTGAAAAGTCCTTGCATGGAACCTTCCGAAGGGAATGGCCTCGAAGGCCACCACCATTTTCCCCAGAACTCGAGTGCATTGGTGAACTGACACCCTTTTCGGTTTTAGCAGGTCTCTGACCATGTTCTGGATGTCTTGGGCTTTCTCTACTGGGAGGAAGACCTTCATTTATTCCGTATCCAGTATCATACCTAGGAACGGTAGCCGAGTTGTCGGAATCAACTGTGACTTCGGTAGATTTAGAATCCAACCGTGTTGCTGGAGCACTCTCAGAGAGAGCGCCACACTGCTCTGCAATTTCTCCCTTGATCTCGCTTTTATCAGGAGATCGTCCAAGTATGGGATAACTGTGACTCCATGCTTGCGCAGGTGTCACAATCCCATGTAGTTTCTACTCCATGCCTGGGGTGGCGCTCTCTGCTCTGGTGTTCAGAGTTCTGCTCTGTATCTGCATCTTGATTAGTAGCTGCTACCACAGCTGTGAGCAGCACCTGTACTCACTACTTAGGCCAGCCACACAGGCTCCCTGGTGCCAGTTCATCGAGTCAAGATTGTTACAGCTCCTGATCCTGGTCATGCTGATCTCTGCTGCTAAATAGACCAAAGAACTGCCAGTGCTCTTGTTCCCGGCGAGTTTCTCCGCAGTCTACCCCAGTGTCTCCGGTGCTTCCAGCATTAAGTGCTGCACAGCTTCCAGCGTTCTCAAGCAGCTTCTGGACTTTAATGTGTCTCGGTCATCAGTGTGCTGGGAGTCAGTGTCTGCTTCTGTGTCTTTAATTATCATTTTCAAGTTCCTAGAATCATCAGTGTCTCCAGTCACCGTGTACTACTCTGCAAACCACCAGTGTCTTTAATTGTTATTCTCGAGTTCCTAGAATCACCAGTGTCTTCAGTCACCGTTTACTACTCTGCAAACCACCAGTGTCTGTAATTTTCATTCTCAAGTTCTTGGAATCATCAGCGTCTCCAGTCACCATTTACTACTCTGTAAACCACCAGTGTCTTTAACCATTATTCTCAGGTTCCTTGAATCATCAGCGTCTTCAGTCATCGCTTACAACTTTGCAAATCATCTGTGTTTTCAATCATCATTCACAAGTTCCTTAACTCATCAGCATCTTCAGTCACCATTTACAAGTCTGCAAATCACCAGTGTTTTCAGTCATCATTCACAAGTTCCTTAACTCATCAGCATCTTCAGTCACCATTTACAAGTCTGCAAATCACCAGTGTCTTCAATCATCATTCACAAGTTCCTTAACTCATCAGCATCTTCAGTCACCATTTACAAGTCTGCAAATCACCAGTGTCTTAAATCATCATTCACAAGTTCCTTAACTCATCAGCACCTTTAGTCACCGTTCACAAGTTTACAAATCATCAGTGCCATCCTGTGTTCCAGTTACAGTGCAGTCCTGCAGTCCAGCTACAGTGCAATCCTGCAACCCTGGTACGTGCATACTCTACCACAGTCTACATCATTCTCATGTACTCACAGTTTCCTGGCATCCCATGTCCCCTCAGTTTTCCCTTTGTGTTCTCTAGTTATTCCTGCTTTATATTTATTGTTTACAGTTGTACGTTGCTTTAATAAACTAGTTATTATTCCGTGAACCTCAGTCCCTACTAATATGTTTTCACACTGGGAGATCCAAACGAATTCTGACAGCAGGACCACCATCATTTCCGCCATTATCTTGGTGAAAATCCTCGGGGCCGTGGAGAGTCCAAACGGCAACGTCTGAAATTGGTAATGACAAACCTGTACAGCGAATCTAAGGTATTCCTGATGGGGGGGCATATATGGGGACATGAAGGTACGCATCCTTTATGTCCAGAGACCCCATAAACTCCCCCTCCTCCATGTTGGCTATTATCGCTCTGAGAGATTCCATTTTGAATTTGAATCTTTTTATGTACAGGTTTAGGGATTTCAGATTCAAAATAGGTCTGACCGAACCGTCCGGTTTCGGGACCACAAATAGGGTTGAATAATCCCTGCTGGTGCAGGGGAACCTTGATTATCACTTGCTGTATACACAGCGTTTGAATTGCAGCTAACACTACATCCCTTTCCGATGTGGAAGCTGGTAGGGCCGATTTGAAAAATCGGCGCTGGGGCACCTCCACGAATTCCAATTTGTAACCCTGGGAAACTATTTCCAACACCCAGGGATTCAGGTCCGAACTGACCCAGGCCTGACTGAAAAGTCGAAGACGTGCCCCCAACGGTGCGGACTCCCTCAGGGGAGCCCCAGCGTCATGCTGTGGGTTTTGGAGCAGCCGGGAAGGACTTTTGTTCCTGGGCACCTGCCGAAGCAGGTGCTCTCTTGCCTCTGCCCTTACCTCTGGCGAGGAAAGAGGATCCCCGACCTCTTTTGGACTTGTGCGACCGAAAGGACTGCATCTGATAGGGTGTTACTTTCTTTTGCTGTTGGGGAATATATGGTAAAACATTTGATTTACCTGCTGTAGCTGTGGAAACCAGGTCCGTCAGCCCATCCCCAAACAATACATCCCCCTTATAGGGTAGTACTTCCATGTTTCTTGGAATCCGCATCACCCGTCCATTGGCGAGTCCATAAGGATCTTCTCGCTGAGACAGACATGGCATTGGCCCTAGAAGCTAGCAATCCAATGTCCCTTTGAGCATCCCTCATAAATAAGACTGCGTCTTTAATATGGGCTAGAGTTAGAGTCAGCTCATCTGTCCAAGCTGCAATTGCGCTACACACCCATGCCGACGCAATTGCACAGCACCCGTATGAGAATAAATACCCTTTAAGGTAGTTTCTTGCCTGCGATCTGCAGGGTCCTTAAGGGCCGCTGTGTCAGGAGACGGTAGCGCCACTTTCTTGGACAAGCGCGTCAGGGCCTTGTCCACAGTGGGGGGTGATTCCCAAATCTCCCTGTCCTGCTTAGGGAAAGGGTATGCCATATAAATTCTTTTGGGGATCTGCGGTCTCTTATCCGGAGTCTCCCAAGCTTTTCCAAAGAATTAATTTAATTCATGAGAAAGTGGGAAAGTTAATAATCTGTGTCTTTTCCTTAAACATGTGTACCCTTGTGTCGGGGACCGAGGGTTCATCCACAATATGCAACACATCCCTTATTGCCACAATCATACACTGAATGGTTTTAGTCACCCTAGGGTGCAATTTTACTTCGTTATAGTCGACACTGGAATCAGAATCCGTGTCGGTAGTAGTGTCTTGTGTTAAGGGACGCTTTTGAGACCCCCACGGGCCCTGTGAGTCGGTCCAATATGAGGATTGACCCCCTGATGTCCCCCCTAAATCAGCCTTATCAAGCCTTTTATGTAAAGATGCCACACTTGCATTCAACATATGCCACATGTCCATCCAATCTGGAGTCGGCACAACCGACGGGGACACACCACTCATTTGCTCCACCTCCTCCTTGGAGAAGCCTTCCGCCTCAGACATGTCGACACACACGTACCAACACCCCACACACACAGGGATTAACCTATAAGGGGACAAAACCCCAACCAGGTCCTTAAGGAGAGACAGAGAAAGAGTATGCCAGCACACACCAGCGCTTAAAAACACTGGAAAAAATATGTCCAGATAGCGCTTTTTTATATATATTATGCCAATTCCCACTCACTGCGTCGCTAATGTGCCCCCCCCCCCCCTCCTCTTTTTTCCAGCCTGAGAGTTCAGCAGGGGAGAGACCAGGGAGCCAGCGTTTTCCTCATGCAGCTTCTGTGGATAAAATGGCGCTGGTTAGTGCTGAGGATCAAGCCCCGCCCACCCAACGGCGGGCTTCGGTCCCAGTGATTTTTCAATAAAATGGCGGGGGATCATAGATTTACTGCCTCCGCAGTCTAATCCAACCGTATTTGTGCCAAAATGTGAGGTTTATTGCTGCCCAGGGCGCCCCCCCCCCCCGTGCCCTGCACCCTTCAGTGCTGCTCTGTGTGTGTGTGTGATTGGGAGCAATGGCGCGCAGCTTACCGCTGCGCGCCTTACCTCATGAAGATCTGATGTCTTCTGCCGCCTAAGATGTCTTCTGCCTTCTCTATCCGGCTTCTATCTTCGGCATCTGTGAGGAGGACGGCGGCGCGGCTCCGGGACGAACCCCAGGTGAGACCTGTGTTCCGACTCCCTCTGGAGCTAATGGTGTCCAGTAGCCTTAGAAGCAGTGCCCAACTTGAAAAGCCAGCTCTGCTTCTCTCTCCTCGGTCCCACGATGCAGGGAGCCTGTTGCAAACAGGACTCCCTGAAAATAAAAAACCTAACAAAATTCATTTTCCACAGAAAATTCTGGAGAGCTCTCTGCAGTGCACCCATTCTCCTCTGGGCACAAGATCTAACTGAGGTCTGGAGGAGGGGCATAGAGGGAGGAGCCAGTGCACACCCATAGTCAAAGTTCTTTTTAGGTGCCCTATCTCCTGCGGAGCCCGTCTATACCCCATGGTCCTTACGGAGTCCCCAGCATCCTCTAGGACGTAAGAGAAACTTTATACAGACACAAACGAACATGTTAAAAACTTGTGCATGCAGACGCAAGATTGTGTATGGAGACGCAACTAATTGTGTAAAAGAAAGTGTGTACAATGCATAAACACCGTGCTTTTGAAATACATGTACAGTATGAGCGTAAGAGTTCCCGTGACATTCACTTTATTATAATATTTTTCTTTGTTATACCTTCAATGGAAGGGTGCACACAGGTTTCACATAAATCTTGCCTTGTAACCTGATCGGAACTCCCTACCTGTCTACTGCATGAACTGTGCAGGCTGCCAGGGGGAAAGGGGAAAGTGGGATGGGGGTAGGGCGAGGCAGTGGAAAATACCGTGTTCAAAGAACGGGCCAATGCTGAAGGAGCATCAGAATCCCCTAGCTAAAATACACAGGGTCAATAGGGATAAGCGAGAAATAGATTTACCGGTGAGTAAAATCCTATTTTCTCTGACGTCCTAAGTGGATGCTGGGGACTCCGTAAGGACCATGGGGATTATACCAAAGCTCCCAAACCTGCGGGAGAGTGCGGATGACTCTGCAGCACCGAATGAGCAAACTCTAGGTCCTCCTCAGCCAGGGTATCAAACTTGTAGAATTTAGTAAATGTGTTTGACCCCGACCAAGTAGCTGCTCGGCAAAGTTGTAAAGCCGAGACCCCTCGGGCAGCCGCCCAAGAAGAGCCCACCTTCCTCGTGGAATGGGCTTTCACTGATCTAGGATGCGGCAGTCCAGCCGCAGAATGTGCAAGCTGAATCGTACTACAGATCCAGCGAGCAATAGTCTGCTTTAAAGCAGGAGCACCCAGCTTGTTGGGTGCATACAGGACAAATAGCGAGTCAGTTTTCCTGACACTAGCTGTCCTGGAAACATAAATTTTCAGGGCCCTGACTACGTCCAACAACTTGGAATCCTCCAAGTCTTTAGTAGCCGCAGGCACCACAATAGGTTGGTTCAAATGAAAGGCTGATACCACCTTAGGGAGAAACTGGGGACGAGTCCTCAATTCTGCCCTATCCATATGGAAAATCAGATAAGGGCTTTTACATGACAAAGCCGCCAATTCTGACACACGCCTGGCCGAAGCCAAGGCCAACAGCATGACCACTTTCCACGTGAGATATTTTAATTCCACGGTTTTAAGTGGCTCAAACCAATGTGACTTTAAGAAATCCAACACCACGTTGAGATCCCAAGGTGCCACTGGAGGCACAAAAGAGGGCTGAATATGCAGCACTCACTTACCAAATGTCTGAACTTCAGGTAGTGAAGCCAGTTCTTTCTAGAAGAAAATCGATAGAGCCGAAATCTGGACCTTAATGGAACCCAATTTTAGGCCCATAGTCACCCCTGACTTTAGGAAGTGCAGAAAACGGCCCAGCTGAAATTCCTCCGTTGGGGCCTTCCTGGCCTCACACCACGCAACATATTTTCGCCATATGCGGTGATAATGGTTTGCGGTCACTTCTTTCCTAGCTTTAATCAGCGTAGGGATGACTTCCTCCGGAATACCCTTTTCCTTCAGGATCCGGCGTTCAACCGCCATGCCGTCAAACGCAGCCGCGGTAAGTCTTGGAACAGACAGGGCCCCTGCTGCAGCAGGTCCTGTCTGAGCGGCAGAGGCCATGGGTCCTCTGAGATCATTTCTTGAAGTTCCGGGTACCAAGCTCTTCTTGGCCAATCCGGAACAATGAGTATAGTTCTTACTCCTCTTTTCCTTATTATCCTCAGCACCTTGGGTATGAGAGTAAGAGGAGGGAACACATAAACCGACTGGTACACCCACGGTGTCACTAGAGCGTCCACAGCTATTGCCTGAGGGTCTCTCGACCTGGCGCAATATCTTTCTAGCTTTTTGTTTAGGCGGGACGCCATCATGTCCACCTGTGGCCGTTCCCAACGGTTTACAATCAGCTGGAAGACTTCTGGATGAAGTCCCCACTCTCCCGGGTGGAGGTCTTGCCTGCTGAGGAAGTCGGTTTACATGGGCGACAGCCGTGATGTTGTCTTACTGGATCAGTACCGGCTGGTTTTGAAGCAGGGGTCTTGCCTGACTTAGGGCATTGTAAATGGCCCTCAGTTCCAGAATATTTATGTGTAGGGAAGTCTCCTGGCTTGACCATAGTCCTTGGAAGTTTCTTCCCTGTGTGACTGCCCCCCAGCCTCGAAGGCTGGCATCCGTGGTCACCAGGACCCAGTCCTGTATGCCGAATCTGCGGCCCTCTTGAAGATGAGCACTCTGCAGCCACCACAGCAGAGACACCCTGGTTCTTGGAGACAGGGTTATCAGCCGATGCATCTGAAGATGCGACCCGGACCACTTGTCCAACAGGTCCCACTGAAAAGTCCTTGCATGGAACCTGCCGAATGGAATTGCTTCATAGGAAGCTACCATTTTTCCCAGGACTCGCGTGCAGTGATGCACCGACACCTGTTTCGGTTTCAGGAGACCTCTGACTAGAGATGACAGCTCCTTGACTTTCTCCTCCGGGAGAAACACTTTTTTCTGTTCTGTGTCCAGAACCATCCCCAGGAACAGTAGACGTGTCGTAGGGACCAGCTGTGACTTTGGAATATTTAGAATCCAACCGTGCTGTTGTAGCACCTCCCGAGATAGTGCTACCCCGACCAACAACTGCTCCCTGGACCTCGCCTTTATCAGGAGATCGTCCAAGTACGGGATAATTAAAACTCCCTTTTTTCGAAGGAGTATCATCGTTTCGGCCATTACCTTGGTAAATACCCTCGGTGCCGTGGACAGACCAAACGGCAACGTCTGGAATTGGTAATAACAATCCTGTACCACAAATCTGAGGTACTCCTGTGAGGATGGTAAATGGGGACATGCAGGTAAGCATCCTTGATGTCCAGTGATACCATGTAATCCCCCTCGTCCAGGCTTGAAATAACCGCCCTGAGCGATTCCATCTTGAACTTGAATTTTTTTATATAAGTGTTCAAGGATTTCAAATTTAAAATGGGTCTCACCGAACCGTCCGGTTTCGGTACCACAAACATTGTGGAATAGTAACCCAGTCCTTGTTGAAGGAGGGGCACCTTGACTATCACCTGCTGGGAATACAGCTTGTGAATTGCCTCTAGCACTGCCTCCCTGCCTGAGGGAGTTGTTGGCAAGGCAGATTTGAGGAAACGGCGAGGGGGAGACGTCTCGAATTCCAGCTTGTACCCCTGAGATACCACTTGAAGAATCCAGGGATCTACCCGTGAGCGAGCCCACTGATTGCTGAAGTTCTTGAGACGGGCCCCCACCGTACCTGGCTCCGCCTGTGGAGCCCCAGCATCATGCGGTGGACTTAGAGGAAGCGGGGGAGGACTTTTGTTCCTGGGAACTGGCTGTATGCTGCAGCTTTTTCCCTCTACCTCTGCCTCTGGGCAGAAAGGACGCGCCTTTAACCCGCTTGCCTTTTTGGGGCCGAAAGGACTGTACCTGATAATACGGTGCTTTCTTTGGCTGTGAGGGAACATGGGGTAGAAAAGCTGACTTCCCAGCTGTCGCTGTGGAAACGAGGTCCGAGAGACCATCCCCAAACAACTCCTCACCTTTATAAGGCAAAACTTCCATATGCCTTTTAGAAACTGCATCCCCTGTCCACTGCCGAATCCATAACCCTCTCCTGGCAGAAATGGACATTGCACTTATTTTAGATGCCAGCCGGCAAATATCCCTCTGTGCATCTCTCATGTATAAGACTGCGTCTTTTATATGCTCTATGGTTAGCCATACAGTGTCCCTGTCAAGCGTATCAATATTTTCCGACAGGGAATCTGACCACGCAGCTGCAGCACTGCACATCCATGCTGAAGCAATAGCCGGTCTTAATATAATACCTGAGTGTGTATAAACAGACTTCAGGATAGCCTCCTGCTTCCTATCAGCAGGCTCCTTTAGGGCGGCCGTATCCGGAGACGGTAGTGCCACCTTCTTTGACAGGCGTGTGAGCGCTTTATCCACCCTAGGGGATGTTTCCCAACGTGACCTATCCTCTGGCGGGAAACGGTACGCCATTAGTAACCTTTTAGAAATTACCAGTTTCTTATCGGGGGAAGCCCACGCTTCTTCACACACTTCATTTAATTCCTCAGATGGGGGAAAAACCACTGGTAGTTTTTTCTCCCCAAACATAATACCCTTTTGTGTGGTACCTGGGGTAACATCAGAAATGTGCAACACATTTTTCATTGCCTCAATCATGTAACGTGTGGCCCTATTGGAAGTTACATTAGTCTCATCGTCGTCGACACTGGATTCAGTATCCGTGTCGACATCTGTGTCTGCCATCTGAGGTAGCGGGCGTTTTAGAGCCCCTGATGGCTTTTGAGACAGTTGGGCAGGCACGAGCTGAGAAGCCGGCTGTCCCACATCTGCTATGTCGTCAAACCTTTTATGTAAGGAGTTGACACTTTCACGTAATTCCTTCCACAAGTCCATCCACTCAGGTGTCGGCCCCGCAGGGGGTGACATCACATTTATCGGCATCTGCTCCGTCTCCACATAAGCCTCCTCATCAAGCATGTCGACACAGCCGTACCGACACACCGCACACACACAGGGAATGCTCTGACTGAGGACAGGACCCCACAAAGCCCTTTGGGGAGACAGAGAGAGAGTATGCCAGCACACACCAGAGCGCTATATAACACAGGGATTAACACTATAACTGAGTGATTTTCCCCTATAGCTGCTTATATGTATACTACTGCACCTAAATTTAGTGCCCCCCCTCTCTTTTTTACCCTTTGTAGTCTTGAAACTGCAGGGGAGAGTCTGGGAGCGATCCTTCCAGCGGAGCTGTGAGGGAAAAATGGCGCCAGTGTGCTGAGGGAGATAGCTCCGCCCCTTTTTCGGCGGACTTCTCCCACTTTTTTATGGATATCTGGCAGGGGTATTTTTCACATATATAGCCTCTAGGACTATATTATGTGATTTTTATGCCAGCAATGTGTTTAATATTGCTGCTCAGGGCGCCCCCCCCCCCCCCCCCCCAGCGCCCTGCACCCATCAGTGACCGGAGTGTGAGGTGTGCATGAGGAGCAATGGCGCACAGCTGCAGTGCTGTGCGCTACCTTGTTGAAGACCGAAGTCTTCTGCCGCAGATTTCCAGGACCATCTTCTTGCTTCTGGCTCTGTAAGGGGGACGGCGGCGCGGCTCCGGGACCGGACGACCGAGGCTGGGCCTGTGTTCGATCCCTCTGGAGCTAATGGTGTCCAGTAGCCTAAGAAGCCCAAGCTAGCTGCAAGCAGGTAGGTTCGCTTCTTCTCCCCTTAGTCCCTCGTAGCAGTGAGTCTGTTGCCAGCAGATCTCACTGAAAATAAAAAAACCTAAATAAACTTTCTTTTTCTAGGAGCTCAGGAGAGCCCCTAGTGTGCATCCAGCTCAGCCGGGCACAAGATTCTAACTGAGGTCTGGAGGAGGGTCATAGAGGGAGGAGGAGCCAGTGCACACCAGGTAGTCCTAAAGCTTTCTTTAGTTGTGCCCAGTCTCCTGCGGAGCCGCTATTCCCCATGGTCCTTACGGAGTCCCCAGCATCCACTTAGGACGTTAGAGAAAAGGTTTTTGATATGGTGCAGTGGGATCATCTGTATGACACTTTCACTCTTTTGTAGCCCCCTTAAGTTTATAGCATTTTTGCAAACTTTATATACTAATCCCACCATGCAGATTCTTTGTAATGGCTTCCTCTCCGATTCTTTCCCCATTTTGAGGGGAACTAGGCAGGGATGTCAATTGTCTCCATGGTTATTCGCCGTGGATTTGGAACCATTAGCAATAGCCCTGCAACAGTCCACGTTATACCAGGGTATTGCTGTTGGTGGAGTAAATCTCTGCTTAGCGTTATTTGCAGATGACATGCTTTTGATTTTATCCATTCCTGCATATTCACTCCCTATAGCCTTTGATATTATTTCACAATTCAGTAGATTCTCTGGTCATGAAATTTCGTTAAGGGGTTAACGAAAACCTATCAGAAATTTATATGGAAGAACGGAAAATCCAGAATTTCTTGTATCAAACTTCAGTTATCACGAAAGGAAGGTCGACTAGGACTCCCAGACCTGCTGCAGGTTTTAAGCTCTATTCTCTTTAGGTATATTATTAATTGGCTTTTAGAAAGGAATGTTTTTACAGTGGAGATCATTCCGAGTTGTTCGCTCGCAAGGCGATTTTAGCAGAGTTGCTCACGCTAAGCCGCCGCCTACTGGGAGTGAATCTTAGCATCTTAAAATTGCGAACGAAGTATTCGCAATATTGCGATTACACACCTCGTAGCAGTTTCTGAGTAGCTTCAGACTTACTCGGCATCTGCGATCAGTTCAGTGCTTGTCGTTCCTGGTTTGACGTCACAAACACTCCCAGCGTTCGCCCAGACACTCCTCCGTTTCTCCGGCCACTCCTGCGTTTTTTCCGGAAACTGTAGCGTTTTTTCCCACACGCCCATAAAACGGCCTGTTTCCGCCCAGTAACACCCATTTCCTGTCAATCACATTACGATCGCCAGAACGATGAAAAAGCCGTGAGTAAAATTACTATGTGCATAGCATTTTTACTTGGCGCAGTCGCAGTGCGGACATTGCGCATTAAGCGGAAAATCGCTGCGATGCGAAGATTTTTACCGAGCGAACAACTCGGAATGACCTCCAGTGTACGGTTTGGATTGTGCTATCTCCTTGGTGCTCTGCTACATGTTTCTTCTCTTATTAGTTCCAATATCTTCTTTAAAGATACTTATGACGCTTGGTGGACTCTCCCGATATTACTTTTATGCTTATCTTCAAATCAGTAATTATGTAGATTTGCTACCTTCCATTTAAAAAAGTGACCAATTGCTGATCCATTATGATGTCACCTTGCAAATACTGCAATCTGCTGATTTGCAGGAAATACATATCAAAGCTATTTATAGAGCTTATATCTCCCAATCCCAGAGAAGTCATTTTATCCCTGAGGAATAAAAGAGGTGTGCATAACGCATTGCCGTGGTGATCCAGGCGGAAGTTGTCAGCTGTTACCGGACGTGACGTCCCACAAGCCCTGGCAGGCGGAACACGGTCCGGACCCGGATCTCCCACGGTGTGGTGTCTCCCACCTATTTAGGTAAGTTGTGATCATGCCTAAGGTTGTTTTATGTCTTTTTTGCCAGCCTTGAAAACGGTGCTTTAGGCATGAAACGTCGGCTATGAGTGCATCTGTGTACATCATGTAATTCACAAAAAACAAGTTTCATTATGCTGGAGTGCCGCATTTCTTTTTTGTTTCTGCTTGCAATCTACTTACTGAAGGCACCCATCTTGTGATTTTTCCAGCGCTGAGTGCCAGTTCTTTTGCATACTTATATATAATAAGATTTTACTCACCGGTAAATCTATTTCTCGTAGTCCGTAGTGGATGCTGGGAACTCCGTAAGGACCATGGGGAATAGCGGCTCCGCAGGAGACTGGGCACAACTAAAGAAAGCTTTAGGACTACCTGGTGTGCACTGGCTCCTCCCACTATGACCCTCCTCCAGACCTCAGTTAGGATACTGTGCCCGGAAGAGCTGACACAATAAGGAAGGATTTTGAATCCCGGGTAAGACTCATACCAGCCACACCAATCACACCGTATAACTCGTGATACTATACCCAGTTAACAGTATGAACTATAACTGAGCCTCTCAACAGATGGCTCATAACAATAACCCTTTAGTTAGGCAATAACTATATACAAGTATTGCAGACAATCCGCACTTGGGATGGGCGCCCAGCATCCACTACGGACTACGAGAAAAAGATTTACCGGTGAGTAAAATCTTATTTTCTCTGACGTCCTAGTGGATGCTGGGAACTCCGTAAGGACCATGGGGATTATACCAAAGCTCCCAAACGGGCGGGAGAGTGCGGGTGACTCTGCATCACCGAATGAGAGAACTCAAGGTCCTCCTCAGCTAGGGTGTCAAATTTGTAGAATTTTGCAAACGTGTTTGACCCTGACCAAGTAGCAGCTCGGCAAAGTTGCAAAGCCGAGACCCCTCGGGCAGCCGCCCAAGAAGAGCCCACCTTCCTTGTGGAATGGGCTTTTACAGGTTTAGGATGCGGCAGTCCAGCCGCAGAATGCGCTAGCTGAATTGTGCTACAAATCCAGCGAGCAATAGTCTGCTTAGAAGCAGGAGCACCCAGCTTGTTGGGTGCATACAGGATAAATAGCGAGTCAGTTTTCCTGACTCCAGCCATCCTGGAAACATAAATTTTCAAGGCCCTGACTACGTCCAGTAACTTGGAATCCTCCAAGTCCCTAGTAGCCGCAGGCACCACAATAGGTTGGTTCAAGTGAAAAGCTGATACCACCTTAGGGAGAAACTGGGGACGAGTCCTCAATTCTGCCCTATCCATATGGAAAATCAGATAAGGGCTTTTACACGACAAAGCCGCCAATTCTGATACACGTCTGGCCGAAGCCAAGGCCAATAGCATGACCACTTTCCACGTGAGATACTTTAAATCCACGGTTTTAAGTGGCTCAAACCAATGTGATTTTAGGAAACTCAACACCACGTTGAGATCCCAAGGTGCCACTGGAGGCACAAAAGGGGGCTGAATATGCAGCACTCCCTTTACAAATGTCTGAACTTCAGGCAGTGAAGCCAGTTCTTTCTGGAAGAAAATCGACAGAGGCGAAATCTGGACCTTAATGGAACCCAATTTTAGGCCCATAGTCACTCCTGACTGTAGGAAGTGCAGAAATCGACCCAGCTGAAATTCCTCTGTTGGGGCCTTCCTGGCCTCACACCACGCAACATATTTCCGCCAAATACAGTGATAATGGTTTGCGGTTACTTCTTTCCTAGCTTTAATCAGCGTAGGAATGACTTCCTCCGGAATGCCGTTTTCTTTTAGGATCCGGTGTTCAACCGCCATGCCGTCAAACGCAGCCGCGGTAAGTCTTGGAACAGACAGGGCCCCTGCTGCAGCAGGTCCTGTCTGAGCGGTAGAGGCCATGGGTCCTCTGATATCATTTCTTGAAGTTCTGGGTACCAAGCTCTTCTTGGCCCATCCGGAACCACAAGTATCGTTCTTACTCCTCGTCTTCTTATTATTCTCAGTACCTTTGGTATGAGAGGCAGAGGAGGGAACACATAAACCGACTGGTACACCCACGGTGTCACTAGAGCATCCACAGCTATCGCCCGAGGGTCTCTCGACCTGGCGCAATATCTCTCTAGCTTTTTGTTTAGGCGAGACGCCATCATGTCCACCTGTGGCCTTTCCCATCAGTTGGAAGACTTCTGAATGAAGTCCCCACTCTCCCGGGTGTAGGTCGTGTCTGCTGAGGAAGTCTGCTTCCCAGTTGTCCACTCCCGGAATGAACACTGCTGACAGTGCTAACACGTGATTTTCCGCCCATCGGAGAATCCTTGTGGCTTCTGCCATTGCCATCCTGCTTCTTGTGCCGCCCTGTCGGTTTACATGGGCGACTGCCGTGATGTTGTCTGATTGGATCAGTACCGGCTGGTTTTGAAGCAGGGGCCTTGCCTGACTTAGGGCATTGTAAATGGCCCTCAGTTCCAGAATATTTATGTGTAGGGAAGTCTCCTGACTTGACCAAAGTCCTTGGAAGTTTCTTCCCTGTGTGACTGCCCCCCAGCCTCGAAGGCTGGCATCCGTGGTCACCAGGACCCAGTCCTGTATGCCGAATCTGCGGTCCTCTTGAAGATGAGCACTCTGCAGCCACCACAGCAGAGATACCCTGGTCCTTGGAGACAGGGTTATCAGCCGATGCATCTGAAGATGCAATCCGGACCACTTGTCCAATAGGTCCCACTGAAAAGTTCTTGCATGGAACCTGCCGAATGGAATTGCTTCGTAGGAAGCTACCATTTTTCCCAGGACTTGGTTTCAGGAGGTCTCTGACTAGAGATGACAGTTCCTTGGCTTTCTCCTCTGGGAGAAACACTTTTTTCTGGTCTGTATCCAGAACCATCCCGAGGAACAGTAGACGTTTCGTAGGAACCAGCTGTGACTTTGGAATGTTTAGAATCCAACCGTGCTGTTGTAGCACTTCCCGAGATAGTGCTACCCTGACCAACAACTGCTCCTTGGACCTCGCCTTTATCAGGAGATCGTCCAAGTACGGGATAATTAAAACTCCCTTTTTTCGAAGGAGCTTCATCATTTCCGCCATTACCTTGGTAAATACCCTCGGTGCCGTGGACAGCCCAAACGGCAGCGTCTGGAATTGGTAATGACAATCCTGTACCACAAATCTGAGGTACTCCTGGTGAGGATGGTAAATGGGGACATGCAGGTAAGCATCCTTGATGTCCAGGGATACCATGTAATCCCCCTCGTCCAGGCTTGCAATAACCGCCCTGAGCGATTCCATCCTGAACTTGAATTTTTTTATATATGTGTTAAAGGATTTCAAATTTAAAATGGGTCTCACCGAACCGTCCGGTTTCGGTACCACAAACATTGTGGAATAGTAACCCCGTCCTAGTTGAAGTAGGGGCACCCTGACTATCACCTGCTGGGAATACAGCTTGTGAATTGCCTCTAGCACAGCCTCCCTGCCTTAGGTAGTTGTCGGTAAGGCAGATTTGAGGAAACGGCGGGGGGGGAGATGTCTCGAATTCCAGCTTGTACCCCTGAGATACTACTTGAAGGATCCAGGGATCCACCTGTGAGCGAGCCCACTGATCGCTGACATTTTTGAGGCGGCCCCCCACCGTACCTGGCTCCGCCTGTGGAGCCCCACCGTCATGCGGTGGACTTGGAGGAAGTGGGGGAGGGCCTTTGTTCTTGGGAACCGGCTGTTTGTTGCAGTTTTTTTCCCCTACCTCTGCCTCTGGGCAGAAAGGACACGCCTTTTTCCCGCCTGCTTTTCTGGGGCCGAAAGGACTGTACCTGATAATACGGCGCTTTCTTAGGCTGTGAGGGAACATGGGGCAAAAAATAAGAATTTACTCACCGGTAATTCTATTTCTCATAGTCCGTAGTGGATGCTGGGGACTCCGTAAGGACCATGGGGATTAGCGGCTCCGCAGGAGACTGGGCACAACTATAAAGAAAGCTTTTAGACTTCTGGTGTGCACTGGCTCCTCCCACTAAGACCCTCCTCCAGACCTCAGTTAGGATACTGTGCCCGGAAGAGCTGACACAATAAGGAAGGATTTTGAATCCCGGGTAAGACTCATACCAGCCACACCAATCACACCGTATAACTCGTGATACAATACCCAGTTAACAGCATGATAACAACTGAGCCTCTCAACAGATAGCTAAACAATAACCCTTTAGTTAAGCAATAACTATATACAAGTATTGCAGACAATCCGCACTTGGGATGGGCGCCCAGCATCCACTATGGACTATGAGAAATAGAATTACCGGTGAGTAAATTCTTATTTTCTCTAACGTCCTAAGTGGATGCTGGGGACTCCGTAAGGACCATGGGGATTATACCAAAGCTCCCAAACGGGCGGGAGAGTGCGGATGACTCTGCAGCACCGAATGAGAGAACTCAAGGTCCTCCTCAGCCAGGGTATCAAATTTGTAGAATTTTGCAAACGTGTTTGCCCCTGACCAAGTAGCAGCTCGGCAAAGTTGAAGAGCCGAGACCCCTCGGGCAGCCGCCCAAGAAGAGCCCACTTTCCTCGTGGAATGGGCTTTCACTGATTTAGGATGCGGCAGTCCAGCCGCAGAATGTGCAAGCTGAATCGTACTACAGATCCAGCGAGCAATAGTCTGCTTAGAAGCAGGTGCACCCAACTTGTTGGGCGCATACAGGATAAAGAGCGAGTCAGTCTTCCTGACCCCAGCTGTCCTGGAAACATAAATTTTTAGGGCCCTGACTACATCCAACAACTTGCAAGCCTCCAAGTCATTTGTAGCCGCAGGCACCACGATAGGTTGGTTCAGATGAAACGCTGATACCACTTTGGGGAGAAACTGGGGACGAGTCCTCAATTCTGCCCTATCCATATGGAAAATCAGATAAGGGCTTTTACATGACAAAGCCGCCAATTCTGAAACACGCCTGGCCGAAGCCAAGGCCAACAACATGACCACTTTCCACGTGAGATATTTCAAATCCACGGTTTTCAGTGGCTCAAACCAATGTGACTTTAGGAAATCCAACACCACGTTGAGATCCCAAGGTGCCACTGGAGGCACAAAAGGGGGCTGAATATGCAGCACTCCCTTAACAAAAGTCTGAACTTCAGGTAGTGAAGCCAATTCTCTCTGGAAGAAAATCGATAGAGCCGAAATCTGGACCTTAATGGAACCCAATTTAAGGCCCATAGTCACCCCTGACTGTAGGAAGTGCAGGAACCGGCCCAGCTGAAATTCTTCCGTTGGGGCCTTCCTGACCTCACACCACGCAACATATTTTCGCCATATACGGTGATAATGGTTCGCGGTTACTTCTTTCCTAGCTTTAATCAGCGTAGGAATGACTTCCTCCGGAATGCCCTTTTCCTTCAGAATCCCGTGTTCAACCGCCATGCCGTCAAACGCAGCCGCGGTAAGTCTTGGAACAGACAGGGCCCCTGCTGCAGCAGGTCCTGTCTGAGCGGTAGAGGCCATGGGTCCTCTGACATCATTTCTTGAAGTTCCGGATACCACGCTCTTCTTGGCCAATCCGGAACAATGAGTATAGTTCTTACTTCTCTTCTCCTTATTATCCTCAGTACCTTTGGTATGAGAGGAAGAGGAGGGAACACATACACCGATCGGTACACCCACGGGGTTACCAGAGCGTCCACAGCTATCGCCTGCGGGTCTCTTGACCTGGCGCAATATTTTTCTAGCTTTTTGTTTAGGCGGAACGCCATCATGTCCACCTGTGGTTTTTCCCACTGGTTTACAATCATTTGAAAGACTTCTGGATGAAGTCCCCACTCTCCCGGGTGGAGGTCGTGCCTGCTGAGGAAGTCTGCTTCCCAGTTGTCCACTCCCGGAATGAACACTGCTGACAGTGCTAACACGTGATTTTCCACCCATCGGAGAATCCTTGTGGCTTCTGCCATCGCCGTCCTGCTTCTCGTGCCGCCCTGTCGATTTACATGGGCGACCGCCGTGATGTTGTCTGACTGGATTAGTACCGGCTGGTTTTGAAGCAGGGGTTTTGCCTGACTTAGGGCATTGTAAATGGCCCTTAGTTCCAGAATATTTATGTGCAGGGAACGCAAAAATTAAGAATTTACCAATTGGTAATTCTAGCCAGGTGCTGATTGGGGAGGTTCAACACAGCAGCTATATATGAGGTTGGTCAGACCTCGCATACCACACCTGGTGTGAGCTGCCTTTCTGCATCAATCCCTGGACCTGCACTGTTTGGAGATTGGACGACCTGAACCAAGTTCCCCCCACTTCACTGGGACCCAAAGACCCCAACTAGAGGTATACCAATTGAACTGTGGACATTGCTAAACCATCTACCTCACCGAGGAATTGCAATACTGCGGACTGCCAAGCCGCTTAAAATTATCCTTGGACATATCTGCGGTAACTATTAATGTCGGCACTCGTTATGTGCAGGGAAGTCTCCTGACTTGACCATAGTCCTTGGAAGTTTCTTCCCTGTGTGACTGCTCCCCAGCCTCGAAGGCTGGTATCCGTGGTCACCAGGACCCAGTCCTGTATGCCGAATCTGCAGCCCTCTTGAAGATGAGCACTCTGCAGCCACCACAGCAGAGACACCCTTGTCCTTGGAGACAGGGTTATCAGACGATGTATCTGAAGATGCGATCCGGACCACTTGTCCAACAGGTCCCACTGAAAGGTTCTTGCATGAAACCTGCCGAATGGAATCGCTTCGTAGGAAGCTACCATTTTTCCCAGGATCCGCGTGCAGTGATGCACCGACACCTGTTTTGGTTTTAGGAGGCCTCTGACTAGAGATGACAGCTCCTTGGCCTTCTCCTCCGGGAGAAACACTTTTCTCTGTTCTGTGTCCAGAACCATCCCTAGGAACAGCAGGCGTGTCGTAGGGACCAGCTGTGACTTTGGAATGTTTAGAATCCAGCCGTGCTGTTGTAGCACTTCCCGAGATAGTGCTACCCCTACCAACAACTGCTCTCTGGACCTCGCCTTTATCAGGAGATCGTCCAAGTACGGGATAATTAAAACTCCCTTTCTTCGAAGGAGTATCATCATTTCCACCATTACCTTGGTAAAGACCCTCGGAGCCATGGAGATACCGAACGGCAACGTCTGTAATTGGTAATGACAATCTTGTACCACAAACCTGAGGTACTCCTGGTGAGGATGGTAAATGGGGACATGTAGGTAAGCATCCTTGATGTCCAGCGATACCATGTAATCTCCCTCGTCCAGGCTTGCAATAACCGCCCTGAGCGATTCCATCTTGAACTTGAATTTTTTCATATATGTGTTCAAGGATTTCAAATTTAAAATGGGTCTCACCGAACTGTCCGGTTTCGGTACCACAAACATTGTGGAATAGTAACCCCTTCCTTGTTGAAGTAGGGGCACCTTTACTATCACTTGTTGTGAATGCAGCTTTTGAATTGCCTGTAACACTGCCTCCCTGCCTGAGGGAGTGGTTGGCAAGGCAGATTTGAGGAAATGGCGGGGGGGAGACGTCTCGAATTCCAGTTTTTACCCCTGAGATACTATTTGAAGGATCCAGGGATCCACCCGTGAGCGAGCCCACTGATTGCTGAAATTTTTGAGACGGGCCCCCACCGTACCTGGCTCCGCCTGTGGAGCCCCAGCGTCATGCTGTGGACTTAGAGGAAGCGGGGGAGGACTTTTGCTCCTGGGAACTGGCTGTATGCTGCAGCTTTTTCCCTCTACCTCTGGGCAGAAAGGACGCGCCTTTAACCCGCTTGCCCCTATTGGGCCGAAAGGACTGTACCTGATAATACGGTGCTTTCTTTGGTTGTGAGGGAACATGGGGTAAAAATGTAGACTTCCCAGCTGTTGCTGTGGAAACGAGGTCCGAGAGACCATCCCCGAACAATTCCTCACCCTTATAAGGCAGAACTTCCATGTGTCGTTTGGAATCTGCATCACCTGTCCACTGCCGAGTCCATAACCCTCTCCTGGCAGAAATGGACATTGCACTAATTTTGGATGCCAGCCGGCAAATATCCCTCTGTGCATCCCTCATGTATAAAAGTGCGTCTTTTATATGCTCTACGTTTAGCAAAATAGTGTCCCTGTCTAGGGCAGCCGTGGCCAACCTGTGGCTCTTGAGCCGCATGTGGCTCTTTCTTTATTCAAATGTGGCTCCCGACACTCAGTCACCTGACCACAACAGATTCTGGAAACTGGTGCACACCAACCAGACACACAGCAGCACTACGGCGACTGAAACCTGGGGAGCCAGATACTGGGCTGTAGTGACATATGAGGGTGGGCTGGAGTGACACAAGGGGGAGCTGGCCGCTGTAGTGACACAGAGGGATCCTGGCAGTAGAGACATAATGGGGGAGCTGACTGGAGTGATACAGGAGGGTGCTGGCTGGAGAGACACAGGAGGGTGCTGGCAGGAGTGACGCAGGAGGGTGTAGCTGGAGTGACACATTGACACATGGGGGAGCTGGCTGGAGTGACACATGGAGGAGCTGAAGTATATTATGTGAATATGGCTTTTTCAATATATTTTATGTGGATCTTGATTTTTTTATTATTTTATATGGAGGTGTCTTTTTCAATGTATTCTATGTTTATTATGGCTTTAAAATGTATTTTATGTGGATCTGGCAATTCCATTGTATTTTATACCATGGGGTGTGGCCTAGCAGGCACAAGGTCACATCCCATTTTTTCACACGCGCCGTCGGCTTGATGTCGGCTCTTTGACGTACCTAACAAGATTTTTGGGCTCTTTATCTCTGACTGGTTGGCCACCCCTGGTCTAGGGTATCTATATTTTCTGACAGGGAATCTGACCACGCAGCAGCAGCGCTGCACATCCAAGCTGAAGCTATAGCCGGTCTCAGTATCACACCTGTGTGTGTATATATAGATTTCAGGATAGCCTCCTGCTTTCTATCAGCAGATTCCTTCAGGGCGGCCGTATCCGGAGACGGTAGTGCCACCTTCTTTGACAAGCGTGTGAGCGCTTTATCCACCCTAGGGGATGTTTCCCAGCGTGACCTATCCTTTGGCGGGAAAGGGTAAGCCATTAGTAACCTCTTAGAAATTACCATCTTTTTATCAGGGGAAGCCCACGCTTCTTCACACACTTCATTTAACTCTTCAGATGGAGGAAAATCTACTGGTAGTTTTTTCTCTCCAAACATTATACCCTTTTTTGTGGTACCGGGGGTAACATCAGAAATGTGCAACACATTTTTCATTGCCTCAATCATGTAACGTGTGGCCCTACTGGAAGTTACATTAGTCTCTTCGTCGTCGACACTGGAGTCAGTATCCGTGTCGACATCTGTGTCAACCATCTGAGGTAGCGGGCGTTTTAGAGCCCCTGATGGTTTTTGAGACGCCTGGGCAGGCACAGGCTGAGAAGCCGGCTGTCCCACATTAGGTATGTCGTCAAACCTTTTATGTAAGGAGTCGACACTATCACGTAATTCCTTCCACAGCACCATCCACTCAGGTGTCGACCCCGCAGGGGGTGACATCACATTTACAGGCATCTGCTCCGCCTCCACATAAGCCTCCTCATCAAACATGTCGACACAGCCGTACCGACACACCGCAAACACACAGGGAATGCTCTGACAGAGGACAGGACCCCACAAAGCCCTTTGGGGAGACAGAGAGAGAGTATGCCAGCACACACCAGAGCGCTATATAACACTGGGATCCCACTATCAATGAGTGTTTTCCCTATAGCTGCTTTTTATATATATTACATATATATATATATATCTATACTGCGCCTAAATTTAGTGCCCCCCCTCTCTTTTTTACCCTTCTGTAGTATTCTCAGACTGCAGGGGAGAGCCAGGGAGCTTCCTTCCAGCGGAACTGTGAGGGAAAAATGGCGCCCGTGTGCTGAGGGAGAAGCCCCGCCCCCTTTTCGTCTGACTTTCTCCCGCTTTTTCTGTGATACTGGCAGGGGTAATTTTACATCTATATAGCCTCTGGGACTATATATGATGTATATTTTGCCAGCCAAGGTGTTATTTATTGCCCTCAGGGCGCCCCCCCCCCCCCAGCGCCCTGCACCCATCAGTGACCGAAGTGTGAGGTGTACATGAGGAGCAATGGCGCACAGCTGCAGTGCTGTGCGCTACCTTGGTGAAGACCGAAGTCTTCTGCCGCCGATTTTCCGGACCTTCTTCGTGCTTCTGGCTCTGTAAGGGGGACGGCGGCGCGGCTCCGGGACCGGACGACCGAGGCTGGGCCTGTGTTCGATCCCTCTGGAGCTAATGGTGTCCAGTAACCTAAGAAGCCCAAGCTAGCTGCAAGCAGGTAGGTTCGCTTCTTCTCCCCTTAGTCCCTCGTAGCAGTGAGTCTGTTGCCAGCAGATCTCACTGAAAATAAAAAAACCTAAATAAACTTTCTTTTTCTAGGAGCTCAGGAGAGCCCCTAGTGTGCATCCAGCTCAGCCGGGCACAAGATTCTAACTGAGGTCTGGAGGAGGGTCATAGAGGGAGGAGGAGCCAGTGCACACCAGGTAGTCCTAAAGCTTTCTTTAGTTGTGCCCAGTCTCCTGCGGAGCCGCTATTCCCCATGGTCCTTACGGAGTCCCCAGCATCCACTTAGGACGTTAGAGAAAAGGTTTTTGATATGGTGCAGTGGGATCATCTGTATGACACTTTCACTCTTTTGTAGCCCCCTTCAGTTTATAGCATTTTTGCAAACTTTATATACTAATCCCACCATGCAGATTCTTTGTAATGGCTTCCTCTCCGATTCTTTCCCCATTTTGAGGGGAACTAGGCAGGGATGTCAATTGTCTCCATGGTTATTCGCCGTGGATTTGGAACCATTAGCAATAGCCCTGCAACAGTCCACGTTATACCAGGGTATTGCTGTTGGTGGAGTAAATCTCTGCTTAGCGTTATTTGCAGATGACATGCTTTTGATTTTATCCATTCCTGCATATTCACTCCCTATAGCCTTTGATATTATTTCACAATTCAGTAGATTCTCTGGTCATGAAATTTCGTTAAGGGGTTAACGAAAACCTATCAGAAATTTATATGGAAGAACGGAAAATCCAGAATTTCTTGTATCAAACTTCAGTTATCACGAAAGGAAGGTCGACTAGGACTCCCAGACCTGCTGCAGGTTTTAAGCTCTATTCTCTTTAGGTATATTATTAATTGGCTTTTAGAAAGGAATGTTTTTACAGTGGAGATCATTCCGAGTTGTTCGCTCGCAAGGCGATTTTAGCAGAGTTGCTCACGCTAAGCCGCCGCCTACTGGGAGTGAATCTTAGCATCTTAAAATTGCGAACGAAGTATTCGCAATATTGCGATTACACACCTCGTAGCAGTTTCTGAGTAGCTTCAGACTTACTCGGCATCTGCGATCAGTTCAGTGCTTGTCGTTCCTGGTTTGACGTCACAAACACTCCCAGCGTTCGCCCAGACACTCCTCCGTTTCTCCGGCCACTCCTGCGTTTTTTCCGGAAACTGTAGCGTTTTTTCCCACACGCCCATAAAACGGCCTGTTTCCGCCCAGTAACACCCATTTCCTGTCAATCACATTACGATCGCCAGAACGATGAAAAAGCCGTGAGTAAAATTACTATGTGCATAGCATTTTTACTTGGCGCAGTCGCAGTGCGGACATTGCGCATTAAGCGGAAAATCGCTGCGATGCGAAGATTTTTACCGAGCGAACAACTCGGAATGACCTCCAGTGTACGGTTTGGATTGTGCTATCTCCTTGGTGCTCTGCTACATGTTTCTTCTCTTATTAGTTCCAATATCTTCTTTAAAGATACTTATGACGCTTGGTGGACTCTCCCGATATTACTTTTATGCTTATCTTCAAATCAGTAATTATGTAGATTTGCTACCTTCCATTTAAAAAAGTGACCAATTGCTGATCCATTATGATGTCACCTTGCAAATACTGCAATCTGCTGATTTGCAGGAAATACATATCAAAGCTATTTATAGAGCTTATATCTCCCAATCCCAGAGAAGTCATTTTATCCCTGAGGAATAAAAGAGGTGTGCATAACGCATTGCCGTGGTGATCCAGGCGGAAGTTGTCAGCTGTTACCGGACGTGACGTCCCACAAGCCCTGGCAGGCGGAACACGGTCCGGACCCGGATCTCCCACGGTGTGGTGTCTCCCACCTATTTAGGTAAGTTGTGATCATGCCTAAGGTTGTTTTATGTCTTTTTTGCCAGCCTTGAAAACGGTGCTTTAGGCATGAAACGTCGGCTATGAGTGCATCTGTGTACATCATGTAATTCACAAAAAACAAGTTTCATTATGCTGGAGTGCCGCATTTCTTTTTTGTTTCTGCTTGCAATCTACTTACTGAAGGCACCCATCTTGTGATTTTTCCAGCGCTGAGTGCCAGTTCTTTTGCATACTTATATATAATAAGATTTTACTCACCGGTAAATCTATTTCTCGTAGTCCGTAGTGGATGCTGGGAACTCCGTAAGGACCATGGGGAATAGCGGCTCCGCAGGAGACTGGGCACAACTAAAGAAAGCTTTAGGACTACCTGGTGTGCACTGGCTCCTCCCACTATGACCCTCCTCCAGACCTCAGTTAGGATACTGTGCCCGGAAGAGCTGACACAATAAGGAAGGATTTTGAATCCCGGGTAAGACTCATACCAGCCACACCAATCACACCGTATAACTCGTGATACTATACCCAGTTAACAGTATGAACTATAACTGAGCCTCTCAACAGATGGCTCATAACAATAACCCTTTAGTTAGGCAATAACTATATACAAGTATTGCAGACAATCCGCACTTGGGATGGGCGCCCAGCATCCACTACGGACTACGAGAAAAAGATTTACCGGTGAGTAAAATCTTATTTTCTCTGACGTCCTAGTGGATGCTGGGAACTCCGTAAGGACCATGGGGATTATACCAAAGCTCCCAAACGGGCGGGAGAGTGCGGGTGACTCTGCATCACCGAATGAGAGAACTCAAGGTCCTCCTCAGCTAGGGTGTCAAATTTGTAGAATTTTGCAAACGTGTTTGACCCTGACCAAGTAGCAGCTCGGCAAAGTTGCAAAGCCGAGACCCCTCGGGCAGCCGCCCAAGAAGAGCCCACCTTCCTTGTGGAATGGGCTTTTACAGGTTTAGGATGCGGCAGTCCAGCCGCAGAATGCGCTAGCTGAATTGTGCTACAAATCCAGCGAGCAATAGTCTGCTTAGAAGCAGGAGCACCCAGCTTGTTGGGTGCATACAGGATAAATAGCGAGTCAGTTTTCCTGATTCCAGCCATCCTGGAAACATAAATTTTCAAGGCCCTGACTACGTCCAGTAACTTGGAATCCTCCAAGTCCCTAGTAGCCGCAGGCACCACAATAGGTTGGTTCAAGTGAAAAGCTGATACCACCTTAGGGAGAAACTGGGGACGAGTCCTCAATTCTGCCCTATCCATATGGAAAATCAGATAAGGGCTTTTACACGACAAAGCCGCCAATTCTGATACACGTCTGGCCGAAGCCAAGGCCAATAGCATGACCACTTTCCACGTGAGATACTTTAAATCCACGGTTTTAAGTGGCTCAAACCAATGTGATTTTAGGAAACTCAACACCACGTTGAGATCCCAAGGTGCCACTGGAGGCACAAAAGGGGGCTGAATATGCAGCACTCCCTTTACAAATGTCTGAACTTCAGGCAGTGAAGCCAGTTCTTTCTGGAAGAAAATCGACAGAGGCGAAATCTGGACCTTAATGGAACCCAATTTTAGGCCCATAGTCACTCCTGACTGTAGGAAGTGCAGAAATCGACCCAGCTGAAATTCCTCTGTTGGGGCCTTCCTGGCCTCACACCACGCAACATATTTCCGCCAAATACAGTGATAATGGTTTGCGGTTACTTCTTTCCTAGCTTTAATCAGCGTAGGAATGACTTCCTCCGGAATGCCGTTTTCTTTTAGGATCCGGTGTTCAACCGCCATGCCGTCAAACGCAGCCGCGGTAAGTCTTGGAACAGACAGGGCCCCTGCTGCAGCAGGTCCTGTCTGAGCGGTAGAGGCCATGGGTCCTCTGATATCATTTCTTGAAGTTCTGGGTACCAAGCTCTTCTTGGCCCATCCGGAACCACAAGTATCGTTCTTACTCCTCGTCTTCTTATTATTCTCAGTACCTTTGGTATGAGAGGCAGAGGAGGGAACACATAAACCGACTGGTACACCCACGGTGTCACTAGAGCATCCACAGCTATCGCCCGAGGGTCTCTCGACCTGGCGCAATATCTCTCTAGCTTTTTGTTTAGGCGAGACGCCATCATGTCCACCTGTGGCCTTTCCCATCAGTTGGAAGACTTCTGAATGAAGTCCCCACTCTCCCGGGTGTAGGTCGTGTCTGCTGAGGAAGTCTGCTTCCCAGTTGTCCACTCCCGGAATGAACACTGCTGACAGTGCTAACACGTGATTTTCCGCCCATCGGAGAATCCTTGTGGCTTCTGCCATTGCCATCCTGCTTCTTGTGCCGCCCTGTCGGTTTACATGGGCGACTGCCGTGATGTTGTCTGATTGGATCAGTACCGGCTGGTTTTGAAGCAGGGGCCTTGCCTGACTTAGGGCATTGTAAATGGCCCTCAGTTCCAGAATATTTATGTGTAGGGAAGTCTCCTGACTTGACCAAAGTCCTTGGAAGTTTCTTCCCTGTGTGACTGCCCCCCAGCCTCGAAGGCTGGCATCCGTGGTCACCAGGACCCAGTCCTGTATGCCGAATCTGCGGTCCTCTTGAAGATGAGCACTCTGCAGCCACCACAGCAGAGATACCCTGGTCCTTGGAGACAGGGTTATCAGCCGATGCATCTGAAGATGCAATCCGGACCACTTGTCCAATAGGTCCCACTGAAAAGTTCTTGCATGGAACCTGCCGAATGGAATTGCTTCGTAGGAAGCTACCATTTTTCCCAGGACTTGGTTTCAGGAGGTCCCTGACTAGAGATGACAGTTCCTTGGCTTTCTCCTCTGGGAGAAACACTTTTTTCTGGTCTGTATCCAGAACCATCCCGAGGAACAGTAGACGTTTCGTAGGAACCAGCTGTGACTTTGGAATGTTTAGAATCCAACCGTGCTGTTGTAGCACTTCCCGAGATAGTGCTACCCTGACCAACAACTGCTCCTTGGACCTCGCCTTTATCAGGAGATCGTCCAAGTACGGGATAATTAAAACTCCCTTTTTTCGAAGGAGCTTCATCATTTCCGCCATTACCTTGGTAAATACCCTCGGTGCCGTGGACAGCCCAAACGGCAGCGTCTGGAATTGGTAATGACAATCCTGTACCACAAATCTGAGGTACTCCTGGTGAGGATGGTAAATGGGGACATGCAGGTAAGCATCCTTGATGTCCAGGGATACCATGTAATCCCCCTCGTCCAGGCTTGCAATAACCGCCCTGAGCGATTCCATCCTGAACTTGAATTTTTTTATATATGTGTTAAAGGATTTCAAATTTAAAATGGGTCTCACCGAACCGTCCGGTTTCGGTACCACAAACATTGTGGAATAGTAACCCCGTCCTAGTTGAAGTAGGGGCACCCTGACTATCACCTGCTGGGAATACAGCTTGTGAATTGCCTCTAGCACAGCCTCCCTGCCTTAGGTAGTTGTCGGTAAGGCAGATTTGAGGAAACGGCGGGGGGGGAGATGTCTCGAATTCCAGCTTGTACCCCTGAGATACTACTTGAAGGATCCAGGGATCCACCTGTGAGCGAGCCCACTGATCGCTGACATTTTTGAGGCGGCCCCCCACCGTACCTGGCTCCGCCTGTGGAGCCCCACCGTCATGCGGTGGACTTGGAGGAAGTGGGGGAGGGCCTTTGTTCTTGGGAACCGGCTGTTTGTTGCAGTTTTTTCCCCCTACCTCTGCCTCTGGGCAGAAAGGACACGCCTTTTTCCCGCCTGCTTTTCTGGGGCCGAAAGGACTGTACCTGATAATACGGCGCTTTCTTAGGCTGTGAGGGAACATGGGGCAAAAAATAAGAATTTACTCACCGGTAATTCTATTTCTCATAGTCCGTAGTGGATGCTGGGGACTCCGTAAGGACCATGGGGATTAGCGGCTCCGCAGGAGACTGGGCACAACTATAAAGAAAGCTTTTAGACTTCTGGTGTGCACTGGCTCCTCCCACTAAGACCCTCCTCCAGACCTCAGTTAGGATACTGTGCCCGGAAGAGCTGACACAATAAGGAAGGATTTTGAATCCCGGGTAAGACTCATACCAGCCACACCAATCACACCGTATAACTCGTGATACAATACCCAGTTAACAGCATGATAACAACTGAGCCTCTCAACAGATAGCTAAACAATAACCCTTTAGTTAAGCAATAACTATATACAAGTATTGCAGACAATCCGCACTTGGGATGGGCGCCCAGCATCCACTATGGACTATGAGAAATAGAATTACCGGTGAGTAAATTCTTATTTTCTCTAACGTCCTAAGTGGATGCTGGGGACTCCGTAAGGACCATGGGGATTATACCAAAGCTCCCAAACGGGCGGGAGAGTGCGGATGACTCTGCAGCACCGAATGAGAGAACTCAAGGTCCTCCTCAGCCAGGGTATCAAATTTGTAGAATTTTGCAAACGTGTTTGCCCCTGACCAAGTAGCAGCTCGGCAAAGTTGAAGAGCCGAGACCCCTCGGGCAGCCGCCCAAGAAGAGCCCACTTTCCTCGTGGAATGGGCTTTCACTGATTTAGGATGCGGCAGTCCAGCCGCAGAATGTGCAAGCTGAATCGTACTACAGATCCAGCGAGCAATAGTCTGCTTAGAAGCAGGTGCACCCAACTTGTTGGGCGCATACAGGATAAAGAGCGAGTCAGTCTTCCTGACCCCAGCTGTCCTGGAAACATAAATTTTTAGGGCCCTGACTACATCCAACAACTTGCAAGCCTCCAAGTCATTTGTAGCCGCAGGCACCACGATAGGTTGGTTCAGATGAAACGCTGATACCACTTTGGGGAGAAACTGGGGACGAGTCCTCAATTCTGCCCTATCCATATGGAAAATCAGATAAGGGCTTTTACATGACAAAGCCGCCAATTCTGAAACACGCCTGGCCGAAGCCAAGGCCAACAACATGACCACTTTCCACGTGAGATATTTCAAATCCACGGTTTTCAGTGGCTCAAACCAATGTGACTTTAGGAAATCCAACACCACGTTGAGATCCCAAGGTGCCACTGGAGGCACAAAAGGGGGCTGAATATGCAGCACTCCCTTAACAAAAGTCTGAACTTCAGGTAGTGAAGCCAATTCTCTCTGGAAGAAAATCGATAGAGCCGAAATCTGGACCTTAATGGAACCCAATTTAAGGCCCATAGTCACCCCTGACTGTAGGAAGTGCAGGAACCGGCCCAGCTGAAATTCTTCCGTTGGGGCCTTCCTGACCTCACACCACGCAACATATTTTCGCCATATACGGTGATAATGGTTCGCGGTTACTTCTTTCCTAGCTTTAATCAGCGTAGGAATGACTTCCTCCGGAATGCCCTTTTCCTTCAGAATCCCGTGTTCAACCGCCATGCCGTCAAACGCAGCCGCGGTAAGTCTTGGAACAGACAGGGCCCCTGCTGCAGCAGGTCCTGTCTGAGCGGTAGAGGCCATGGGTCCTCTGACATCATTTCTTGAAGTTCCGGATACCACGCTCTTCTTGGCCAATCCGGAACAATGAGTATAGTTCTTACTTCTCTTCTCCTTATTATCCTCAGTACCTTTGGTATGAGAGGAAGAGGAGGGAACACATACACCGATCGGTACACCCACGGGGTTACCAGAGCGTCCACAGCTATCGCCTGCGGGTCTCTTGACCTGGCGCAATATTTTTCTAGCTTTTTGTTTAGGCGGAACGCCATCATGTCCACCTGTGGTTTTTCCCACTGGTTTACAATCATTTGAAAGACTTCTGGATGAAGTCCCCACTCTCCCGGGTGGAGGTCGTGCCTGCTGAGGAAGTCTGCTTCCCAGTTGTCCACTCCCGGAATGAACACTGCTGACAGTGCTAACACGTGATTTTCCACCCATCGGAGAATCCTTGTGGCTTCTGCCATCGCCGTCCTGCTTCTCGTGCCGCCCTGCCGATTTACATGGGCGACCGCCGTGATGTTGTCTGACTGGATTAGTACCGGCTGGTTTTGAAGCAGGGGTTTTGCCTGACTTAGGGCATTGTAAATGGCCCTTAGTTCCACAATATTTATGTGCAGGGAACGCAAAAATTAAGAATTTACCAATTGGTAATTCTAGCCAGGTGCTGATTGGGGAGGTTCAACACAGCAGCTATATATGAGGTTGGTCAGACCTCGCATACCACACCTGGTGTGAGCTGCCTTTCTGCATCAATCCCTGGACCTGCACTGTTTGGAGATTGGACGACCTGAACCAAGTTCCCCCCACTTCACTGGGACCCAAAGACCCCAACTAGAGGTATACCAATTGAACTGTGGACATTGCTAAACCATCTACCTCACCGAGGAATTGCAATACTGCGGACTGCCAAGCCGCTTAAAATTATCCTTGGACATATCTGCGGTAACTATTAATGTCGGCACTCGTTATGTGCAGGGAAGTCTCCTGACTTGACCATAGTCCTTGGAAGTTTCTTCCCTGTGTGACTGCTCCCCAGCCTCGAAGGCTGGTATCCGTGGTCACCAGGACCCAGTCCTGTATGCCGAATCTGCAGCCCTCTTGAAGATGAGCACTCTGCAGCCACCACAGCAGAGACACCCTTGTCCTTGGAGACAGGGTTATCAGACGATGTATCTGAAGATGCGATCCGGACCACTTGTCCAACAGGTCCCACTGAAAGGTTCTTGCATGAAACCTGCCGAATGGAATCGCTTCGTAGGAAGCTACCATTTTTCCCAGGATCCGCGTGCAGTGATGCACCGACACCTGTTTTGGTTTTAGGAGGCCTCTGACTAGAGATGACAGCTCCTTGGCCTTCTCCTCCGGGAGAAACACTTTTCTCTGTTCTGTGTCCAGAACCATCCCTAGGAACAGCAGGCGTGTCGTAGGGACCAGCTGTGACTTTGGAATGTTTAGAATCCAGCCGTGCTGTTGTAGCACTTCCCGAGATAGTGCTACCCCTACCAACAACTGCTCTCTGGACCTCGCCTTTATCAGGAGATCGTCCAAGTACGGGATAATTAAAACTCCCTTTCTTCGAAGGAGTATCATCATTTCCACCATTACCTTGGTAAAGACCCTCGGAGCCATGGAGATACCGAACGGCAACGTCTGTAATTGGTAATGACAATCTTGTACCACAAACCTGAGGTACTCCTGGTGAGGATGGTAAATGGGGACATGTAGGTAAGCATCCTTGATGTCCAGCGATACCATGTAATCTCCCTCGTCCAGGCTTGCAATAACCGCCCTGAGCGATTCCATCTTGAACTTGAATTTTTTCATATATGTGTTCAAGGATTTCAAATTTAAAATGGGTCTCACCGAACTGTCCGGTTTCGGTACCACAAACATTGTGGAATAGTAACCCCTTCCTTGTTGAAGTAGGGGCACCTTTACTATCACTTGTTGTGAATGCAGCTTTTGAATTGCCTGTAACACTGCCTCCCTGCCTGAGGGAGTGGTTGGCAAGGCAGATTTGAGGAAATGGCGGGGGGGAGACGTCTCGAATTCCAGTTTTTACCCGAGATACTATTTGAAGGATCCAGGGATCCACCCGTGAGCGAGCCCACTGATTGCTGAAATTTTTGAGACGGGCCCCCACCGTACCTGGCTCCGCCTGTGGAGCCCCAGCGTCATGCTGTGGACTTAGAGGAAGCGGGGGAGGACTTTTGCTCCTGGGAACTGGCTGTATGCTGCAGCTTTTTCCCTCTACCTCTGGGCAGAAAGGACGCGCCTTTAACCCGCTTGCCCCTATTGGGCCGAAAGGACTGTATCTGATAATACGGTGCTTTCTTTGGTTGTGAGGGAACATGGGGTAAAAATGTAGACTTCCCAGCTGTTGCTGTGGAAACGAGGTCCGAGAGACCATCCCCGAACAATTCCTCACCCTTATAAGGCAGAACTTCCATGTGTCGTTTGGAATCTGCATCACCTGTCCACTGCCGAGTCCATAACCCTCTCCTGGCAGAAATGGACATTGCACTAATTTTGGATGCCAGCCGGCAAATATCCCTCTGTGCATCCCTCATGTATAAAAGTGCGTCTTTTATATGCTCTACGTTTAGCAAAATAGTGTCCCTGTCTAGGGCAGCCGTGGCCAACCTGTGGCTCTTGAGCCGCATGTGGCTCTTTCTTTATTCAAATGTGGCTCCCGACACTCAGTCACCTGACCACAACAGATTCTGGAAACTGGTGCACACCAACCAGACACACAGCAGCACTACGGCGACTGAAACCTGGGGAGCCAGATACTGGGCTGTAGTGACATATGAGGGTGGGCTGGAGTGACACAAGGGGGAGCTGGCCGCTGTAGTGACACAGAGGGATCCTGGCAGTAGAGACATAATGGGGGAGCTGACTGGAGTGATACAGGAGGGTGCTGGCTGGAGAGACACAGGAGGGTGCTGGCAGGAGTGACGCAGGAGGGTGTAGCTGGAGTGACACATTGACACATGGGGGAGCTGGCTGGAGTGACACATGGAGGAGCTGAAGTATATTATGTGAATATGGCTTTTTCAATATATTTTATGTGGATCTTGATTTTTTTATTATTTTATATGGAGGTGTCTTTTTCAATGTATTCTATGTTTATTATGGCTTTAAAATGTATTTTATGTGGATCTGGCAATTCCATTGTATTTTATACCATGGGGTGTGGCCTAGCAGGCACAAGGTCACATCCCATTTTTTCACACGCGCCGTCGGCTTGATGTCGGCTCTTTGACGTACCTAACAAGATTTTTGGGCTCTTTATCTCTGACTGGTTGGCCACCCCTGGTCTAGGGTATCTATATTTTCTGACAGGGAATCTGACCACGCAGCAGCAGCGCTGCACATCCAAGCTGAAGCTATAGCCGGTCTCAGTATCACACCTGTGTGTGTATATATAGATTTCAGGATAGCCTCCTGCTTTCTATCAGCAGATTCCTTCAGGGCGTCCGTATCCGGAGACGGTAGTGCCACCTTCTTTGACAAGCGTGTGAGCGCTTTATCCACCCTAGGGGATGTTTCCCAGCGTGACCTATCCTCTGGCGGGAAAGGGTAAGCCATTAGTAACCTCTTAGAAATTACCATCTTTTTATCAGGGGAAGCCCACGCTTCTTCACACACTTCATTTAACTCTTCAGATGGAGGAAAATCTACTGGTAGTTTTTTCTCTCCAAACATTATACCCTTTTTTGTGATACCGGGGGTAACATCAGAAATGTGCAACACATTTTTCATTGCCTCAATCATGTAACGTGTGGCCCTACTGGAAGTTACATTAGTCTCTTCGTCGTCGACACTGGAGTCAGTATCCGTGTCGACATCTGTGTCAACCATCTGAGGTAGCGGGCGTTTTAGAGCCCCTGATGGTTTTTGAGACGCCTGGGCAGGCACAGGCTGAGAAGCCGGCTGTCCCACATTAGGTATGTCGTCAAACCTTTTATGTAAGGAGTCGACACTATCACGTAATTCCTTCCACAGCACCATCCACTCAGGTGTCGACCCCGCAGGGGGTGACATCACATTTACAGGCATCTGCTCCGCCTCCACATAAGCCTCCTCATCAAACATGTCGACACAGCCGTACCGACACACCGCAAACACACAGGGAATGCTCTGACAGAGGACAGGACCCCACAAAGCCCTTTGGGGAGACAGAGAGAGAGTATGCCAGCACACACCAGAGCGCTATATAACACTGGGATCCCACTATCAATGAGTGTTTTCCCTATAGCTGCTTTTTATATATATTACATATATATATATATATATATATCTATACTGCGCCTAAATTTAGTGCCCCCCCTCTCTTTTTTACCCTTCTGTAGTATTCTCAGACTGCAGGGGAGAGCCAGGGAGCTTCCTTCCAGCGGAACTGTGAGGGAAAAATGGCGCCCGTGTGCTGAGGGAGAAGCCCCGCCCCCTTTTCGTCTGACTTTCTCCCGCTTTTTCTGTGATACTGGCAGGGGTAATTTTACATCTATATAGCCTCTGGGACTATATATGATGTATATTTTGCCAGCCAAGGTGTTATTTATTGCCCTCAGGGCGCCCCCCCCCCCCAGCGCCCTGCACCCATCAGTGACCGAAGTGTGAGGTGTACATTAGGAGCAATGGCGCACAGCTGCAGTGCTGTGCGCTACCTTGGTGAAGACCGAAGTCTTCTGCCGCCGATTTTCCGGACCTTCTTCGTGCTTCTGGCTCTGTAAGGGGGACGGCGGCGCGGCTCCGGGAACGAACACCAAGGTCGGGTCCTGCGGTCGATCCCTCTGGAGCTAATGGTGTCCAGTAGCCTAAGAAGCCCAAACTACCACCTGTTAGGTAGGTTCGCTTCTTCTCCCCTTAGTCCCTCGCTGCAGTGAGTCTGTTGCCAGCAGATCTCACTGAAAATAAAAAACCTAAATATACTTTCTTTCTAGGTGCTCAGGAGAGCCCCTAGTGTGCATCCAGCTCGGCCGGGCACAAGAATCTAACTGAGGTCTGGAGGAGGGTCTTAGTGGGAGGAGCCAGTGCACACCAGTAGTCTAAAAGCTTTCTTTATAGTTGTGCCCAGTCTCCTGCGGAGCCACTAATCCCCATGGTCCTTACGGAGTCCCCAGCATCCACTTAGGACGTTAGAGAAATGCTGACTTCCCAGCTGTTGCTGTGGAAACGAGGTCTGAGAGACCATCCCCGAATAACTCCTCACCCTTATAAGGCAAAACTTCCATGTGCCTTTTAGAATCTGCATCCCCTGTCCATAAGCCTCTCCTGGCAGAAATGGACATTGCACTTATTTTAGATGCCAGCCGGCAGATATCCCTGTGCATCTCTCATGTATAAGACTGAGTCTTTAATATGCTCTATGGTTAGCAATATAGTGTCCCTGTCTATGGTGTCAATATTTTCCGACAGGGAGTCTGACCACGCAGCTGCAGCACTGCACATCCATGCTGAGGCAATAGCTGGTCTCAGTATAATGCCTGAGTGTGTATATACAGACTTCAGGATCGCCTCCTGCTTTCTATCAGCAGGCTCCTTAAGGGCGGCCGTATCCGGAGACGGTAGTGCCACCTACTTTGACAAGCGTGTGAGCGCTTTATCCACCCTAGGGGGTGTCTCCCAACGTGACCTATCCTCTGGCGGGAAAGGGTACGCCATTAGCAACCTTTTAGAGATCACCAATTTTTTTATCGGGAAAAGCCCACGCTTCTTCACACACTTCATTTAATTCTTCAGACGGGGGAAAAACCACTGGTAGTTTTTTCTCCCCAAACATAATACCCTTTTTTGTGGTACCTGGGGTAATACTGTATCAGAAATGTGTAATACATTTTTCATTGCCTCAGTCATGTAACGAGTGGCTCTAGTGGACATTACATTAGTCTCTTCATCGTCGACACTGGTATCAGTATCCGTGTCGACATCTGTGTCTGCCATCTGAGGTAGCGGGCGTTTTAGAGCCCCTGATGGCCTTTGAGACGCCTGGGCAGGCACGAGCTGAGAAGCCGGCTGTCCCGCATTTGGCATGTCGTCAAATTTTTTATGTAAGGAGTCGACACTTTCACGTAATTCCTTCCATAAGTCCATCCACTCAGGTGTCCGCCCCGCAGGGGGTGACATCACATTTATAGGCATCTGCTCCGCCTCCACATAAGCCTCCTCATCAAACATGTCGACACAGCCGTACCGACACACCGCACACAAACAGGGAATGCTCTGACAGAGGACAGGACCCCACAAAGCCCTTTGGGGAGACGGAGAGAGAGTATGCCAGCACACACCAGAGCGCTATATAATACAGGGACTAACTGAATTATATCCCCTTATAGCTGCTATATAGTTATATTGTGCCTAAATTTAGTGCCCCCCCTCTCTTTTTTACCCTTCTGTAGTTGCAGACTGCAGGGGAGAGCCAGGGAGCTTCCTTCCAACGGAGCTGTGAGGGAGAAATGGCGCCAGTGTGCTGAGGGAGATAGCCCCGCCCCTTTTTCGGCGGACTTCTCCTGCGTTTTTAAAACTCTGGCAGGGGTATTAATTTACACCATTATAGCCTCTGGGACTATATATGGTGTAGATTTGCCAGCCAAGGTATGTAATATTGCCCTCAGGGCATGGCGCCCGGCGCCCCCCCCCCCCCCCCAGCGCCCTGCACCCATCAGTGACCGGAGTGTGAGGTGTACATGAGCAATGGCGCACAGCTGCAGTGCTGTGCGCTACCTTGGTGAAGACTGAAGTCTTCTGCCGCCGATTTTCCGGACCATCTTCATGCTTCTGGCTCTGTAAGGGGGACGGCGGCGCGGCTCCGGGAACGAACACCAAGGTCGGGTCCTGCGGTCGATCCCTCTGGAGCTAATGGTGTCCAGTAGCCTAAGAAGCCCAAGCTACCACCAGTTAGGTAGGTTCGCTTCTTCTCCCCTTAGTCCCTCGCTGCAGTGAGCCTGTTGCCAGCAGGTCTCACTGTAAAATAAAAAACCTAAAATATACTTTCTTTTTCTAGGAGCTCAGGAGAGCCCCTAGTGTGCATCCAGCTCAGCCGGGCACAAGATTCTGAGGTCTGGAGGAGGGTCATAGTGGGAGGAGCCAGTGCACACCAGGTAGTCCTAAAGCTTTCTTTAGTTGTGCCGTCTCCTGCGGAGCCGCTATTCCCCATGGTCCTTACGGAGTTCCCAGCATCCACTAGGACGTCAGAGAAATATATATATATTTGTGTATTTTTATTTTATTATTATACATATTTCAGAAATGCTTATTGTGTATGGCTATAGGTATGTTTATAACTTTATATTTGTTGTAAGATATACATTTTTTTTATTTATATTTTGTGAATATCCGAGCCTTGTGTTATCACTTAATGAGAAACTGGTCTATTTATATTGGGAAGAATCATAGCCCAGTAAAATGTATACATTAGTTATTGTGAATACACAGTACGTAGCTCCTATTTAATATCTGTATAATGTCTCTCACTGCATTAATCCGTACTCCCACTTGGCTGGGAGCGTATGAGCAACAATTAACAGCTAGTTATTCCAACAAAAATGAATGCCCTATATCCATTTGCCTGTTATATCATTGTTCCTAAACATGCTGCCGCTATATGAAGCACTGAGCGAGATCACACCAACCACCCTTCCCAGTGTACAATTGCTTTTATTCCCGCCGATAACCGCGCGCACGTGTTATATATATACTGTACGGGGAGTGCTCTGCTCTGCTCTGCTCGGCTGCAGTCTGATTTGCCGACCGTGAGTCGCCCTGTACTAATGAGCTTCCGCCGCATCAAATAGTGCCGAGGGCAGTGAGGCTTTCAGAGGCGGAACAGGCATCACAATCAATTACTGACTATACAGTATGAGCACACTACCAACCCTCTTTCAGTGGGGGTCTGGGAGCGGGAGGCTGTGATTGGCCGCGCTGGTTATGCTGGAGACGGTGCTATGAAGCATATTGCAGTGCCGCCTGCTGCCGTTAGGATTTTGTCTAGAACCCCTTCAGTTACTGTGTACATGCCAGTTACTCTTCTGTAAATGTCTTTTTTTTTTTTTTTTTTTTGCCCCCTGCTGGCCAGATGCGGAATTGGAAGGGGATTTAGCCTATTACACACCGGTAGCGTCTAGGATGCCTTCGCCGGAAGGACCTAGTGCACGTCAGGCAGTGGGCGGTGCTGGGGGCGGAGTCGAAAGAAGCGGCGCGCGCGTACGCGTGGTACGCGGGAACTTTAAATAGCAGTGCACTGCACTGCAAAGTCAGGGTAGATGCTAGAATCAAGTGGGCTAAGGGACCTTTTCCGTAAGGGGGAGGAGTTACGACGCAAGGGGGAGGAGCTAGGCCAGCTGGATAGTTCCTCTACTATCCACGCCACCAACTATTACCTTTAGTAATTAGGTGGTGAGCGAAGCGGAGCGGAGCGAGCCACCGTGCCCGAAGCGTGGCGAGCGAAGCGAGCCCGCGAGGGTACTTTTCGGGTACCCTGTTCGCCCGTAGCTCCTCCCCCTGGTGACGTAGCTCCTCCCCTCAATACGTCACAAGGTCCCTTCAGCCCCTCCGATATAGAACCAACCCTGACTTTGCGGTTGGTTCTATATCGGAGGGGCTGAAGGGACCTTGTGACGTATTGAGGGGAGGAGCTACGTCACCAGGGGGAGGAGCTACGGGCGAACAGGGTACCCGAAAAGTTCGCTCGCCACGCTTCGCTCGCCACGCTTCGGGCACGGTGGCTCGCTCCGCTTCGCTCACCACCTAATTACTAAAGGTAATAGTTGGTGGCGTGGATAGTAGAGGAACTATCCAGCTGGCCTAGCTCCTCCCCCTTGCGTCGTAACTCCTCCCCCTTACGGAAAAGGTCCCTTAGCCCACTTGATTCTAGCATCTACCCTGACTTTGCGGTTGGTTCTATATCGGAGGGGCTGAAGGGACCTTGTGACGTATTGAGGGGAGGAGCTACGTCACCAGGGGGAGGAGCTACGGGCGAACAGGGTACCCGAAAAGTACCTCTAGCATCTACCCTGCAGTCAGTGGCATAGAAGGAAGGGACAGTGCGGCCGCGGTATTGAAGCTCTCCAGCGCTGGTTTATGTAAGCGGGATCCCAGGACAGGACTTGATTAGTACCTTGTTGCCGTCAGATTGCTGGAGAGTAAGATTAATTAATGCTTTTTTTGTTTGACTGGCGGGAGGCATCGGACCTATCCCAGGGTTAGCTTATCGTGGTCAGATGTTATGGATGGGAGCTGCTCAATGTGCCCTGTTAGTGGTGAGTCTCCCCCAATGCCTGACCTGAATGGGTTAATGACCCCCCCCCCCTCATGCCCTTACCGAGTGGGTTAATGATCCCCCCCCCCATGCCCTCACCGAGTGGGTTAATGATCCCCCCCCATGCCCTCACCGAGTGGGTTAATGACCCCCCCCCCATGCCCTCACCGAGTGGGTTAATGATCCCCCCCCCCCATGCTCTCACCGAGTGGGTTAATGATCCCCCCCATACCCTCACCGAGTGGGTTAATGATCCCCCCCCCATGCCCTCACCGAGTGGGTTAATGATCCCCCCCCCATGCCCTCACCGAGTGGGTTAATGATCCCCCCCCTCATGCCCTCACCGAGTGTGTTAATGATCCCCCCCCCCCCATGCCCTCACCGAGTGGGTTAATGATCCCCCCCCTCATGCCCTCACCGAGTGTGTTAATGATCCCGCCCCCCCTCATGCCCTCACCGAGTGTGTTAATGATCCCGCCCCCCCTCATGCCCTCACCGAGTGTGTTAATGATCCCCCCCCCCCATGCCCTCGCCGAGTGGGTTAATGATCCCCCCCCCCATGCCCTCGCCGAGTGGGTTAATGATCCCTCATGTCCTCACCGAGTGGGTTAATGATCCCTCACCGAGTGGGTTAATGATCCCCCCCCCCCCTCATGCCCTCACCGAGTGGGTTAATGATCCCCCCCCCCCCTCATGCCCTCACCGAGTGGGTTAATGATCCCTCCCCCCCCCCCCTCATGCCCTCACCGAGTGGGTTAATGATCCCCCCCCCTCATGCCCTCACCGAGTGGGTTAATGACCCCCTTCCCCCCCCTCATGCCCCCACCGAGTGGGTTAATGCCCCCCCCCCCTCATGCCCTCACCGAGTGGGTTAATGCCCCCCCCCCTCATGCCCTCACCGAGTGGGTTAATGATCCCTCCCACTTCATGCCCTCACCGAGTGGGTTAATGACCCCCCCTCTCATGCCCTCACCGAGTGGGTTAATGACCCCCCTCATGCCCTTTACCGAGTGGGTTAATGATCTCCCCCCCTCATGCGCTCACAGAGTGGGTTAATGACCCCTCCCTGTCATGCCCTCACTGAGTGGGCTAATGTGCCCCCCCAGTGAGGGCATGAGGGGGGTCATCAACCCACTCAGTGAGTATTCAGTACATGATTGTGGCTATTAAAGATATTTTACGTGTATCTCTGACGAACCGGCGGTGCAGGAAACAAGGATTTGTTTGTTTATAGGGAAAAAACCTGAGGTGAAGTTCCCTGACACGACAGCTCTCAAAGATCCGGCGGATCGTAAGCTGGAGACGTCTCTGAAGGCCATTTTCGCTAATTCGGGTGCATTGCTCAGACCTGCTGTGGCATCGGTATGGGTGAGTAGTGCTATTGCTAAATGGGCTGATAATTTAGCTTCTGATATGGATACCCTTGATAAAGATAATGTTCTTTTGACTCTTGGTTATATCAAGGATGCTGCAGATTACCTGAAGGATGCGGCGAGGGATGTTGGTCTCTTGGGATCAAGAGCCAATGCCATGGCGGTCTCGGCCAGGAGGGCGCTGTGGATCCATCAATCGAATGCTTATGCCGACTCCAAGAAAGCTATGGAAGCTCTCCCCTTCAAAGGTAGTGTCTTGTTTGGTGACTGCTTGACTGACCTGGTGTCTACCGCGAATGCGGGTAAGTTATCTTTTCTTCCTTATGTTCCCACACAGCAGAAAAAGGCACTCCATCAGCAGATGCAGTCCTTTCGTCCAAATAAATACAAGCGACGAAAAGGCTCGTCCTTTCTCGCTTCAAAGGGTAGAGGATGGGGAAGAAAGTCTCCTGCAGTATCAGGCGCTCAGGACCAAAAGTCCTCCCCCGCCTCTACCAAGTCCACCGCATGACTCTTGGGCTCCCCTGGGGGATGCCGGACCGGTGGGGGGCCGTCTGCGGATCTTCAGTCAGGTCTGGGTTCACTCAGGCCTGGATCCTTGGGTCCTAGAAATAGTGTCTCAGAGATGCAGGCTGGAGTTTCAGGAGATGCCCCCTCACCGCTTTTTCATTTCGGCCTTGCCAATGTCTCTTCCGGACAGGGAGGTCGTGAAGGCAGCAATACAAAAGTTGTGTCAGAGGGTCATTGTTCCCGTTCCCCCGTCCCAATGGGGGGAGGGGTTCTACTCGAGCCTCTTTGTTGTACTGAAGCCGGACGGTTCGGTCAGACCTATTCTGAACCTAAAATCCCTCAATCCTTACTTGAAAGTTTTCAAGATGGAATCACTTCGAGCTGTTATCTCCAGCCTAGAAGGAGGGGATTTTATGGCGTCAGTCGATATAAAGTATGCCTATTTACACGTCCCGATATATCCTCCGCATCAAGCTTTCCTCAAGTTTGCGATACAAGATTGTCATTACCAATTTCAGACGTTGCCGTTTGGGCTTTCCACGGCTCCGAGGATTTTCACCAAAAGTCATGGCGGAAATGATGGTTCTCCTTCGCAAACAAGGGATTACAATTATCCCGTACTTGGACGATCTCCTGATAAAGGCGAGGTCCAAAGAAAAATTGTTAAGAAATGTGGAATTGTCTGTCGGTTCTGCGACAACACGGTTGGGTTCTAAATTTACCAAAGTCTCAGTTGATTCCGACCACTCGGCTACCCTTTCTGGGTATAATTCTAGATACGGAGGTACAGAGTGTAGTTCCAGAGCTGTCTCTTCCGAAAGAAACAGACAATGGTCAGGGAGCTTCTGAGGCCGACAAGTGTGTCGATTCATCAGTGTACTCGGGTTCTGCGGAAAATGGTTGCGACGTACGAAGCCATTCCGTTTGGCAGGTTTCATGCCTGGGTGTTTCAGTGCGATCTGCTGAGCAAATGGTCCAGGTCTCACCTGCACATGCACCGGAAAATAAGTCTATCCTCCAGGGCCAGGATTTCTCTCCTGTGGTGGCTACAAAGCTCTCACCTTCTAGGAGGGCGCCGATTCGGAATCCAGGACTGGGTCCTACTGACAACAGATGCAAGTCTCCGAGGCTGGGGCACAGTCACCCAAGGAAGAAACTTCCAGGGGAAATGGTCAAACCAGGAATCTTGTCTCCACATAAATGTCCTCTAGTTAAGAGCCATTTACAACGGCCTGCTACAAGCAAAGAGCCTTCTTCAGGGTCGACCTGTCCTGATCCAGTCGGACAACATAACAGCGGTGGTGCTTGTAAACCGTCAAGGCGGAACAAGAAGCAGGGCGGCTATGGTGGAGGCCACAAGAATCCTTCGCTGGGCGTAACAGCACGTGAGCGCTCTGTCAGCAGTCTTCCTCCCGGGAGTGGACAACTGGGAAGCAGATTTCCTCAGCAGACACGATCTCCATCCGGGAGAGTGGGCTCTTCACCAAGAGGTATTTGCAGAAGTGACGAAGCGTTGGGGAATTCCTCTGATAGACATGATGGCGTCTCGCGTCAACAAGAAGCTTCTGAGGTATTGTTCCAGGTCAAGGGACCCTCAAGCCAGTGCAGTGGACGCCCTGGTGACTCCGTGGGTGTTTCAGTCGGTATGTGTTCCTTCCCCTTCCTCTCATTCCAAAGGTGCTAAGAATCATACGACGAACAAGGGGTTTGGGCGATTCTGGTAGTTCCAGATTGGCAGCGCAGGGCCTGGTATCCGAATCTTCAGGAATTATTGGTGGAAGATCCTTGGCCGCTCCCTCTGAGAGGACCTGTTACTGCAGGGTCCATGCGTATTTCCGGACTTACTGCGGATGCATTTGACGGCATGGAAGTTGAACGTCAAATTTTAGTTCGAAAGGGTATTCCTGGGGAGGTCATCCCAACTCTCCTTAAGGCGAGGAATCGGGTTACGGCGAAACATTATCACCATATTTGGAGAAAGTATGTTTCGTGGTGTGAGACCAAAACTGCTCCTGCGGAGGAATTTCACTTGGGTCGGTTTCTCCATTTTTTGCAGGCAGGCGTCCATGCAGGCCTGACATTGGGTTCCATCAAAGTGCAGATTTCGGCTTTATCTATTTTCTTTCAAAGGGAATTGGCCGTCCTTCCAGAGGTTCAGACCTTTGTGAAGGGAGTGCTGCATATCCAGCCTCAATTTGTGGCGCCGTGGGATCTTTAAGTGGTCTTGCAGTTTCTTATGTCTCCCTGGTTTGAGCCTTTACGTAAGGTTGAGTTAGTTTCTCACATGGAAGGTAGTCATGCTTTTGGCTCTGGCGTCTGCCAGGCGAGTGTCAGTTGGTTTGACGAAGGTGTCTGCCGAAGGTGGTTTCTTCCTTTCACATTAACCAACCGATTGTGGTACCTGTGGCAACGGATGCTGTGGCAGTTCCAAAGTCTCTTGATGTTGTAAGAGCTTTGAAGATTTACGTCGCCAGAACGGCTCTTGCCAGGAAAACTGAGGCTCTTTGTCCTGTATGCTTCCAACAAGATTGGAAATCCTGCTTCTAAGCAGACTATTGCACGCTGGATTTGTAGTACAATTCAGCAAGCTCATTCTTCGGCTGGGCTACCGTTGCCAAAGTCAGTAAAGGCCCATTCTACCAGAAAAGTGGGCTCATCTTGTGCGGCTGCCCGAGGGGTCTCGGCACTTCAGCTTTGCCGAGCTGCTACTTGGTCGGGTTCAAACACCTTTGCTAAGTTTTACATGTTTGATACCCTAGCTGAGGAGGACCTCATGTTTACTCAATCGGTGCTGCAGAGTCGTCCGCACTCTCCCGCCCGTTCTGGAGCTTTGGTATAATCCCCATGGTCCTTTGGGAGTCCCCATCATCCTCTAGGACGTAAGAGAAAATAGGATTTTAGTACCTACCGGTAAATCCTTTTCTCCTAGTCCGTAGAGGATGTTGGGCACCCATCCCAGTGCGGACTGTTACTTGCAGTGTATTATTGCTGGTTAAATTTGTTTACACGCGGGTTGTGTATTAGTTGTATTCAGCTTGTTGCTGTTAATTCATACTGTTATCTGGTTTCCCGATACTCCGGTTGTACGGTACGTTTGTGGTGTGGGCTGGTAGGTTTTCTCGCCCTTGGTTTAAACAAAAATCCTTTCCTCAAAATGTCCGTCTCCCCTGGACACAGTTCCTATAACTGAGGTCTGGAGGAAGGGCATAGAGGGAGGAGCCAGTTCACACCCAGTCAGTCTTTTCAGTGTGCCCAAGCTCCTGCGGATCCCGTCTATACCCCATTGTTCTTTGGAAGTCCCCAGCATCCTCTACGGATTTACTGGTAGGTACTAAAATCCTATATTTCTATTTTATTTTTATTTTTTTGTATAAAGCCAGTAATATTTAATAACTAATGTGCCCCTTATGCTTCATCTAGGTATACCCTGGAAACACATGATGCTTCTAAATATTTCCATGTAACTACTACACTACCTGCTGTACGGTGTATTATGTCCTGTCTGACACCCAGCACATTATATGGGAAGATGCAATGAATGTGTGTAAACCAGATTGTGTTCGCACACTACGCAATGGGGTTCCAGTTACAATCCCGACAAGATACCGGCTGCAAAATCCCGAAAGGTGACAGGACACTGACGCTGAAATTCCGACTGTTGGAATCTCTATCATTTACACATTGAGGTGGGTAAATACTACGCCAGGGATGTGAGGGTTAGGTTTAGGCACACACCCCCCTGCGGACTTAAATCAATATGTACTAAACAGTGATGAAAGTGTAGAAATGAGCCAGAGGAGAAGTTGCCAATGGCAACCAATCAGCATTGACGTAACATTTTTTAATTTGCATACTATAAAAGTATACAGACCAGCTAATTGGTTGCCATTGGCAACTTCTCTGGCTTACATCTCCACTTTTATCACTGTTTAGTACATGTCCTTCTTTGTGTGTGTGTGGGGGGGGGGGGGGGGTAGGGTTACGTTTAGGGAGCGGGAAGGGAGGGTTACTAATAAGCGTTCGGGGGGTGGCGGTGGTTGGGGTTATGCACCTAGCCGTAGGGTTACAATGTCAGTGTTAGGATGTCGCTTTCTCCTGACCACCGGCATTTCAGACCCAAACCACACAATGGGCCTAGTTCATATCTGATCACTTCCGTGCATTTTAATACAGCAAATTATCAAATCCGAACTGCTTATGCACCACAGTGCGCATTGGACGGCTACAACGGGCATCGTCAATCAGCAACAGGATGTTGCGACGAATCCAGTTGCACAGGCGTTTGCAAGGAGGAAGCCGTTTGTGGGTGGCAACTGAAAGTTTTCAAGTAGTGTACGGAAAAACTCAGATGTGTCCAAGTTTTATATATATATATATACATACATACATACATACATACATACATACACACACGTATGTATGTGGCGGGAGTGTTATTGCAGTTGTAGAGGTATGCTTCCCTCAGACCCCTTGGGGGTCCCAGATCATTATTATTTGCCCGTTTACTAGTCCGTGCTGTCGACATTTAATCAGTTTCTGTCGGCCGTAAAGTGCCTGGTAGATTCACATCGGGGGCACGTCAGTACATGGTCATACACATTCACAACACATTACTGTCACTAGGGACCTGACGGGTATGGCAATCCACTTGCGTATAGGCTGTGTCTATATGAGTATATGTGTAGATATAACTTTATAGATGCATGTTTACGATATGGGTGTTGTCTTGTGTATTACATTATGCATATCCATGAATGCTGAAATAATGGTATTCTTCTCATGTACTGACCGCTCTATTGATTAAGCTCTAGATTGGCCAGGACGAGTTGGTTTCGATCCTCTCAAGGAGTCCGAATATTAGTCTCCTCATAACGCGGAGAGAAATTTATGACGGTCAACTCCTGGGCAACGCAGAGTCTGGTCGCAAAGGATCATACACAGGCAGATAAGTAAAATGTATTTATTTGTTCTATACTTTGGCCTTATATGCAATGTATGCACTTGAGGGAGTGTGTAGTCGGGTGAGCATCCATAGAATGTTCCTACCCAGGGTGCGTAGGCGTGCTTATGTTTATTTGTCCTTGTAACATTACAGCAGGCTGTCACATGACGGCAGGTGGTGTGACCGGAAAGATATGGAGGAGGTCTCCGGGAGATACTAGTGGGAGGTATATGGCCTCTCTTCAGTCAATCTCGGCGATATCCGCTGGTAAGTCTAAATTCGTGAGTTAACCTTCTTCACAACGGTTGAGGACGCATCCTTTTGTGGGACGCAGTCGTTTAATAGGCTCGATACCGTTCTGTTTGTCCTTTTCGGCGTAGACTGTGGAAGTCGAAAAGGTAGGTGTTCTGCAGCCTTGTTAGGTTCGCAGAAGTGGACGTAGTTTCAGTTTCTACTACATATACTACATGTCGCTGAGTCTATCTGGCTGGTCCCTACTTTGGGGACCACTTGTCTACTAAAATTTTGTTACTCCGGGAATAGCTTAGGACCTGTGTGTTATTCATAGGAACCACAGGGGGACCATTCTGGGTTACGGTTGTTTCCCCTTACTGTGTTTCTAATAGATCTTGCCTCTCCCCTATGGAAGGGGAGGTAACACACGACGGCATACAGAAGTGCGTCAGGTTCGGGGCATGGTCTGGTGGTCCCTGTAGATAAGTGCATATAGGTGTTTACCTTCTGACGGGTTTTCGGCGCAGGAATTGGCCTGTTGTTCCCAGCGACGCAGAGATCAGAAGTGCTTTTCAGAGAGGTCTGAGGATCCAAAGTTGGAGCAGCTTTGAGGTGACATCTCATCAATAATTTCCATTAATAAGACAGATGGATGCTGCATAAGAGGTCTTTTCCGATGAGAAGGTCTAATACCAGAGTGGTTTTCATGGGACCAGTTGGAAAGGTGGTCCGGGTCTCACCTGCGCATACACTCAAATATAATGGAGACGGCTAGGACATCGCTCCTGTGGAGTCTGCTCAGTTCTTTCCTTCTAGAGAACTGAAGTTTAGGGATCCTGGTTGGATCCTGGTGTCCGTACAGGTAGATCTCCGAAGCTGGAGAGCAGTCCTTTGCAAGGGAAGTAATTCCAGAGGACGAGGTTAAGTTGGGAAACTTGTCTGCTGTAACCTGGCTTGAATTAAGAGCTATTTTGGACGTACGTGTTCTGTCCGTGTTAAGTCTAACAGAAAACTTGTCAGCAATGGCGTAAGTAATCCGCCAGTGTGCAACAAAGATATAGCGGAAATGGCAGAAGATGCACAGTTTGCTGTTGAGTGGGAAGTCTGGAAAGCACTATGTTAGCAGTCTTCGTTCCTGAGGTGAACGACGGAGAAATGGATTTTCTTTGCGGACACTGTATCCAGCCGGGAGAAATTCTGTCATCATTGAGGAGCTTTTCCAGAGGTGTCAAGTTTTTGTGGAGTGTCGCCATTGGACATGTTGGTGTCTCGCCTCGGCGAGGGGCCTCGGGGAGATTGTTCCAGGTTAAGGGACACTCAGGATATGGCGGTGGACGTCCTAGTGACACCGTGGGTGTTTAGTCGGTCTAGGTGGTCTCTCCGTTTTTATCTTTCTAACAGTGGTAAGCGTAAGATGATCAAAGGTTCTGATGATCCTCTGGAATCCGATCTCACTTGCAAGGGTGGGATAGCCAGTGTTTCATGGTTTACTCATAAGAAAATTACTGCCCTCTTCCTTTAGGTGAGGTAATGTTACGACTAGATCGGGGCGTGTATCAGGACTTACCTCTGCTGCATGTAACGGCGGAGCGGTTGAATGTCATATCCTAAGCCGAATGGGTCTTTCCAGTGAAGTCGTTTCTACAATTCTTCAGGCTAGGAAAGAACTGACGGCATAGCGTTCCCACCATTGTTGCAGTACTTCTGTGTCTCCGTGGGTATCCAGGAAGGCTCCTATGGAGGACTTTCAGCTAGGTCGTGCTTATCCATGCTTGACAAGCCAATGTGGAGGCAAAACTAATAGGTTTCTTTCTGAAATTTCTCTTTTACTAGAGGCCAGGCTGTTGACGTTGACATCCGCAAGGCGGGTGTCGGAAGTGGCGGTTTTGTCTCGCAAGAGCATGGTGGGATCTTTCAGCTGAATGGAGAGAAATTGAGTACTCGGTTGGTAGTTCTACCAAGAGTGCTTTCTGGGTATCGCAGAAATCGGCCTTTCTCTAACGTCCTAAGTGGATGCTGGGGACTCCGTCAGGACCATGGGGAATAGCGGCTCCGCAGGAGACAGGGCACAAAAATAAAGCTTTAGGATCAGGTGGTGTGTACTGGCTCCTCCCCCTATGACCCTCCTCCAAGCCTCAGTTAGGTTTTTGTGCCCGTCCGAGCAGGGTGCAATCTAGGTGGCTCTCCTAAAGAGCTGCTTAGAAAAAGTTTTTTAGGTTTTTTATTTTCAGTGAGTCCTGCTGGCAACAGGCTCACTGCATCGAGGGACTTAGGGGAGAGAATTTCAACTCACCTGCGTGCAGGATGGATTGGATTCTTAGGCTACTGGACACCATTAGCTCCAGAGGGAGTCGGAACACAGGTCTCACCCTGGGGTTCGTCCCGGAGCCGCGCCGCCGACCCCCCCTTACAGATGCTGAAGATTGAAGGTCCGGAAACAGGCGGCAGAAGGCTCTTCAGTCTTCATGAAGGTAGCGCACAGCACTGCAGCTGTGCGCCATTGTTGTCACACACTTCACACCAGACGGTCACGGAGGGTGCAGGGCGCTGCTGGGGGCGCCCTGGGCAGCAATATATAATACCTTTTATGGCAAAAGAATACATCACATATAGCCATTGAGGCTATATGTATGTATTTAACCCATGCCAAATGTCTAAAACTCCGGGAGAAAAGCCCGCCGGAATAGGGGGCGGGGCTTATTCTCCTCAGCACACAGCGCCATTTTCCTGCTCAGCTCCGCTGTGAGGAAGGCTCCCAGGACTCTCCCCTGCACTGCACTACAGAAACAGGGTAAAACAGAGAGGGGGGGGGCATATTTTGGCGATATTTTTATATATTTAAGCGGCTATAAGGAACAACACTTATATAGGGTTGTTCCCATATATATTATAGCGCTTGGGTGTGTGCTGGCAAACTCTCCCTCTGTCTCCCCAAAGGGCTAGTGGGGTCCTGTCTTCGATAAGAGCATTCCCTGTGTGTCTGCTGTGTGTCGGTACGTGTGTGTCGACATGTATGAGGACGATGTTGGCGTGGAGGCAGAGCAATTGCCGATAATGGTGATGTCACCCCCCAGGGAGTCGACACCGGAATGGATGGCTTTGTTTATGGAATTACGTGATAATGTCAGCACATTACAAAAATCAGTTGACGACATGAGACGGCCGGCAAACCAGTTAGTACCTGCCCAGGCGTCTCAGACACCGTCAGGGGCTGTAAAGCGCCCTTTACCTCAGTCGGTCGACACAGACCCAGACACAGACACTGAATCTAGTGTCGACGGTGATGAAACAAACGTATTTTCAAGTAGGGCCACACGTTATATGATCACGGCAATGAAGGAGGCTTTGCATATCTCTGATACTACAAGTACCACAAAAAGGGGTATTATGTGGGGGGTGAAAAAACTACCTGTAGTTTTTCCTGAATCAGAGGAATTAAATGATGTATGTGATGAAGCGTGGGTTAACCCAGATAGAAAAATGCTAATTTCAAAAAAGTTATTAGCATTATACCCTTTCCCGCCAGAGGTTAGGGCGCGCTGGGAAACACCCCCTAGGGTGGATAAGGCGCTCACACGCTTATCAAAACAAGTGGCGTTACCGTCTCCTGATACGGCCGCCCTCAAGGATCCAGCAGATAGGAGGCTGGAAACTACCTTAAAAAGTATATACACACATACTGGTGTTATACTGCGACCAGCCATCGCCTCAGCCTGGATGTGCAGTGCTGGGGTCGTCTGGTTGGATTCCCTGACTGAAAATATTGATACCCTGGATAGGGACAGTATTTTATTGACTATAGAGCAATTAAAGGATGCTTTCCTTTATATGCGAGATGCGCAGAGAAATATTTGCACTCTGGCATCGAGAGTAAATGCGATGTCCATATCTGCCAGAAGGAGTTTATGGACGCGACAGTGGTCAGGTGATGCGGATTCCAAACGACATATGGAAGTATTGCCGTATAAAGGGGAGGAATTATTTGGCGTCGGTCTATCGGATCTGGTGGCTACGGCAACTGCCGGAAAATCCACTTTTTTACCTCAGACCCCCTCCCAACAGAAAAAGACACCGTCTTTTCAGCCGCAGTCCTTTCGTTCCTATAAGAACAAGCGGACAAAAGGACAGTCATATCTGCCTCGGGGCAGAGGAAGGGGTAAGAGAGGGCAGCAAGCAGCCCCTGCCCAGGAACAGAAGCCCTCCAAGGGTTCTGCAAAGCCCTCAGCATGACGCTGGGGCCTTACAAGCGGACTCAGGAACGGTGGGGGGTCGACTCAAGAATTTCAGCGCACAGTGGGCTTGCTCACAGGTGGACCCCTGGATTCTGCAGGTAGTATCTCAGGGTTACAGGTTGGAATTCGAGAAGTCTCCCCCTCGCCGGTTCCTAAAGTCTGCTTTGCCAACGTCTCCCTCAGACAGGGCGACGGTATTGGAAGCCATTCACAAGCTGTTTGCTCAGCAGGTGATAGTCAAGGTACCCCTCCTACAACAGGGAAAGGGGTATTACTCCACGCTATTTGTGGTACCAAAGCCGGACGGCTCGGTAAGACCTATTCTAAATCTTTGAACCTGTACATACAAAAATTCAAGTTCAAGATGGAGTCACTCAGAGCAGTGATAGCGAATCTGGAAGAAGGGGACTTTATGGTGTCCCTGGACATAAAGGACGCTTACCTGCATGTCCCAATTTGCCCTTCACATCAAGGGTACCTCAGGTTCGTGGTGCAAAACTGTCATTATCAGTTTCAGACGCTGCCGTTTGGATTGTCCACGGCACCTCGGGTCTTTACCAAGGTAATGGCCGAAATGATGATCCTTCTACGAAGAAGAGGCGTATTAATTATCCCTTACCTGGACGATCTCCTGATAAGGGCAAGATCCAGAGAACAGCTGGAAGACGGAGTAGCACTAACCCAACTAGTGCTGCAACAACACGGGTGGATTCTGAATTTTCCAAAATCTCAGTTGACCCCGACGACACGTCTGCTATTCCTGGGAATGATTCTGGACACGGTTCAGAAAAAGGTGTTTCTTCCGGAGGAGAAAGCCAGGGAGTTATCCGAACTTGTCAGGAACCTCCTAAAACCAGGGACAGTGTCTGTGCATCAATGCACAAGAGTCCTGGGAAAGATGGTGGCTTCTTACGAAGCGATTCCATTCGGCAGATTCCACGCACGAACTTTTCAGTGGGATCTGCTGGACAAATGGTCCGGATCGCATCTGCAGATGCATCAGCGGATAACCTTATCGCCACGGACAAGGGTGTCTCTTCTGTGGTGGTTGCAGAGTGCTCATCTGTTAGAGGGCCGCAGATTCGGCATACAGGACTGGGTCCTGGTGACCACGGATGCCAGTCTGAGAGGCTGGGGAGCGGTCACACAAGGAAGAAACTTCCAGGGAGTATGGTCAAGCCTGGAGATGTCTCTTCACATAAATATACTGGAGCTAAGAGCGATTTACAATGCTCTAAGTCTGGCAAAACCCCTGCTTCAGGGTCAGCCGGTGTTGATCCAGTCGGACAACATCACGGCAGTCGCCCACGTAAACAGACAGGGCGGCACAAGAAGCAGGACAGCAATGGCAGAAGCTGCAAGGATTCTTCGCTGGGCGGAAGATCATGTGATAGCACTGTCAGCAGTATTCATTCCGGGAGTGGACAACTGGGAAGCAGACTTCCTCAGCAGACACGATTTACACCCGGGAGAGTGGGGACTTCATCCAGAAGTCTTCCACATGATTGTGAACCGTTGGGAAAAACCAATGGTGGATATGATGGCGTCCCGCCTCAACAAAAAACTGGACAGGTATTGCGCCAGGTCAAGAGATCCTCAGGCAATAGCTGTGGACGCTCTGGTAACACCGTGGGTGTTCCAGTCAGTGTATGTGTTCCCTCCTCTGCCTCTCATACCAAAAGTACTGAGAATTATACGGCAAAAGGGAGTAAGAACGATACTAGTGGCTCCGGATTGGCCAAGAAGAACTTGGTACCCGGAACTTCAAGAGATGCTCACGGAGGATCCGTGGCCTCTACCTCTAAGACGGGACCTGCTTCAGCAGGGACCGTGTCTATTCCAAGACTTACCGCGGCTGCGTTTGACGGCATGGCGGTTGAACGCCGAATTCTAAAGGAAAAAGGCATTCCGGAAGAGGTCATTCCTACACTGGTAAAGGCCAGGAAGGAGGTGACTGCACAACATTATCACCGCATTTGGAGGAAATATGTTGCGTGGTGTGAGGCCAGGAAGGCCCCCACGGAGGAATTTCAACTGGGTCGATTCCTACATTTCCTGCAAACAGGATTGTCTATGGGCCTCAAATTGGGGTCCATTAAGGTTCAAATTTCGGCCCTGTCGATTTTCTTCCAGAAAGAATTGGCTTCAGTTCCTGAAGTCCAGACTTTTGTAAAAGGAGTACTACATATACAGCCCCCGGTTGTGCCCCCAGTGGCACCGTGGGATCTTAATGTAGTCTTGGATTTTCTCAAATCCCATTGGTTTGAGCCGCTCAAATCGGTGGAGCTGAAGTATCTCACATGGAAAGTAACCATGCTACTGGCCCTGGCTTCAGCCAGGAGAGTATCAGAATTGGCGGCTTTATCATATAAGAGCCCATATCTGATTTTCCATACGGACAGGGCAGAACTGCGGACGCGTCCTCATTTTCTGCCTAAGGTGGTGTCAGCGTTTCACCTGAACCAGCCTATTGTGGTGCCTGCGGCTACTAACGAGTTGGAGGATTCCAAGTTGTTGGACGTGGTCCGGGCATTGAAAATATATATTTCAAGAACGGCGGGAGTCAGAAAGTCTGACTCACTGCTTATATTGTATGCACCCAACAAGATGGGTGCTCCTGCTTCTAAGCAGACGATTGCTCGTTGGATTTGTAGCACAATTCAACTTGCACATTCTGTGGCAGGCTTGCCACAACCTAAATCTGTCAAGGCCCATTCCACAAGGAAAGTGGGCTCATCCTGGGCGGCTGCCCGGGGAGTCTCGGCATTACAACTCTGCCGAGCTGCTACTTGGTCAGGGACAAATACGTTTGCAAAATTCTACAAATTTGATACCCTGGCTGAGGAGGACCTTGAGTTCTCTCATTCGGTGCTGCAGAGTCATCCGCACTCTCCCGCCCGTTTGGGAGCTTTGGTATAATCCCCATGGTCCTGACGGAGTCCCCAGCATCCACTTAGGACGTTAGAGAAAATAAGAATTTACTTACCGATAATTCTATTTCTCGTAGTCCGTAGTGGATGCTGGGCGCCCATCCCAAGTGCGGATTGTCTGCAATACTTGTACATAGTTATTGTTAAAAACAAATTCGGGTTGTTATTGTTGTGAGCCGTCTGTTCAGAGGCTCCTACGTTTGTCATACTGTTAACTGGGTTCAGATGACAAGTTATACGGTGTGATTGGTGTGGCTGGTATGAGTCTTACCCGGGGTTCAATATCCTTCCTTATTGTGTACGCTCGTCCGGGCACAGTATCCTAACTGAGGCTTGGAGGAGGGTCATAGGGGGAGGAGCCAGTACACACCACCTGATCCTAAAGCTTTATTTTTGTGCCCTGTCTCCTGCGGAGCCGCTATTCCCCATGGTCCTGACGGAGTCCCCAGCATCCACTACGGACTACGAGAAATAGAATTATCGGTAAGTAAATTCTTATTATTTTGATGCCGGGGGTTACTTAGGCATTAGTTGTTTCAAAATCCCTTGAGCTAATCAGGGAGTTGAGTATGTAGGTCATCAATTTGGCTCAGTGGGAAGAAACAGGGGCCCTGTTTGTATGGTTTGTTCACAGCCTACTTTGGGGAACTGTGTTGTGCAGTTGGTTTTGTGCCGAATCAGTACTGCAGTTTGGCAGGTTTGCTCTCGGGCTGCTTTGCCGTCACCGTAGTCGGTGGAGATTCCTTCTTTTGGGAAGAGGAGTTTTGCTTGGGCAAAGCCCGAGGACTCTCGGCGGTTCAACTGTGCCGAGCGGATTCGGGCTGGGGGTCAAACTTTTTTGCGATGCTCTGTGAGTTTGATACCCGGATTTTTGGGGACCTTTATGTTTGCTCATTCGGTGCCTAAGAGTCGTCCACACTCTCCCGCCCGTTTTGGAGCTTTGGTATAATCCCCATGGTCCTTTTGGAGTCCCCAGCATCCTCTAGGACGTAGGAGAAAATAGGATTTTGGTACCTACCGGTAAATCCTTTTCTCTTAGTCCGTAGAGGATGCTGGGCGCCCGTCCCAGTGTGTACGGGGTCTGCAGTTATTGTTTTTGGTTACACCCTGTGGTGTTTTTGTTATCTGGTGGTTATTACCGTTGTTTATGACATAGCATGCGGGGTCGTATTCTTGCTTCTATGGTCACACGGGTTGTGTTACATATTTTCTCAGCATGTGGCTGTGTTTTGTTCATGCCGGGGGCTGGTATTCTACTGAATGCCACGTTCTACGGTGTGTTTGAGGTGTGAGCTGGTATGACACTCACTGTATTAACAATAAACTCTTTCCTCGAAATGTCCACATCTCCTGGGCACAGTTTCTAACTGAGGTCTGGAGGAGGGGCATAGAGGGAGGAGCCAGTTCACACCCAGTTTAAGTCTTTATAGTGTGCCCAGCCTCCTGCGGATCCATCTATACCCCATGGTCCTTTTGGAGTCCCCAGCATCCTCTACGGACTAAGAGAAAAGGATTTACCGGTAGGTACCAAAATCCTATTTTACATACAATCCCATATATCACATAGTCTGTATGACAAGTGATAAACTCATCTATTTTGATTGTCTTCTTTTCCAAGGTGAGCAGATTCACTACTAGTGCAGGCTTTACATAATCTACACACCAATAGAAACCTTCATTCCTAGGTAGGAATCTCTTACCATCCATATGTAATGCACTGGACACTAAGCTATTCTTAATATTAGGTGCCCTTCTATACGTGAACTTGGGTCTCTCTGGTAATATTTTCTTTAAGATTTCATCTTTCAAAAGGATACTGCAATTTTTTTCTAACAATCCCCTCTATTCTCTTATGTTGCTTATTAAATTGGGTATGAAAGGATACTTGAAAATTCTTGGTGTTATTAGTTTTCTTATTGGTGTTTTTCAATAATGTCAATCTATCAACTCTCTACTTCTTCTGATATTTTAGACCGCGCCAAAAGAGAAACTGTTTTTCTATTTTCTTGGCAGATAAGGGGACATAAGATGCTGAGGCACAGTCCTACCCCTGCCAGTATAAAAATGTGTATTAAAAAATCTGAGAGGAAACGTGCCATTACGGGGGGCTGGGTTTCTTCCTCAGTCAGCCAGCACACTGCCCAGCGCCATTTTCTCTCCAAGCGAGCTGCAGAGAACGCTGGTCCTCCTCCACTTCTGAACCAAGTATCTGGGTGCAAAATGGGGGGGGGGGGGGAAGCACAGTGAAATTTGGTGCTATATTGTATTCATCAATTTAAAAGCGCTATAGGTCTGTGGGCATTTTGTGTTTCACAGGTTTTTTATTACTGGCGCTGGGTTGTGAACTGGCAAATCCTATCTGTATCCTTCTGACAGATTTGACTTTGGGTCTGTCCCCTATAAGCCCCGGAGTGTCTGGTGTGGTTGTACACATGTGTGACATGTCTGTGGCAGGGAGCTCTTCCCTGAGGGAGCCATTTTAGGGACACAGAGTTGTAATGTGGTGTTGCTGCCGGCACACCACGAGCCTGAATGGGTGAAAGAATTACGTGATAGTGCGAATCATATCCGTAAGAGATTGGATAAGTCTGAGTCTCATGCAGAAAGCTGTAGAAAATCAGTGGAAGGTGTAATATTTTTTTCATAGTTCTGCCTTTTCATCCACAGGGGATCCCTCTGGGTCACATAAGAGGCCATTTGCACAAATAGTACATACTGATACTGACACGGACTCTGATTCCTGTGTCGACGATAGAGAGTCCAGGGGGATAGATCCTAAATTGTCAAAAAGCATTCAATACATTATTGTTGCTATAAAGGATGTCTTAGAAGTTACGGTAGCCCCTCCTTTACCTCGGGAGAAGGCTTATTTTTGTAAGGAAAAGAAAACTAAAGTAACTTTCCCTCCTTCTCACGAGCTAAATATTTGGGGGGTGGGGGGGGGGAGAATCTGAACCTGAATTCTTTTGGGAATCTGAAATTTCTTTTCAGGGTTTGCCCCAGGATCACAGGAGCAGAAATCAACCCCTGCTTCTGCCAAATCTGCAGCATGACGCTGGGGCTCCCTTGTGGGAGTTCGCTCGGGTGGGAGCACGCCTGAAACTTTTCAGACCGATCTGGGTTCAATCTGGCCTGGACCCATGGGTCTTGCAAATAGTGTCCCATGGATACAAACTGGAGTTTCAAGACATGCGCCCCCCCATGCCGAATTATTTTTATTTATTTATTTTCAAATCGACCTTGCCAGCTTCTCTCCCGGACAGAGAAGTAGTAACAGTTGCAATTAAAAAATTATGTCGGTATCAAGTCATTGTCCTGGTGCCCTTGTCACAACAGGGAGAAGGTTTTTATTCAAACTTCTTCATAGTTCCGAAGCCGGACGCCTCGGTCAGACCAATTTTAAACCTGAAACCTCTGAATCTCTACCTGAAAAGGTTCAAGTTCAAGATGGAATCTCTGAGGGCAGTGATTTCCAGTCTGGACGAAGGTGACTTCATGGTGTCGGTGAACATAAAAGATGCCTACTTACATGTCCCCATTTATCCTCCTCATCAAGCTTATCGGAGATTCGCAGTACAGGATTGCCATTACCAGTTCCAGACGTTGCCGTTCGGACTCTCCACGGCACAGAGGGTATTCACCAAGGTGATGGCAGAGATGATGGTCCTCCTTCGACAGCAAGTAGTCAATATAATCCCTTACCTGGACGATCTCCTTATAAAAGTGAGATCCAGGGAACGGTTGGTGCAGAACATTGCACTCTCCCTGTCCATACTCCAACAACACGGTTGGATTATGAATTTTCCGAAATTGCAGTTGGAACCGACGACAAGATTGTCCTTTCTGGGGATGGACACAGAAGTACAGAGGGTATTTCTTCCAGTAGAAGAGGCTCTGGAAATCCAGAGAATGGTCAAACCAATTTTGAAACAAACAAGAGTGCCGATACATCAATGCATTCGGTTGTTGGGAAAGATGGTAGCGGCCTACAAGGCCATACAGTTTGGCCGATTCCATGCCAGAGTTTTCCAGTGGGACCTGTTGGACAAGTTGTCCGGATCCCACCTACACATGCACCAGAAGATAATCCTGTCCTCCAAAACCAGGATTTCACTCCTGTGGTGGCTGCACAGTTCTGACCTGTTAGAGGGACGCAGGTTCGGGATTCAGGACTGGGTCCTAGTAACCACGGATGCAAGTCTCCTAGGCTGGGGAGCAGTCACACAGAGAAAAAGCTTCCAAGGAAAATGGTCGGGTCAGGAAACCTATCTTCACATAAGCGTTCTGGAATTGAGAGCCATTTACAACTGCCTTCTGCAAGCGGTACATCTTCTTCAAGATCAACCCGTGCAGATCCAGTCGGACAATGTAACAGCAGTCGCATACATAAACCGCCTGGGCTGAACGAAAAGCAGAGCAGCGATGACAGAGGTGACAAAGATCCTCCTCTGGGCAGAAAGACATGCAAGAGCTCTGTCGGCAATTTTCATTCCGGCAGTGGACAACTGGGAAGCGGATTTCCTCAGCAGACACGATCTCCATCCAGGAGAGTCTGGACTCCACCAAGAAGTCTTCGCAGAGGTGACAAGTCTTTTGTGAGTTCCTCAAATAGACATGATGGCATCTCGTCTCAACAAGAAGTTTCAGAGATATTATTCCAGGTCGAGAGACCCTCAAGAAATAGCGGTGGATGCGCTAGTGACCCAGTGGGTATTCCGGTCAGTGTATGTCTTCCCTCCACTTCCGCTGATCCCAAAAGTTCTCGGGATCATAAGAACAAGGATTCAAGCAATCCTCATTGCCCCAGACTGGCCAAGGAGGGCTTGGTACCCAGATCTTCAGGAGTTGCTCATAGAAAATCCTCTGCCTCTTTGCGAGGACCTGCTGCAGCAGGGGCTGTGTGTGTATCAGGACTTACCGCGGCTATGTTTGACGGCATTGCTGAGTGCTGGATCCTAGCCCGAAAGGGTATGCCGAAAGAAGTCATTCCCACACTTATTCAGGCCATGAAAGGAGTAACGTTGAAACATTACCACCATATTTGGAGAAAATGTGACTTGGTGTGAATCGGAAGAGTTTCACTTGGGACATTTTTCTCCATTTTTCTGCAGGCTGGTGTGGAGGCGGGCCTCCGATTGGAAGAACACTGACAAGGCCAAAATCTGGACCTTGATTGACCCCAAAGACAATTGGCTTCTCTCCCAGAGGTTCAGACCTTTGTGAAAGGGGTTCACATCCAGCCTCCATTTGTGCCTCCAGTGGCACCATGGGACCTTTAATGTGGTGTTGCAGTTCCTTCAATCGAACTGGTTTGAGCCTCTACGGGAGAGTTGAAGTTTCTCACTTGGAAAGTGGTGATGCTTTTAGCTTTGGCATCCGCACGGCGGTTGTCAGAGTTGGGGCCTTGTCTCACAAGAGCCCTTGCCTAATCTTCCATGAAGATAGGGCAGAGTTGAGAACTCGTCAACATTTTCTTCCAAAGGTGGTTTCGTCTTTCCACATAAACCAGCCTATTGTGCTGCCAGTAGTTACTGACACATTCACTGAATCAAAGTCTCTAGATGTGGTTAAAGCTTTGAAGATTTATGTCGCTAGAACAGCTCTAATTTAGAAAACAGAGTCTTTGTTTGTCCTGTATGCTCCCAACAAGATTGGGTGTCCTGCTTCTAAGCACACCATTGCGTGCTGGATTAGAGGGACGTTTCAGCACGCTCATTCCACGGCAGGATTGCAGATACAGAAGTCTGTAAATGCCCATTCTACTAGAAAGGTGGGCTCGTCTTGGGCGGCTGCCAGGGGGGTCTCTGCATTACAACTTTGCCGAACAGCTACTTGGTCAGGGGCAAACATGTTTGCAAAGTTTTACAAGTTTGACACCTTGGCCTATGAGGACCTAAAGTTTGGTCACACGGTGCTGCAGGGTCATCTGCACTCTCCTGCCCGTACTGGAGCTTTGTATAACCCCATGGTACTGAAGTGGACCCCAGCATCCTCTAGGACGTATGAGAAAACAGGATTTTAATACCTACTGGTAAATCCTTTTCTCCTAGTCCGTAGAGTATGCTGGGCGCCCAACCCATTGCGTACTTTACCAACAGTTGTTAGTTTGTAGTAGTGATGTGCACTGGAAATTTTTCTTGTTTTGGATTCAGACGCGTTTTGGCAAAACCTCCCTGAACATTTTTGGTTGGATTCGGGTGTTTTGGATTCATTGTGTGTTTTTGAGGGTTTTTTTGTAAAAAAAAAAAAAAACGCTTCAATCATAGAATTTTGGGGGTCATTTTGATTCCATAGTATTAACCTCAATAACCATAATTTCCAGTCTATTACACCTCACAATATTTTTAGTCCTAAAATTTGCACCTAGGTCGCTGGATGACTAAGCTAAGCGACCCAAGTGGCCGACACAAACACCTGGCCCATCTAGGAGTGGCACTGCAGTGTCAGACAGGATGGCACTTAAAAAAGTTGGCCCCAAACAGCACATGATGCAAAGATAAATGAAAGAAAAAAGAGGTGCAAGATGGAATAGTTCTTGGGCCCTCCCATCCACCAATTATGTTGTATAAACAGGACATGCACACTTTAACGAACCCATCATTTCAGCGACTGGGTCTGCCACACGACTGTGACTGAAATGACTGGTTGGTTTGGGCCCCCACCAAAAAACAAGCAATCAATCTCTCCTTGCACAAACTGGCTCTACAGAGGCAAGATGTCCACCTCATCCTCCGATTCCTCACCCCTTTCACTGTGTGCATCCCCCTCCTCACAGATTAATTTGTCCCCACTGGAATCCACCATCTCAGGTCCCTGTGTACTTTCTGGAGGCAATTGCTGGTGAATGTCTCGACGGATGAATTAATTATAATTCATTTTGATGAACATCCTCTTCTCAACATTTTCTGGAAGTAACCTCGTACGCCGATTGCTGACCAGGTGAGCGGCTGCACTAAACACACTTTCGGAGTACACACTGGAGGGGAGGGTGGGGGGGGGCAACTTCGGTAAAATAAAGCCAGTTTGTGCAATGGCCTCCAAATTGCCTCTTTTTCCTGCCAGTATATGTACGTGCCTACTTGGATGCGGTCACTCATATAATCCTCCACCATTCTTTCAATGGTGACAGAATCATATGCAGTGACAGTAGATGACATGTCAGTAATCGTTGGCAGGTCCTTCAGTCTGGACCAGATGTCAGCATTTGCTCCAGACTTCCCTGCATCACCGCCAGCGGGTGGGCTCGGAATTCTTAGCCTTTTCCTCGCAGCCCCAGTTGCGGGAGAATGTGAAGGAGGAGCTGTTGACGTGTCCCGTTCCGCTTGACTTGACAAGTCTCACCAGCAGGTCTTTGCACCTCTGCATACTTGTGTTTGCCGGAAAGAGAGATACAACGTAGGCTTTAAACCTAGGATCGAGCACGGTGGCCAAAATGTAGTGCTCTGATTTCAACAGATTGACCACCCATGAATCCTGGTTAAGCGAATTAAGGGCTCCATCCACAAGTCCCACATGCCTAGCGGAATCGCTCTGTTTTAGCTCCTCCTTCAATCTCTCCAGCTTCTTCTGCAAAAGCCTGATGAGGGGAATGACCTGACTCAGGCTGGCAGTGTCTGAACTGACTTCACATGTGGCAAGTTCAAAGGGTTGCAGAACCTTGCACAATGTTGAAATCATTCTCCACTGCGCTTGAGTCAGGTGCATTCCCCCTCCTTTGCCTATATTGTAGGTAGCTGTATAGGCTTGAATGGCCTTTTGCTGCTCCTCCATCCTCTGAAGCATATAGAGGGTTGAATTCCACCTCGTTACCACCTCTTGCTTCAGATGATGGCGGGGCAGGTTCAGGAGTGTTTGCTGGTGCTCCAGTCTTCAGCACGTGGTGGGTGAATGCCGAAAGTGGCCCGCATTTCTTTGGGCCACTGACGGAATCTCTTGCACGCCCCTGTCGTTTTTGTTTTTTTAAATTCTGCACCACCAAATTCAATGTATGTGCAAAACATGGGACGTGCTGGAATTTGCCTACATGTAATGCACGCACAATATTGGTGGCGTTGTCCGATGTCACAAATCCCCAGGAGAGTCCAATTGGGGTAAGCCATTCTGCAATGATGTTCCTCAGTTTCCGTAAGAGGTTGTCAGCTGTGTACCTCTTATGGAAAGCGGTGATGCAAAGCGTAGCCTGCCTAGGAACGAGTCCCGTTCTGCAGTGCATTGCCTGGAGAATGCGATTGCATCGCATTGACGCGAACACCTCTGCCTGATTGACAGGCAGAGGTTCTTGCGGAACGGTGCAGTATTCGGGTTGTGTAGAATCAGCGTTGACCGGCTGGGTTAACAAACTGTTGTGGGCTCGGTACATCTTCGTGATGTCACACGCAACTGCTGTAACCGAAAAAATGGGTGAGCTGTGCCAGCCTTCGCCGCTGAGGCAGGGGCTTGCACACATTAGCAATGCGGTCATAATTACACTGCAATAGCATCCCTGGTATGCATGCTGTGCGGTCCCCAGCATGCGAATAAGGACCAATTTTTGGGTATGTGAATGAAAGATTAAACAGTGCTATAATTTAATTATTTTTATTTTTTTGGGGGGTAGAACTACACTTCCCAACTTGCCCTTGTTCCCCCAACATTGGGGAAGGGCCCTGCATTGTCGCAGTTCCCCCCCCCTCACCCCCACTCCACCTTCAGGTGATGAAAGCACAAATGCTGGGTACAAATTGTTTTAGTAAACCTCTCACCACTACTCACACAGTAATAAATAAAACAAGGCATGCAGAAGTTTTGCAGTTAGTATTTGCCTACTTATGACAGGCTGATATTTCATTTGGGTGTAAAGCTTGGTACACATTGGAACGACACGGATTTGTTTCAACATCGTAACAAATTTAAAATAATTTTGAATTGCCCATACACTGGGTATATTTTAATGAAGGACTGAACGACCATGTTCCGTCCTTCAATGATGCTAGCAACAGACGCCTGGTTTGATTTGCAGCACATCAAACCAAGCAACTGTCGTATATGACTGGGAGGGCCCAATCCTTGGCACACACTGATCAATATAAGCTATATGTTGCTCCAATTTTTATTAACATTGCTTCAGGGTGTAACCAGCTTTAGTCTTAACCATTGTTTGGCAATGCAGGAAGTAGTTCACATCCTAGGGATTCTCAACTGGGAAGCGGACTTCCTCAGCCGTCAAGACTTACACACCAGTGAGTGGTCTCTACACCCACAGACTCTCCAGCTCCTGGTTTACAAATGGGGCCAGCCAGACGTGTAGCTCATGGCCTCCCGACACAAACACAAGGTTCCCGTGTACGGGTCCAGGACAACAGATCCTAAAGCAGCCTTTGTGGATGCCCTGGCTGTGAGGTGGACCTTCCCTCTTCTGTACGTCTTGCTTCCAGTCGTCCTTCCACTTTTTTTCTTTTTCTTTCTGAAGTTAAAGCAAGGATGCACTGTCCTCTCGGTAGCTCCGGCATGACTCCGTTTCCATTGGTTCCCTGGTCTACAGAGTCTCTACATAGACGCGCTCATTCCACGTCCTTTACGACTATACCTATTCTCTCATGGTCCTTGTCTACACTCTGAGCTAACCCATCTTGAGTCAATTCTTAAGGTCCAAAGGTTTATCTCGTTCTGTGGTTCATATGCTCATGGTGCGTCAGCCCTCCTCTGCCTGTATCTATTGCTGGGTGTGGCACACGTACTTCCAATGGTGTGCTTCCCAACACTGACCCTATGTGGTGGGTTTTGGGTTTTTTTTGGGGGGGTGAGGGGGCGTGGGTTCTGGATCCTTTGCCTTTCTTCAAGCTGTATGGTATCTCAGACCCTGCCTGACATCAAAGTGCACATCTCTGCTCTATCAATCTTGTTCCAGAGCAGAATTGTTCCACTGCCGTATGTTTCCACCTTTGTCCAGAATGTCCTCATTTATTTTCAGCCTACCTTTCTCCCTCCAGTGGCTCCATGTGATTTGTCAGTAGCTCTCAAAGTGCTTTATGAGCCTCTGTTTGAACCCCCTGTATTCAGAGGATCTCAAGTGGCTAACTGAAGACTATACCTTCTGGCTATTGCACCTGCCTGAATGGTGTCAGATTTGTGTGCGCACCCCTTTTGCTCTCCCTTTTCTGGTCTGTGTGTGGGGTTGTTTGTTTTTTTTCCATTGGGGACAGGGCTGTCCTTCGAACTTTGCCTGTTTTATCCTTCCCAAGTTAGTGTCCCATTTCCACCTTGTAAAATGTGGTACTGCCTTTCCTCTACCTGGAGCTCTCAGTAGTGGAGGCCTTCCTCGTTGTGATCCATGCTCTTTTATTTATTTAATCTACGTGGACTGTACCAGTTCTCTGCGGATATTGGATTCCCTCTTTGTCCTCTAGGGCTTCCACAATATGTGCTGTCCTGCAAAAAAACACTCTAGACAGATGGCTTCCCATGACTCACAGGCGTACGAGCACACTTACCTTACTGTCCCGGCTACAGTCTCTGCTCATTGTACTTGCTCTGTGGGTCCTTCATGGGCAGAACGCTGTGGTGCGTCTGTCAAACAATTGTGCAAGTCATCTATGTGCTGTTCTGTCCACACATTTCTCAGGTTCTATGCCTTTGATACATTTGCTTCCTACTATGCTTCATTTGGATGCAGGATTCTCCTATCTGATCATGAGCGTCCCCTCCCTTGAACTGCTTTTGGACATCTCCATTGTCTCCCTGTGGAGTCTTACGGAACCAGAAGAAAAGAATTATTATAGACTTACCTTGGTTAACTCTTTATCCGAGGTCCACAGGGCACACTCCCTGACGCACCTGGCTTCTATGTGTATATTTTCCTTGTTCACCGGTCACCTCCTGTTCGTGATTGTGTTCTTTTGTTTGCTAATTCTTCCTTCTCTCCTATCCTGCTCATGCTTTGTTTTTGTTGACCAAACAGAGTAGCCTGAGCAGGGAGGCGGGGTATAGTAGTGAAGGATGTGAGCATCTTGGCATACCTAAAAACGTAATTGTTTGCTGCCCAGTCATTTTACACCACATTGTCTCCCTGTGGCCCTTATGAACTTTGAAGAAAGAGAGTGAACAAATGTAAGTCTACCATAACTTTTTTATTTTTTTTATTTAGCAGTTAGTTAACTGTTATCTTTAACAAAACTGTAAGCCAGTGTGTTCTATAAACACTGCATTAGGGGTAAGTATGCCTTTAAGGTAAGTGCCCTCCTAAAACAGTTACGTTTTCCCCACGTTAGCTAGGTATGTGTTCCATGAAACCACCATGAATTTGTAATGGTATGTAATTGGTATCCCTACTGCCGCCCCGTATTACCACTCATGTGGTGGTCCATGCCACCACCCAAGGGGGAATAAGTGTGGTTAGCGAAGCAAGCCACCGTGCCTGATGCGTGGTGTCTGCAGCGATACCTCAAGGGGACTTGCTGTGTTCTCAGTTGGGATTCCGGCGTTGGTCTCCTGACCGCCAGTATTTTGGCACCAACCCTTTGTAACTGGTATACCAAGTAGTTTAATTGTTCCCTGAACCAAATTGCATTCAGGTTAAGTAAACCATGTAAGACCCCTTTTCCACTAAATCAATAACCTTGTTTATTGCTTGATCTATCTTGCTTGTGGTTCATTGCAATACCCCTTTCAGTCTGCCACAAAAATCTGGGCTATTGCACATAAATCCACGTTGATGTGCAGTCTGAAAAGGGCCAGTTGAGATACCATGTCGAGCAACCATGATTATTTCAAGTCTGGTAGCTACCAGGGTTAAACACTAATTCAATCTGTCTTGCATTGAGGTGTGAACGGCTAAGCCGGGTCTATGCAACCCATTACAATTTTACGCTATAATAAGAGGTGGCACTTGGAGATCATCTCCAAGTGCCACCTACGCACACGTCACTGTTGACGTCACCACCCCGGCATATTGCTGTGTAAAAGGGTCAGTTAAAAATAACCCAACTCCAGTGACCTGTGAATCCCACCCTGTTATCAACCAGAATTGGACCTGGGGAAGTGTGCTGTGTAAACGTCATGACCTGAGTTATGCTTAAAAGATGCTGATTGTCTGTATATGTAGAGGACTGCCTCAAGGGAGTGTCTGAATGACATGCAGGGCAGACACGGGCTCGGTGTAAATGGGGCCAACCTGGGTGCAGGGTAAACGTTCTTGGGTCATGGTTCTAACCGTCTCTGAAAACCCAGGCTGGACCTGGCTTTTTTGTGGGAAAAGTGTTATACGTGTTTGCTATTTTAAATGGCAGATTAGTATGCCAGGTAAGTTATTGTGAACCTTCTAGCCATTTGCTCATGTAAGTCGGTAAACTCTTGCATTTAGGTTAAATGTGGCAGGGATTGAAGTGTGTTCTGAAATCACTTTTACTGGTGCTATCCATGTTTTCTCTTTCAGGGTACACAGGTTATCCACAGGATAAACAGTGGGATATGATGTATCTACAGCGGATTGGCACCATTGATCAAAGCTTTCGGCCTCCCAGATTGCACCAGGCCAGTCCCATTGCTCAGGCAATTCAGTTTGTTTTGGAGCGGCAGGAGGCAGACCATGGTCAATGGGCTACTGGTTTTATAGCAGCCATAAGCTTTTTATTTCATTTTTATAGTAGTGTTTTGTTTTTGTTTTGTTTTTTTGTGTGTGATCTTTCTAAAATGCGTCCTATGTGTACCATTTAGAGTCGCTCCAACAATTCTATGCTGGGTCACAACAACGCTTACCCACGTGTACAGTGTTTTTTGGCGGGCATCTGTGTAGGATATACTAGCAAGTAGTGCAGACGTTACCAGGCTATGGCCGGAGCACGGGGAGAAGGTAAGGCATGGGTTCCGCTTAGGAGGGAAAACACGAGACACAGCAGCACTGCTTTGGGATGGATACTACCAAACAGTCACTGATGAGGCTGCCACCTTGGGTGCTCCAGCGCTAGGCCTCAGGGATCATAGTCTCCAGGGTTAGTCTGAGGCTGCGGCCCTAGGGTTGATGTCCGCAGTGGGGAGTAAGACACTCTCCTGGTTGTCCCTCCCTAGTTCATGACCTGTTTCCTCCGAGTTTCCATCTGAGAGGCTGTGTATCTGGAAAGTCCCAGTCGCAGCATAGTCCGCTGTATGACTAGTGCGTCGGTGTTCACTGTAGGTTCATATGGCCGTTGTGTACACTTATAGCGTCTGGATCCACTCCAGGGACGTGTGGTGAGCTAAATGGCTGAAGTGGCACTGGCTAGCACCAGAGACAGATTCACACACAATATATGAGCCAAAGCGCACATCTGGGCATTATACACAAGTGCATCAGTAGAAACTCCTGGAAATTTTGTGGGTTTTCATCAGAGATGAGCGTAAAAGACAGGCAGGTGAGGCCACACAGCGTTAATGTATTGATCGATCCTGGAAGTGGGGTTAAGTATCCCACTGTCCTGAACTGTAGTAGGTGATCTAGCACTAAGGGGGTCATTCTGAGTTGATCGTAGCTGTGCTAAATTTAGCACAGCTACGATCATGTTCCCAGACATGCAGGGGGACGCACAGCACAGGGCTAGCCCGCCCCACCCCCTCCCCCGCACTAGTCCAAAAGCATTTCACAGCGGCGCTGCTTTTGTACTTGTTGAGAAACTCCTGGCCAGTGTAGCTCCTGCGGTTGAATGGGAGTTGCTCGTCGCTGCCCATGGTTGCAGCAGCTACATGTTACGTCACGCAGTCGCTGCGGCCCGCCACCTGCACGGTCTGGCCACGCCCCCAAAACGCAATTGTAGAATATACCGGTTTGTTGTATATGTGTTAATGCACTCTGTATTGGGTAGGGTTTGGCAATAGGATTAATTAAAAAATTTATATTTCAAATCTACCACTTTGAATATTCATAAGGGTTAATCAGCAGCTGCTATAGATGTGCCGCAACCACATTCCCTTACCACCACTGGTTCCTGACTAGGCATCCCATGTACTTTTGCTCTCATGGGCATTCAGCGCCCAAATGAAACTGTATTTAGAGCAGTGTGCCTATCTGCTACAATAAAGATTTGCAGCATTAATATATTTTATTGTGTATACCTTGTTAGTTACCATATTAGTGAGAACACTTGCAGAGACTGAACGCAGAATATTTTATTTCCATTTCATCACTACAGAGAGTGGTACCTCTATGAACAGTCTGCATTATGCTAGTGAGTGCTACGTCTACACCCCTGATACTCACTAAAGTTTAGATGATGTTAACAGCTGTCCGTTTTAGGAAGTGGTTATGTTTGTTATTATTTAACGTAAGTTGGATTTATTGCTGATCTGTTCAGTACTTTTCAGTATAAGTGAAATGCCTTAAACGTACAAAATTACAAAAATGTTATTCTATATTTAAATTTGTGTTTTAAAAATAAAAATTATTTATTGCAAATTTGTGTTTTTATTTGAATATATATTGATTTTTCAAATTTAAATGCAATTTTCAGGTTCAAATACAGCAGAATAAAACTGTTTTAATTTGGCATAATAGAGGAAATTTTGAAAGGAGTGAATGGGGAAGACAAAAGCTGTACCCTAAGGATACTGAAATATATTATATAAAACATTGGCATACTTCTACCCAACCATGGGGGTTATTCCGATCGGGTCGGAAATCTGCGGCGTCTGCATTGCGCACGTGCGACGTCACTGGACAACGACGCTGCCAACAAGAAATGTGATTGCACCTGCGATAGCAATAAGACTGTCAGGCGGGAGGCGTTACGGGGAGGATACTCACCGTTTTCCAGGAGTGGTAAGTCCAACACAGGCGTTTGGAGGGTGGATGTCTGACGTCAGGACTGGGACCTTCATCGATGGATCCGTCGCACAGGGTCTTGTTTTGATAGAAACATTTTTTAGCATAGCAGGGCTGCACAAGCGTTCACAGCACTGCTATGCTATAATACACTCCCCCATAGGCGGCGTCAGGTTGATTGCACGAGCAGCAAAAAGTTGGTACATGTGATCAACTCGCAATGACACCCCCCCTTCCCCCCATGTACCTTGGAGTTAATGTCCACCACGCTGTGTGCATTACGGGCTTAATGACTGTTCTGTGCCAACCAGCTAACATGCCTGGACATCACCCGAGGTTCATTATCACTTAAACAAGTTTAATTTTATTTTCATTTTGCCTATGTAATCATATAATTCTGAAACAAATGCCTGATAACATTTTTAGATATAAACTGCAGTCATTGTACAATACCTAACTTAAATAACACTAAACTGCATACACGCTCGGTGAAAGGTTGTCCATCCGTACTTCTCATACATATAGTATAGGCGCATTCTTTTGAGGACTCTGTTACTGCGATGGTTCAAGATACTTTACTTAGCCCATATTGGGTCAAACTAATAGAACATATATCCTAAACACAAGTTTTACTCTGCCATCACCATCATATAGGGTATCCGGTTGATAGACCGTCAATAGATAGACACCATGGGGGGAATTCAAATGTTTGAAAAATCGGTTGGTTGTCTTTTTCCACCCTATATATTAGATATGAAAAAAAACAGACACCCAACTGACTTTTCAAACATTTGAATTCTCCCCCATATGTGAGACAGTACAAAAGGCTGACACGAAAGTGGTCGACAAAAAAAATAGACAATTTTTATTTTATTTTTTAAATGTAACATGTATTTGGACTATTTCATACCTTCTCTTTCCATGTTGGCATAGAGTTGGTTATAAACCTTGTGGCAAGTGAGGTGAGTGTAAGCCTACAATTGGAGTCCCAGTTGACAAAATTATCCACACAAAAATGCAAAAAACAGGGTGTCTATATTTTAGTGGTCAACCATTTTCATGTTGACATTTTGACCATGTCGACCTAATGTCTGTCTAACATATGGTGTCTATCTATTGACTGTCTAACTAGACACTGTCTATCAAACTGCAACCATCATATAGACCAGGCATGTCCAAACTGTGGCCCTCCAGCTGTTGAGAAACTACACATCCCAGCATGCCCTGACACAGCTTTAGCATTTTCTGACAGCAAAACTGTCAGGGCATGCTGGGATATGTAGTTTAACAACAGCTGGAGGGCCGCAGTTTGGACATGCCTGATATAGACCCTATCACTATGTCGTCAACTAAACGTTAAAGGAAAAATTTATTAATGAACCTTGTAGATGAAAATAGTTTTACATTGTGGCTGATTATTATTCCAGTATTGGTGCTTCTTCAAATTTTAAAATGTTTCCTAGTTTGGAATATTGGTCCTCAATTGTGAAGGCTACAGGCTGGTCAGATGATACTTTGTAAATTGAAAATGATAAAATACATCCATCATTTCGAATTATTTATGGACTGCTATTGTCCTAGGACGATAACTCTAGCTTCAAGCAGAATATTTTTTCATGTGAAATAACATTATTTAAGTAACGCACGTATTTTAAACAGACCGTAAATTATAAAAATTCACATCAGTCTCTGCCCCAGGAGATACCTTCTCATCTGTATATAAGTACTAGGACAGACACCAACTCCCCAAACAGTTCACGTTTTCACGTTCTAAACAAAGAATAATAGTTGGCTCCACCTGTTGATCTTTTAAAATGTCAGTGAGCAATGAGTACACCTAAGTTCATGATAATTCATCTCTAAAATGTGCTCGGTTTGTGGTCCTGTGGACAGAGCCTGAGAACCATTGCTATATATCTGTTATTAACTAACTTCAAAGTACATATGTAATTTGAAAAAAATAAGATGACCAATATATCATAAAAATTATTTTTATTCACAGAAGTGGACCAATGAGAAGAATTAAATAAAGGTAACATCGGCAAAGGGGAAATAGCTTGATTGTACTGCATAGTAGAGATGAGCGGGTTCGGTTTCTCTGAATCCGAACCCGCACGAACTTCATGTTTTTTTTCACGGGTCCGAGCGACTCGGATCTTCCCGCCTTGCTCGGTTAACCCGAGCGCGCCCGAACGTCATCATGACGCTGTCGGATTCTCGCGAGACTCGGATTCTATATAAGGAGCCGCGCGTCGCCGCCATTTTCACACGTGCATTGAGATTCATAGGGAGAGGACGTGGCTGGCGTCCTCTCCATTTAGATTAGGAGAGAGAGAGAGAGATTGACCTGAGGCTGATACTGTAGAAGAGAGTGCAGAGTTTAGTGACTGACCACAGTGACCACCAGCAGTGCAGTTGTTTTATTTAATATATCCGTTCTCTGCCTGAAAAAAACGGTACACACAGTGACTCAGTCACATACCATATCTGTGTGCACTGCTCAGCCCAGTGTGCTGCATGCCTGCATCATCTATGTATATATTATATATCTGACTGTGCTCAGCTCACACAGCTTATAATTGTGGGGGAGACTGGGGAGCACTGCAGTGCCAGTTATAGGTTATAGCAGGAGCCAGGAGTACAAGACAGTCACATACCATATCTGTGTGCACTGCTCAGCCCAGTGTGCTGCATCATCTATGTATATATTATATATCTGACTGTGCTCAGCTCACACAGCTTATAATTGTGGGGGAGACTGGGGAGCACTGCAGTGCCAGTTATAGGTTATAGCAGGAGCCAGGAGTACATATTATATTAAAATTAAACAGTGCACACTTTTGCTGCAGGAGTGCCACTGCCAGTGTGACTGACCAGTGACCTGACCACACTGACCACCAGTATAGTTAGTAGTATACTATATTGTGATTGCCTGAAAAAGTTAAACACTCGTCGTGTGACTTCACTTGTGTGGTGTTTTTTTTTTTATTCTATAAAAAACTCATTCTGCTGACAGACAGTGTCCAGCAGGTCCGTCATTATATAATATATATACCTGTCCGGCTGCAGTAGTGATATATATATATATTTTTTATATCATTATTTATCATCCAGTCGCAGCAGACACAGTACGGTAGTTCACGGCTGTAGCTACCTCTGTGTCGGCACTCGGCAGTCCATCCATAATTGTATACCACCTACCCGTGGTTTTTTTTTCTTTCTTCTTTATACATACATACTACTACATCTCTTTATCAACCAGTCTATATTAGCAGCAGACACAGTACAGTACGGTAGTTCACGGCTGTGGCTACCTCTGTGTCGGCAGTCCGTTCATAATTGTATACCACCTAACCGTGGTTTTTTTTTCTTTCTTCTTTATACATACATACTACGACATCTCTTTATCAACCAGTCTATATTAGCAGCAGACACAGTACAGTACGGTAGTTCACGGCTGTGGCTACCTCTGTGTCGGCACTCGGCAGTCCGTCCATAATTGTATACCACCTAACCGTGGTTTTTTTTTCTTTCTTCTTTATACATACGTACTACGACATCTCTTTATCAACCAGTCTATATTAGCAGCAGACACAGTACAGTACGGTAGTTCACGGCTGTGGCTACCTCTGTGTCGGCACTCGGCAGTCCGTCCATAATTGTATACCACCTAACCGTGGTTTTTTTTTCTTTCTTCTTCATACATACATACTACGACATCTCTTTATCAACCAGTCTATATTAGCAGCAGACACAGTACAGTACGGTAGTTCACGGCTGTGGCTACCTCTGTGTCAGCACTCGGCAGTCCGTCCATAATTGTATACCACCTAACCGTGGTTTTTTTTTCTTTCTTCTTTATACATACATACTACGACATCTCTTTATCAACCAGTCTATATTAGCAGCAGACACAGTACAGTACGGTAGTTCACGGCTGTGGCTACCTCTGTGTCGGCAGTCCGTCCATAATTGTATACCACCTAACCGTGGTTTTTTTTTCTTTCTTCTTCATACATACATACTACGACATCTCTTTATCAACCAGTCTATATTAGCAGCAGACACAGTACAGTACGGTAGTTCACGGCTGTGGCTACCTCTGTGTCGGCACTCGGCAGTCCGTCCATAATTGTATACCACCTACCCGTGGTTTTTTTTTCTTTCTTCTTTATACATACATACTACTACATCTCTTTATCAACCAGTCTATATTAGCAGCAGACACAGTACAGTACGGTAGTTCACGGCTGTGGCTACCTCTGTGTCGGCACTCGGCAGTCCGTCCATAATTGTATACCACCTACCCGTGGTTTTTTTTTCTTTCTTCTTCATACATACATACTACGACATCTCTTTATCAACCAGTCTATATTAGCAGCAGACACAGTACAGTACGGTAGTTCACGGCTGTGGCTACCTCTGTGTCGGCACTCGGCAGTCCGTCCATAATTGTATACCACCTAACCGTGGTTTTTTTTTTTCTTTCTTCTTCATACATACATACTACGACATCTCTTTATCAACCAGTCTATATTAGCAGCAGACACAGTACGGTAGTTCACGGCTGTAGCTACCTCTGTGTCGGCACTCGGCAGTCCGTCCATAATTGTATACTAGTATCCATCCATCTCCATTGTTTACCTGAGGTGCCTTTTAGTTGTGCCTATTAAAATATGGAGAACAAAAATGTTGAGGTTCCAAAATTAGGGAAAGATCAAGATCCACTTCCACCTCGTGCTGAAGCTGCTGCCACTAGTCATGGCCGAGACGATGAAATGCCAGCAACGTCGTCTGCCAAGGCCGATGCCCAATGTCATAGTACAGAGCATGTCAAATCCAAAACACCAAATATCAGTAAAAAAAGGACTCCAAAACCTAAAATAAAATTGTCGGAGGAGAAGCGTAAACTTGCCAATATGCCATTTACCACACGGAGTGGCAAGGAACGGCTGAGGCCCTGGCCTATGTTCATGGCTAGTGGTTCAGCTTCACATGAGGATGGAGGCACTCAGCCTCTCGCTAGAAAAATGAAAAGACTCAAGCTGGCAAAAGCAGTAGCACCGCAAAGAACTGTGCGTTCTTCGAAATCCCAAATCCACAAGGAGAGTCCAATTGTGTCGGTTGCGATGCCTGACCTTCCCAACACTGGACGTGAAGAGCATGCGCCTTCCACCATTTGCACGCCCCCTGCAAGTGCTGGAAGGAGCACCCGCAGTCCAGTTCCTGATAGTCAGATTGAAGATGTCAGTGTTGAAGTACACCAGGATGAGGAGGATATGGGTGTTGCTGGCGCTGGGGAGGAAATTGACCAGGAGGATTCTGATGGTGAGGTGGTTTGTTTAAGTCAGGCACCCGGGGAGACACCTGTTGTCCGTGGGAGGAATATGGCCGTTGACATGCCTGGTGAAAATACCAAAAAAATCAGCTCTTCGGTGTGGAACTATTTCAACAGAAATGCGGACAACAGGTGTCAAGCCGTGTGTTCCCTTTGTCAAGCTGTAATAAGTAGGGGTAAGGACGTTAACCACCTCGGAACATCCTCCCTTATACGTCACCTGCAGCGCATTCATAATAAGTCAGTGACAAGTTCAAAAACTTTGGGTGACAGCGGAAGCAGTCCACTGACCAGTAAATCCCTTCCTCTTGTAACCAAGCTCACGCAAACCACCCCACCAACTCCCTCAGTGTCAATTTCCTCCTTCCCCAGGAATGCCAATAGTCCTGCAGGCAATGTCACTGGCAATTCTGACGAGTCCTCTCCTGCCTGGGATTCCTCCGATGCATCCTTGCGTGTAACGCCTACTGCTGCTGGCGCTGCTGTTGTTGCTGCTGGGAGTCGATGGTCATCCCAGAGGGGAAGTCGTAAGACCACTTTTACTACTTCCACCAAGCAATTGACTGTCCAACAGTCCTTTGCGAGGAAGATGAAATATCACAGCAGTCATCCTGCTGCAAAGCGGATAACTGAGGCCTTGGCATCCTGGGTGGTGAGAACCGTGGTTCCGGTATCCATCATTACTGCAGAGCCAACTAGAGACTTGTTGGAGGTACTGTGTCCCCGGTACCAAATACCATCTAGGTTCCATTTCTCTAGGCAGGCGATACCGAAAATTTACACAGACCTCAGAAAAAGAGTCACCAGTGTCCTAAAAAATGCAGCTGTACCCAATGTCCACTTAACCACGGACATGTGGACAAGTGGAGCAGGGCAGGGTCAGGACTATATGACTGTGACAGCCCACTGGGTAGATGTATGGACTCCCGCCGCAAGAACAGCAGCGGCGGCACCAGTAGCAGCATCTCGCAAACGCCAACTCTTTCCTAGGCAGGCTACGCTTTGTATCACCGGTTTCCAGAATACGCACACAGCTGAAAACCTCTTACGGCAACTGAGGAAGATCATCGCGGAATGGCTTACCCCAATTGGACTCTCCTGTGGATTTGTGGCATCGGACAACGCCAGCAATATTGTGTGTGCATTAAATATTGGCAAATTCCAGCACGTCCCATGTTTTGCACATACCTTGAATTTGGTGGTGCAGAATTATTTAAAAAACGACAGGGGCGTGCAAGAGATGCTGTCTGTGGCCAGAAAAATTGCGGGACACTTTCGGCGTACAGGCACCACGTACAGAAGACTGGAGCACCACCAAAAACTACTGAACCTGCCCTGCCATCATCTGAAGCAAGAAGTGGTAACGAGGTGGAATTCAACCCTCTATATGCTTCAGAGGTTGGAGGAGCAGCAAAAGGCCATTCAAGCCTATACAATTGAGCACGATATAGGAGGTGGAATGCACCTGTCTCAAGCGCAGTGGAGAATGATTTCAACGTTGTGCAAGGTTTTGATGCCCTTTGAACTTGCCACACGTGAAGTCAGTTCAGACACTGCCAGCCTGAGTCAGGTCATTCCCCTCATCAGGCTTTTGCAGAAGAAGCTGGAGACATTGAAGGAGGAGCTAACACGGAGCGATTCCGCTAGGCATGTGGGACTTGTGGATGGAGCCCTTAATTCGCTTAACAAGGATTCACGGGTGGTCAATCTGTTGAAATCAGAGCACTACATTTTGGCCACCGTGCTCGATCCTAGATTTAAAGCCTACCTTGGATCTCTCTTTCCGGCAGACACAAGTCTGCTGGGGTTGAAAGACCTGCTGGTGAGAAAATTGTCAAGTCAAGCGGAACGCGACCTGTCAACATCTCCTCCTTCACATTCTCCCGCAACTGGGGGTGCGAGGAAAAGGCTCAGAATTCCGAGCCCACCCGCTGGCGGTGATGCAGGGCAGTCTGGAGCGACTGCTGATGCTGACATCTGGTCCGGACTGAAGGACCTGACAACGATTACGGACATGTCGTCTACTGTCACTGCATATGATTCTCTCACCATTGAAAGAATGGTGGAGGATTATATGAGTGACCGCATCCAAGTAGGCACGTCACACAGTCCATACTTATACTGGCAGGAAAAAGAGGCAATTTGGAGGCCATTGCACAAACTGGCTTTATTCTACCTAAGTTGCCCTCCCACAAGTGTGTACTCCGAAAGAGTGTTTAGTGCCGCCGCTCACCTTGTCAGCAATCGGCGTACGAGGTTACATCCAGAAAATGTGGAGAAGATGATGTTCATTAAAATGAATTATAATCAATTCCTCCGCGGAGACATTGACCAGCAGCAATTGCCTCCACAAAGTACACAGGGAGCTGAGATGGTGGATTCCAGTGGGGACGAATTGATAATCTGTGAGGAGGGGGATGTACACGGTGATATATCGGAGGGTGATGATGAGGTGGACATCTTGCCTCTGTAGAGCCAGTTTGTGCAAGGAGAGATTAATTGCTTCTTTTTTGGGGGGGGTCCAAACCAACCCGTCATATCAGTCACAGTCGTGTGGCAGACCCTGTCACTGAAATGATGGGTTGGTTAAAGTGTGCATGTCCTGTTTTGTTTATACAACATAAGGGTGGGTGGGAGGGCCCAAGGACAATTCCATCTTGCACCTCTTTTTTCTTTTATTTTTCTTTGCGTCATGTGCTGTTTGGGGAGGGTTTTTTGGAAGGGACATCCTGCGTGACACTGCAGTGCCACTCCTAAATGGGCCCGGTGTTTGTGTCGGCCACTAGGGTCGCTAATCTTACTCACACAGTCAGCTACCTCATTGCGCCTCTTTTTTTCTTTGCGTCATGTGCTGATTGGGGAGGGTTTTTTGGAAGGGACATCCTGCGTGACACTGCAGTGCCACTCCTAGATGGGCCAGGTGTTTGTGTCGGCCACTAGTGTCGCTTAGCTTAGTCATCCAGCGACCTTGGTGCAAATTTTAGGACTAAAAATAATATTGTGAGGTGTGAGGTATTCAGAATAGACTGAAAATGAGTGGAAATTATGGTTTTTGAGGTTAATAATAATATGGGATCAAAATGACCCCCAAATTCTATGATTTAAGCTGTTTTTTAGTGTTTTTTTAAAAAAACACCCGAATCCGACAAAAAAAATTCGGTGAGGTTTTGCCAAAACGCGGTCGAACCCAAAACACGGCCGCGGAACCGAACCCAAAACACAAAACCCGAAAAATTTCAGGCGCTCATCTCTACTGCATAGGTCTTCAATCTGTGGCCCTCCAGCTTTGTGAAACTACACGTTTTAACATGCCTTAATATCAAAACGGTGGCAGGGGATGCTGGGATATGTTCCACAACATCTGGAGGGCCACAGGTTGGAAATTTGGACTGATTGGGGACCCTGGGTACATAGGGGTCAAAGGTCATGACCTCTGGACGCTAACACTTTGGTCCAGGTTTTGGGGGGTCCCGATCCACTTTGGAGCTTAGACCCCAATGGGGCACAGGTAGCCCCAGCGATTCTTTACCCCAATACGATATTTCTAGTCTTTGGGGTCAAAAATGGGGGTGCTAGGCCCCGGGGGACACTGCCCCCCCCCCCCCCCCCGCTTCCGGGCCATGCACCCCAAAATTTTGAAACTTGGTGGGTTGATAGAGAAAAGACTCTGTATGCCTGCCAAACTTGGGGTCACTGGCACCCCAGGAATGGAAGTTATAGCTCCAGAAGTGGACCCCACTTGACTTTTCCACCTGCGGGAGAGCCCCCGGTAAGTCAATGGGAAAACACAGCTGGCTGGAAGTCATGGATCTCAGGTTCCCGTGGAGCTATTTAAACCCAATTTGTTACAGTAGTAGTAGAGTATCCCCTCTATATTTGGGCCAAATTTGGGGTCATTGGGTCAAACAGAACCGGAGATATAGACCGGTAAATCCCCCACCTTTTACTGGGGCTCTCTCGGGTAAGACAATGTCCAAGTACCGCTGTCTGGAAGTCACGGATCTCTGGTTCCGATGGAGCCATTGACCCCAAATTTGGTACAGTAGTAGCTGATTATCACCTCTATATGTGGTCCAAATTTGGGGTCGTTGGATCCAACAGAACCTGAGATATTTTGACCCAAATTTGAAACTTGGTCCCATTCAAAGAACCGGAGATGAGCTGCAACCAGCGCCGTTGTCATTAAAGTACTCTCCAAAAAGGGCTCCAGAAAGAAAAAATATGTGCCCCCCTAATGGCCCCCACCAGTGGAAGTGATGTTTTAGATCCAGGGTGTATGGAAGGGTCCCTGGGTTCAGAGGCCCTCCTGTCCCGGTGGGTGCCATTTTGGTGAATCCCAGGTCGGGAACCAGGATATTTGTTGCCATAAGTTGGTGCTCTGGGAACTTGTACCGAAACAAGACTTAGTGCAATGAAATCAGCGCCTCAACAACTTCCAGGCGGTGGTGGATGGTGGGCTTTGAATCCGTGAAGGGGGGCCAGTCGGGGTGGGCTTAATAGTCCATATTTTTTTTTTTTGGGGGGGGGGGGGGATGGTTCCCTTCCTGGGGACTGATTTACCACAAATAGAGCCTGATCCTGGGAAAATCTCCACCAATTGTGGGGTGTTTTGGAGGTATGGAGCTAGGTCAACCGTCCGGTCACCTGTGATGACTTTACCCGGTCTGAGCAAGCAAGTGACCAAGTACCGGTGGCTGGATGTCATGGATCTCCAGTTCCAGAAAAGCCAAATTTATGAGATTTGGTACACTAGTATCCCCTCTATCACTGGGCCAAATTTGGGGTGATTTGGTCCAACAGAACCAGAGATATACCCCTTTAAACTTACCGCCACTCTCTTTTCCCATGGATTTCAGTTGGGGAAATGATAGCACTTGTATGGATTGAGCTCAGTTTCTGGAATCAAACTCTGGTTCCCGGGCAGGTAGAAACTTGGTTCCGGTACCGTTGGAAATCTGAATATCTCAGCTTTCAGGTGAACTTGGATCCAAGTTTGTAGTTGCCCGGGATCCCAAGTTATGCCCGGTTGAGCACTCAAAATACCGCCTCAATGGGAGCGTTTTGGCCGGGTTTGAGCAGGTATATCTCCGGTTCCAAGAACGGTATAAAAAAACGGAGATATACGGAGGTGGAACGTGGCTTTCATGGGAGCCATCCCCCATATTTCTACCGACTATGGAACCGGAGCTAGACCGTTTGAAAGTCCGGGTCATGTTTGAATGGCGGTTCTCCATCTTTGATCCAGAATAACTTGGTTCTGGACGGGCTAGATACTAGGTTTCAACGGTTCCTGAATCCTCATGATCCACTCTTTCCAACGAGCCCCCCCCCCCGCATAATTTTGGGGTGCAAGGGGAGCAACTTGGAAGTCAGGCTGAAAAATTGTGGACTTTGGATGGGGGTCGACTTTGAACGGTCATATCTCCGGTTCCCGGGTAGGTACATTAAAACTTTTGGAACCCCCTGATAGCTGAGAGTCCCCTCTAATTTATGAGATCCTAGACGAGCCTGTGAGTCCAAAGGCGGCTGAGATATCAGGGTTCAGGGGGAAATAAACGGGTCCCATTATAGTCTATGGGAATTTGGGTGAACTTTGGCTGGTTGTATCTCCGGTTCCCGGGGCTCAATCAACTATCGGAGATATACATTTTGTAGGTCTGGATCTCCTCTCTGGGCACACCAAATTGCAAGTACCAGCTCCCCGAGGAAACGGAGCTACTCCGGTTGAAAGCCAGTGCCCCGATCTGCTGGACTGAATCACCCCAAATTTTGCCCAAATATAGAGGGGATACTCATTTACTAGTGTACCAAATTTGGAATAAATAGCTCCACATGAACCGGAGATCCATGACTTCCAGCCACCGGTACTTGGTCTTTGGACTTACCCGATGAGTGCCCGGGTACATGTTTTTGAGTTTGACGGTCTATATCTCCGGTTCTGCTGGACCGAATGACTGCCAATTTGGACCACTTATAGCGGTGATATACCTCTACTAGTGTACCAAATTGGGTGTAAATAGCTCCACAGCAACCGAAGATCCATGACTTCCAGTCAGCGGTACTTCACCATTTCTTTACCTGGGAGAGCCCCAGTAAATATTTTTTTACTTTTGTCGGTCTATGTCTCTGGTTCTCCAATACCGAATCACCCCATATTTGGCCCAAATATGCAGGTGATACCCCTCTACTAGTCTACCAAATTGGGTGTAAATAGCTCAACAGGAACCGGAGAACCATGACTTCCAGTCAGCGGCACTTGGCCATTAGCTTACCCGGGAGTGCCCGGGTACAAGTTCATGACTTTGCCGGTCTATATCTCCGGTTCCCCTGGACCGAATCACCCCAAAATTGGCCCAAATATATAGAAGATACTCATCTACTAGTGGGTGTAAATAGCTCCACAGGAACCGGAGATCCACGACTTCCAGCCAGCGGTGTTCTCCCGCAAGAGATCAGGTCAAGTGGGGTCCACTTATGGAGCTATATCTTCCATTCCTGGGGTGCCAGTTACCCCACATTTGGCAGGCATATATAAGAGTAACTTCTCTATCACCCCACCAAGTTTCAAAACTTTGGAGTGCATGGTCCGGAAGCAGTGGGGAGGCAGTGTCCCCCTGAGCCCAGCACCCCCACTTTTGATCCCAAAGACTAAAAATTTCGTATTGGGGTACATAATCGCTGGGACTACCTGTGCCCCATTGGGGTCTAAGCTCCAAAGTGGATCGGGATCCCCCAAATCTTGGACCAAAGTGTTTGGAAGCGTCCAGAGGTCAGGAGTCATGACCTTTGGCCCCGACCCCTATGTATCGAGGGTAGCTCAGAATCTACTCTCCAAAACATATATCTCGGATTTTTTATGAAAAATCAGGGGGCCGAGCAATCGGACCGACCCCAAAATGGACCATCTTAAAAAAAAAAGTCATACGGATTAGCTAGCCCCCCAAGTATGCTAAAATTTTGGGGATAGGTCTCCTGAACAAAATGTATATTTCTGAATTTTTATAGACCCCTTAGATCGGGAGATATCGGGGTTCAATTGAACCCCAACTCGCCCATTGACTTTGAATGGGGGCTAGGGGCCCACGGTTAAACGGTCGATATCTCCGGTTCCTGTGAACCGATTGACCCTAAATTGAACATGGACAGGGGTGTCTGGGCTCTCGGTCCAAATTTGGGGTGAATCGGTAAACAGGAACCAGAGATATTGACCGGTGATTCCAAAAGTCCCAACTTGGGCTTGGGGTCACCCGGTTGGGGTGACTATATCCCCGGTTCCGCTGGGTCCAAAGACCGGTACCTGGGTTCATCCGAGAGCCAAGGTTCCAATCAACCGTATGGCGCTGTTCCTGTGCTTCTGGGTTCCCAGGTTCGCAAGATAATTTGTTTCAAGTGGACCGGGAAAACAGGCGCAAGGTACCCGGCTCAGGGCGCGAGGTCCCCGGCTTGACCGCTAGCCAACACAGTGGTCCCAGAGACAGACTATACAGGTTGACTCTAGCTCAGATGGTGCTAGCTCAAAGTCTAGTTTAACGGTTTCTGGAGGTGCTAGAGACCCCAAATTTGGCACGTGGACAGAGGGGGTGATTCTGAACGGCGGGAAAGTACGAGTCTTGTATACAGACACACATACATCACACTCGTACATTTGCACAGGTCTTACACATACACATGTCACACTCAAACACACATACATGTAATATATACACACATGCCAAATTCATATAGACACATAAACTCACACTCAATCACACACACACTCTCACGCACCCCAACAAGCCTGTTTTTGGTTGCGCCGGCTGCTTCAACTATTCACAGCAGCACAGACTCCAGCAGCTGGCGCATGCCCTATCTTCACTCCGGCCTCCTTCAGGCAGCCACACCAATCAGGGGCGACATGGGAGCACCTTTCAGACCTAAACTGGGTTGTCTTCCCGGGACTTAAGTTCCGGGAAAAACCCTGGTAAATTGCAAGGTTGGCAACCTGGATCACGTTCCTGGGTTGGTGCATTTCAGACATACCAAATTCCTGGGTTGATGCGCGTTCATGTGCAAAACCCCGGGAATTTCATGTCTGAAAGGGGTATAAGTAGCAAAGAGGTCCTTATGGCGAAGAGAGAATAGCATTATTTTCATTAATCTGGCTAGTTTCTCTTTGCCGTAAGGACATGACCATCAGAGGACTAAGAAATTCATTTCTGATAAGAACCTGACCACAATGTCCTTATGGCGAAGAGAAAATAGCTGATTTTAGGATTATCTGGCTATTTTCTCTTCGCCGTAAGGACATAACAATGAGAGGGCTAATAAGGTCCTTTCGGATAAGAACGTGACAATAATGTCCTTATGGCGAAGAGAAAATAGGTGATTTTAGGATTATCTGGCTATTTTCTCTTCGCCGTAAGGACATAACAATGAGAGGGCTAATAAGGTCCTTTCGGATAAGAACGTGACCACAATGTCCTTATGGCGAAGAGAAAATAGCTGATTTTAGGATTATCTGGCTATTTTCTCTTTGCCGTAAGGACATAACAATGAGAGGGCTAATAAGGTCCTTTCGGATAAGAACGTGACCATAATGTCCTTATGGCGAAGAGAAAATAGCTGATTTTAGCATATTCTGGCTATTTTCTCTTCGCCGTAAGGACATAACCATGAGAGGGCTAATAGGGTCCTTTCGGATAAGAACGTGACCATAATGTCCTTATGGCGAAGAGAAAATAGCTGATTTTAGGAATATCTGGCTATTTTCTCTTCGCCATAAGGACATAACCATGAGAGGGCTAATAAGGTCCTTTCGGATAAGAACGTGACAATAATGTCCTTATGGCGAAGAGAAAATAGCTGATTTTAGGAATATCTGGCTATTTTCTCTTCGCCGTAAGGACATAACCATGAGAGGGCTAATAGGGTCGTTTCGGATAAGAACGTGACCATAATGTCCTTATGGTGAAGAGAAAATATCTGATTTTAGCATATTCTGGCTATTTTCTCTTCGCCATAAGGACATAACCATGAGAGGGCTAATAAGGTCCTTTCGGATAAGAACGTGACCATAATGTCCTTATGGCGAAGAGAAAATAAGATTTTACTCACCGGTAAATCTATTTCTCGTAGTCCGTAGTGGATGCTGGGAACTCTGTAAGGACCATGGGGAATAGACGGGCTCCGCAGGAGACTGGGCACTCTAAAAGAAAGATTAGGTACTATCTGGTGTGCACTGGCTCCTCCCACTATGACCCTCCTCCAGACCTCAGTTAGGATACTGTGCCCGGAAGAGCTGACACAATAAGGAAGGATTTTGAATCCCGGGTAAGACTCATACCAGCCACACCAATCACACCGTATAACTCGTGATAGTATACCCAGTTAACAGCATGAAATATAACTGAGCCTCTCAACAGATGGCTCAACAATAACCCTTAGTTAGGCAATAACTACATACAAGTATTGCAGACAATCCGCACTTGGGATGGGCGCCCAGCATCCACTACGGACTACGAGAAATAGATTTACCGGTGAGTAAAATCTTATTTTCTCTGACGTCCTAGTGGATGCTGGGAACTCCGTAAGGACCATGGGGATTATACCAAAGCTCCCAAACGGGCGGGAGAGTGCGGATGACTCTGCAGCACCGAATGAGAGAACTCAAGGTCCTCCTCAGCCAGGGTATCAAATTTGTAGAATTTAGCAAACGTGTTTGCCCCTGACCAAGTTGCAGCTCGGCAAAGTTGTAAAGCCGAGACCCCTCGGGCAGCCGCCCAAGATGAGCCCACTTTCCTCGTGGAATGGGCTTTCTCTAACGTCCTAGTGGATGCTGGGGACTCCGTCAGGACCATGGGAATTAGCGGCTCTGCAGGAGACAGGGCACAAAAATAAAGCTTTAGGATCAGGTGGTGTGCACTGGCTCCTCCCCCTATGACCCTCCTCCAAGCCTCAGTTAGGTTTTTGTGCCCAGGGTGCAATCTAGGTGGCTCTCCTAAAGAGCTGCTTAGAAAAAGTTTTTAGGTTTTTTATTTTCAGTGAGTCCTGCTGGCAACAGGCTCACTGCATCGAGGGACTTAGGGGATAGAAGTGAACTCACCTGCGTGCAGGATGGATTGGCTTCTTAGGCTACTGGACACCATTAGCTCCAGAGGGAGTCGGAACACAGGTCTCACCCTGGGGTTCGTCCCGGAGCCGCGCCGCCGACCCCCCTTGCAGATGCCGAAGATGGAAGAGGTCCAGAAGCAGGCGGCAGAAGACTTTTCAGTCTTCCTGAGGTAGCGCACAGCACTGCAGCTGTGCGCCATTGTTGTCAGCACACTTCACACAGCGGTCACGGAGGGTGCAGGGCGCTGGGGGGGCGCCCTGGGCAGCAATGTATAATACCTTTTTTATGGCTAAATATACATCACATATAGCCCCTGGGGGCTATATGGATGTATTTAACCCCTGCCAGGTCTCAGAAAAACGGGAGAAGAAGCCCGCCGAAAAGGGGGCGGGGCCTATTCTCCTCAGCACACAGCGCCATTTTCCCTCACAGAAATGCTGGTGGGAAGGCTCCCAGGCTCTCCCCTGCACTGCACTACAGAAACAGGGTTAAAACAGAGAGGGGGGGCACTGATTTGGCGATATGACTACATATATTAAAATGCTATAAGGGAAAAGCACTTATATAAAGGTTGTCCCTGTATAATTATAGCGTTTTTGGTGTGTGCTGGCAAACTCTCCCTCTGTCTCCCCAAAGGGCTAGTGGGTCCTGTCCTCTATCAGAGCATTCCCTGTGTGTGTGCTGTGTGTCGGTACGTGTGTGTCGACATGTATGAGGACGATGTTGGGAGGCGGAGCAAATTGCCTGTAATGGTGATGTCACTCTCTAGGGAGTCGACACCGGAATAGATGGCTTATTTAAGGAATTACGTGATAATGTCAACACGCTGCAAGTCGATTGACGACATGAGACGGCCGGCAAACATATTAGTATTTGTCCAGGCGTCTAAAACACCGTCAGGGACGTTATAATGCCCATTTTACCTCAGTCGGTCGACACAGACACGGACACTGACTCCAGTGTCGACGGTGAAGAAACAAACGTATTTTCCTTTAGGGCCACACGTTACTTGTTAAGGGCAATGAAGGGGGTGTTACATATTTCTGATACTACAAGTACCACAAAAAAGGGTATTATGTGGGGTGTGGAAAAACTACCTATAGTTTTTCCTGAATCAGATAAATTAAATGAAGTGTGTGATGAGGCGCGGGGTTCCCCCGATAGAAAATTATTGGCGGTATACCCTTTCCCGCCAGAAGTTAGGGCGCGTTGGGAAACACCCCTTAGGGTGGATAAGGCGCTCACACGCTTATCAAAACAAGTGGCGGTACCGTCTCCAGATACGGCCGCCCTCAAGGAGCCAGCTGATAGGAGGCTGGAAAATATCCTAAAAAGTATATACACACATACTGGTGTTATACTGCGACCAGCGATCGCCTCAGCCTGGATGTGCAGCGCGGGGGTGGCTTGGTCGGATTCCCTGACTGAAAATATTGATACCCTTGACAGGGACAGTATTTTATTTACTATAGAGCATTTAAAAAATGCATTTCTATATATGCGAGATGCACAGAGGGATATTTGCACTCTGGCATCAAGAGTAAGTGCGATGTCCATATCTGCCAATAAGATGTTTATGGACACGACAGTGGTCAGGTGATGCAGATTCCAAACGGCACAAAGATGTATTGCCGTATAAAGGGGAGGAGTTATTTGGGGTCGGTCCATCGGACCTGGTGGCCACGGCAACTGCTGGGAAATCCACCGTTTTTACCCTAAGTCACATCTATGCAGAAAAAGACACCGTCTTTTCAGCCTCAGTCCTTTCGTCCCCATAAGCATATCTGCCCAGGGATAGAGGAAAGGGAAGAAGACTGCAGCAGGCAGCCCATTCCCAGGAACAGAAGCCTTCCACCGCTTCTGCCAAGTTCTCAGCATGACGCTGGAGCCGTACAGGACCCCTGGATCCTACAAGTAGTATCCCAGGGGTACAGATTGGAAAGTCGAGACGTTTCCCCTCGCAGGTTCCTGAAGTCTGCTTTACCAACGTCTCCCTCCGACAGGGAGCCAGTATTGGAAACAATTCACAAGCTGTATTCCCAGCAGGTGATAATCAAAGTACCCCTCCTACAACAAGGAAAGGGGTATTATTCCACACTATATTGTGGTACTGAAACCAGAAGGCTCGGTGAGACCTATTCTAAATCTGAAATATTTGAACACTTACAAAGGTTCAAATCAAGATGGAGTCACTCAGAGCAGTGATAGCGAACCAGGAAGAAGGGGACTATATGGTGTCCCGGGACATCAGGGATGCTTACCTCCATGTCCCAATTTGCCCTTCTCACCAAGGGTATCTCAGGTTCGTGGTACAGAACTGTCACTATCAGTTTCAGACGCTGCCGTTTGGATTGTCCACGGCACTCCGGGTCTTTACCAAGGTAATGCCCGAAATGATGATTCTCTTCGAAGAAAATGGACGACCTCCTGATAAGAGCAAGGTCCAGAGAACAGTTGGAGGTCGGAGTAGCACTATCTCAAGTAGTTCTACGACAGCACGGGTGGATTCTAAATATTCCAAAACCGCAGTTGTTTCCGACGACACGTCTGCTGTTCCTAGGGATGATTCTGGACACAGTCCAGAAAAAGGTGTTTCTCCCGGAGGAGAAAGCCAGTGAGTTATCCGAGCTAGTCAGGAACCTCCTAAAACCAGGAAAAGTGTCAGTGCATCATTGCACAAGAGTCCTGGGAAAAATGGTGGCTTATTACGAAGCGATTCCATTCGGCAGATTCCACGCAAGAACTTTTCAGTGGTATCTGCTGGACAAATGGTCCGGATCGCATCTTCAGATGCATCGGCGGATAACCCTATCTCCAAGGACAAGGGTGTCTCTCCTGTGGTGGTTACAGAGTGCTCATCTTCTAGAGGGCCGCGGATTCGGCATTCAGGATTGGATGCTGGTGACCACGGAGGCCAGCCTGAGAGGCTGGGGAGCAGTCACACAGGGAAAAAATTTCCAGGGAGTGTGATCAAATCTGGAGACTTTTCTCCACATAAATATACTGGAGCTAAGGGCAATTTATGATGCTCTAAGCTTAGCAAGACCTCTGCTTCAAGGTCAGCCGGTATTGATCCAGTGGGACAACATCACGGCAGTCGCCCACGTAAACAGACAGGGCGGCACAAGAAGCAGGAGGGCAATGGCAAAAACTGCAAGGATTTTTCGCTGGGCGGAAAATCATGTGATAGCACTGTCAGCAGTGTTCATTCCGGGAGTGGACAACTGGGAAGCAGACTTCCTCAGCAGGCATGACCTCCACCCGGGAGAGTGGGGACTTCATCGGGAAGTTTTTCCACATGATTGTGAACCGTTGGGAAAGACCAAAGGTGTACATGATGGCGTCCAGCCTGAACAAAAAACTGGACAGGTATTGCGCCAGGTCAAGAGACTTTCAGGCAATAGCTGTGGACGTTCTGGTAACACCGTGGGCGTACCAGTCGGTATATGTGTTTCCTCCTCTGCTTCTCATACCCAAGGTATTGAGAATTATAAGACGTAGAGGAGTAAGAACTGTACTCGTGGCTCCGGATTGGCCAAGAAGGACTTGGTACCCGGAACTTCAAGAGATACTCACAGAGGACTCATGACCTCTGCCGCTAAGAAGGGACTTGCTTCAGCACGTACCATGTCTGTTCCAAGACTTACCGCGGCTGCGTTTGACGGCATGGCGGTTGAACGCCGGATCCTAAGGGAAAAAGGCATTCCGGAAGAGGTCTTTCCTACCATGGTCAAAGCCAGGAAGGACGTGACCACACAACATTATCACCACATGTGGCGAAAATATGTTGCGTGGTGTGAGGCCAGGAAGGCTCCACGAAGAAATTTCAACTCGGTCGATTCCTGCATTTCCTGAAAACAGGAGTGTCTATGGGCCTCAGATTGGGGTCCATTAAGGTTCAAATTTCGGCCCTGTCGATTTTCTTCCAGAAAGAATTGGCTTCAGTTCCTGAAGTCCAGAAGTTTGTCAAGGGAGTACTGCATATACAACCCCCTTTTGTGCCTCCAGTGGCACTGTGGGATCTCAACGTAGTGCTGGGATTCCTCAAATCACATTGGTTTATACCGCTCAAATCTGTGGATTTGAAATATCTCACATGGAAAGTGACCATGATGTTGGCCCTGGCCTCGGCCAGGCGAGTGTCAGAATTGGCGGCTTTGTCTCACAAAAGCCCATATCTGATTGTCCATTCGGACAGGGCAGAGCTGCGGACTCGTCCCCAGTTTCTCCCTAAGGTGGTGTCAGCGTTTCACCTGAACCAGCTTATTGTGGTACCTGCGGCTACTAGGGACTTGGAGGACTCCAAGTTGCTAGATGTTGTCAGGGCCCTGAAAATATCGGTTTCCAGGACGGCTGGAGTCAGGAAAACTGACTTGCTGTTATCCTGTATGCACCCAAAAAACTGGGTGCTCTTGCTTCTAAGCAGACGATTGCTAGTTGGATGTGTAGTACAATTCAGCTTGCACATTATGTGGCAGGCCTGCCACAGCCAAAATATGTAAATGCCCATTCCACAAGGAAGGTGGGCTCATCCTGGGCGGCTGCCCGAGGGGTCTCGGCATTACAACTCTGCCGAGCAACTACGTGGTCGGGGGGAGAACACGTTTGTAAAATTTTACAAATTTGATACCCTGGCTAAAGAGGACCTGGAGTTCTCTCATTCGGTGCTGCAGAGTCATCCGCACTCTCCCGCCCGTTTGGGAGCTTTGGTATAATCCCCATGGTCCTGACGGAGTCCCCAGCATCCACTAGGACGTTAGAGAAAATAAGATTTTACTTACCGATAAATCTATTTCTCGTAGTCCGTAGTGGATGCTGGGCGCCCATCCCAAGTGCGGATTGTCTGCAATACTTGTACATAGTTATTGTTACAAAAAAAATCGGGTTGTTATTGTTGTGAGCCGTCTGTTCAGAGGCTCCTACGTTGTCATACTGTTAACTGGGTTCAGATCACAAGTTGTACGGTGTGATTGGTGTGGCTGGTATGAGTCTTACCAGGGATTCAAAATCCTTCCTTATTGTATACGCTCGTCCGGGCACAGTATCCTAACTGAGGCTTGGAGGAGGGTCATAGGGGGAGGAGCCAGTGCACACCACCTGATCCTAAAGCTTTATTTTTGTGCCCTGTCTCCTGCGGAGCCGCTAATCCCCATGGTCCTGACGGAGTCCCCAGCATCCACTACGGACTACGAGAAATAGATTTATCGGTAAGTAAAATCTTATTTTTACTGATTTAGGATGCGGCAATCCAGCCGCAGAATGCTCCAGCTGAATTGTGCTACAAATTCAGCGAGCAATAGTCTGCTTAGAAGCAGGAGCACCTATTTTGTTGGGTGCCTACAGGATAAAAAGCGAGTCAGTTTTCCTGACTCCAGCCGTCCTGGAAATAAACATTTTTAAGGCCCTGACTACGTCCAGTAACTTGGAATCTTCCAAGTCCCTAGTAGCCGCAGGCACTACAATAGGTTGGTTCAAGTGAAAAGCTGATACCACCTTAGGGAGAAACTGGGGACGAGTCCTCAATTCTGCCCTATCCATATGGAAAATCAGATAAGGGCTTTTACATGACAAAGCCGCCCATTCTGACACACGCCTGGCCGAAGCCAAGGCCAATAACATGACCACTTTCCACGTGAGATATTTCAAATCCACAGTTTTAAGTGGCTCAAACCAATGTGATTTTAGGAAACTCAACACCACGTTGAGATCCCAAGGTGCCACAGGAGGCACAAAAGGGGGCTGAATATGTAGCACTCCCTTTACAAATGTCTGAACTCCAGGCAGTGAAGCCAGTTCTTTCTGGAAGAAAATCGACAGAGCCGAAATCTGGACCTTAATGGAACCCAAGTTTAGGCCCATAGTCACTCCTGACTGTAGGAAGTGCAGAAAACGACCCAGCTGAAATTCCTCTGTTGGGGCCTTCCTGGCCTCACACCACGCAACATATTTTCGCCAAATACGGTAATAATGGTTTGCGGTTACTTCTTTCCTGGCTTTTATCAGCGTAGGAATGACTTCCTCCGGAATGCCCTTTTCCTTTATGATCCGGAATTCAACCGCCATGCCGTCAAACGCAGCCGCGGTAAGTCTTGGAACAGACAGGGCCCCTGCTGTAGCAGATCCTATCTGAGCGGTAGAGGCCATGGGTCCTCTGATATCATTTCTTGAAGTTCTGGGTACCAAGCTCTTCTTGGCCCATCCGGAACCACGAGTATCGTTCTTACTCCTCGTTTTCTTATTATTCTCAGTACCTTTGGTATGAGAGGCAGAGGAGGGAATACATAAACCGACTGGTACACCCACGGTGTCACTAGAGCGTCCACAGCTATTGCCTGAGGGTCCCTTGACCTGGCGCAATATCTAGTTTTTTGTTTAGGCGGGACGCCATCATGTCCACCTGTGGCCTTTCCCAATGGTTTACCAACAGTTGGAAGACTTCTGGATGAAGTCCCCACTCTCCCGGGTGTAGGTTGTGTCTGCTGAGGAAGTCTGCTTCAAAGTTGTCCACTCCCGGAATGAACACTGCTGACAGTGCTAAGACGTGATTTTCCGCCCATCGGAGAATCCTTGTGGCTTCTGCCATCGCCATCCTGCTTCTTGTGCCGCCCTGTCGGTTTACATGGGCGACTGCCGTGATGTTGTCTGATTGGATCAGTACCGGCTGGTTTTGAAGCAGAGGCCTTGCCAGACTTAGGGCATTGTAAATGGCCCTCAGTTCCAGAATATTTATGTGTAGGGACGACTCCTGACTTGACCAAAGTCCTTGGAAATTTCTTCCCTGTGTGACTGCCCCCCAGCCTCGAAGACTGGCATCCGTGGTTACCAGGACCCAGTCCTGTATGCCGAATCTGCGGCCCTCTTGAAGATGAGCACTCTGCAGCCACCACAGTAGAGATACCCTGGTCCTTGGAGACAGGGTTATCAGCCGATGCATCTGAAGATGCGATCCCGACCACTTGTCCAAGAGGTCCCACTGAAAGGTTCTTGCATGGAACCTGCCGAATGGAATTTTGCTTCGCAAGAAGCTACCATTTTTCCCAGGACTCGTGTGCAGTGATGCACCGATACCTGTTTTGGTTTCAGGAGGTCTCTGACTAGAGATGACAGCTCCTTGGCTTTCTCCTGCGGGAGAAACACTTTTTTCTGTTCTGTGTCCAGAACCATCCCCAGGAACAGTAGGCGTGTGGTAGGAACCAGCTGTGACTTTGGAATGTATAGAATCCATCCGTGCTGTTGTAGCACTTCCCGAGATAGTGCTACTCCGACCAACAACTGCTCCTTGGACCTCGCCTTTATAAGGAGATCGTCCAAGTACGGGATAATTAAAACTCCCTTTTTTCGAAGGAGTATCATCATTTCTGCCATTACCTTGGTAAAGACCCTCGGTGCCGTGGACAGTCCAAACGGCAGTGTTTGGAATTGGTAATGGCAATCCTGTACCACAAATCTGAGGTACTCCTGGTGAGGATGGTAAATGGGGACATGTAGGTAAGCATCCTTGATGTCCAGGGATACCATGTAATCCCCCTCCTCCAGGCTTGCAATAACCGCCCTGAGCGATTCCATCTTGAACTTGAATTTTTTTATGTATGTGTTCAAGGATTTCAAATTTAAAATGGGTCTCACCGAACCGTCCGGTTTCGGTACCACAAACAGTGTGGAATAGTAACCCCGTCCTTGTTGAAGTAGGGGCACCTTGACTATCACCTGCTGGGAATACAGCTTGTGAATTGCCTCTAGCACAGCCTCCCTGCCTGAGGGAGTTGTCGGCAAGGCAGATTTGAGGAAACGGCGGGGGGGAGATGCCTCGAATTCCAGCTTGTACCCCTGAGATACTACTTGAAGGATCCAGGGATCCACCTGTGAGCGAGCCCACTGATCGCTGAAATTTTTGAGGCGGCCCCCCACTGTACCTGGCTACGCCTGTGGAGCCCCCGCGTCATGCGGTGGACTCAGAGGAAGCGGGGGAAGAATTTTGATTCTGGGAACTGGCTGACTGGTGCAGCTTTTTCCCTCTTCCCTCGTCTCTGTGCAGAAAGGAAGCGCCTTTGACCCGCTTGCTTTTCTGAAACCGAAAGGACTGTACCTGATAATACAGTGCTTTCTTAGGCTGTGAGGAAACCTGAGGTAAAAAATTTTCTTCCCAGCTGTTGCTGTGGATACGAGGTCCCAGTGACCATCCCCAAACAATTCCTCACCCTTATAAGGCTCTATGTGCCTTTTAAAGTCAGCATCACCTGTCCAGTGTCGGGTCTCTAATACCCTCCTGACAGAATGGACATTGCATTAATTCTGGATGCCAGCCGGCAAAATATCCCTCTGTGCATCCCTCATATATAAGACGACGTCTTTAATATGCTCTTATGTTCGCAAAATAGTATCCCTGTTTGACAGGGTCACAGACCACACTGCAGCAGCACTATCTGCAGGTCTCAGTCTAGTACCTGAGTGTGTAAATACAGACTTCAGGATAGCCTCCTGCTTTTTATCAGCAGGTACCTTCAAAGTGGCCGTATCCTAAGACGGCAGTGCCACCTTTTTTGACAAACGTGTGAGCGCCTTATCCACCCTAGGGGATATCTCCCAGCGTAACTTATCCTCTGGCGGGAAAGGGTACGCCATCAGTAACTTTTTAGAAATTACCAGTTTCTTATCGGGGGAACCCACGCTTTTTCACACTTCATTCACTCATTTGATGGGGGAACCAAACACTGCCTGCTTTTTCTCCCCAAACATAAAACCCTTTTTTTTTTTTTTAGTGGTACTTGAATTAATGTCAGAAATGTGTAACACATTTTTTATTGCCGGGATCATGTAACGGATGTTCCTAGTGGATTGTGTATATGTCTCAACCTCGTCGACACTGGAGTCAGACTCCATGTCGACATCTGTGTCTGCCATCTGAGGGAGCGGGCGTTTTTGAGCCTCTGATGGCCTTTGAGACGCCTGGGCAGGCGCGGGCTGAGAAGCCGGCTGTCCCACAGCTGTTACGTCATCCAGCCTTTTATGTAAGGAGTTGACACTGTCGGTTTATACCTTCCACCTATCCATCCACTCTGGTGTCGGCCCCACAGGGGGCGACATCACATTTATCGGCATCTGCTCTGCCACCACATAAGCCTCCTCATCAAACGTGTCGACACAGCCGTACCGACACACCGCACACACACAGGAAATGCTCTGACTGAGGACAGGACCCCACACAGCCCTTTGGGGAGACAGAGAGAGAGAGTATGCCAGCACACACCAGAGCGCTATATAATTTAGGGATTAACACTATATTGAGTGAATTTTTCCCAATAGCTGCTTGTATATACAATATTGCGCCTAAATTTAGTGCCCCCCCCCTCTCTTTTTAACCCTTTGAGCCTGCAAACTACAGGGGAGAGCCTGGGGAGCTGTCTTCCAGCTGCACTGTGAAGAGAAAATGGCGCCAGTGTGCTGAGGGAGATAGCTCCGCCCCTTTTTCGCTGACTTTTCTCCCGCTTTTTTATGGATTCTGGCAGGGGTATTTATCACATATGTAGCCTCTGGGGCTATATATTGTGATATATTTGCCAGGGCCGAAACTAGACCTGTCAGCACCCGGGGCAAGGAAGCATTTTGGCGCGCCCCCTTCCGCATTACACAAAAAATTATCATGTTATCAAATATTTTGAAAGGGGATACCATTGAACAAAATTGCGCCTCATGTGCCCCAAATTTCCTAAGCATCTGTCACATAGCCCCTGTGTGTCCCCACACATTGCACCACATTACTGCACTACATGATTACACTAAGTGCCCTTTATATTGCACTACACTACGTACATGCCCCTATATGCTGCACTACATTACTACACTATCTCCCATACACTGCACTACATTACATGCTCCTAACACTACGTACATGCCCCCTATATGCTGCACTACATTACTACACTATCCCCTATACACTGCACTACATTACATGCTCCTATACACTACACTACGTACATGCCCCTATATGCTGCACTACATTACTACACTATCCCCTATATGCTGCACTACACTACTACACCATCCCCAATATGCTGCACTACATTACATGCTCCTATACACTGCACTACATACCCTATATGCTGTACTATATATTACTTCATTACACTACACTACATCTACATTACCAACAATAACACTGCAGGCAGGTATCCCCATTTTACACAGTGCGGCAGGCAGATATCCCCATTTTACACAGCGCGGCAGGCATATATCCCCATTTTACACAGTACGCAGGCAGATGCCCCCATATTACACAGTACGCGGGCAGATGCCCCCATATTACACAGTACGCAGGCAGATGCCCCCATATTACACAGTACGCAGGCAGGTGCCCCCATATTACACAGTACGCAGGCAGATGCCCCCATATTACACAGTACGCAGGCAGATGCCCCCATATTACACAGTACGCAGGCAGGTGCCCCCATATTACACAGTACGCAGGCAGGTGCCCCCATATTACACAGTACGCAGGCAGATGCCCCCATATTACACAGTGCGGCAGGCAGGTATCCCCATAGGCAGGTGTCCCCATTTTACACAGTGCGGCAGCGGCAGGCAGGTTTCAAGTTGGGGGGAAGGAGGGGGGGGAGAGAGAGAGAGAGAGAATACTTACGTCTTCCCGCTCTTCGGTCCCGCCGTCTCACGTCCCTCGCGCCGGCCGCCTCCTCCTTCATGCTTATCTCCTTATCGCCTCTCCCCGAGCGCTCCTGCTCGGGGGGCGGGGCTTCGTGGAATGACGCGTTTGTGTCGTGACGTCACGACGCAACGCGTCATTCCGCGAAACTCTGCCCCCCGAGCAGGAGCGCTCAGAAGAGGCGATAAGGAGTAGAAACGGCACTGCCGCCGGGTCTCTCTCAGCGCCCCTCTAAATCCTGCGCCTGGGTCACATGCCCCCCTAGCCCCCCCCTAGTTTCGGCCCTGTATTTGCCAGCCAAGGTGTTTTTATTGCTGCTCAGGGCGCCCCCCCCCCCCCCCAGCGCCCTGCACCCTCAGTGACCGGAGTGTGAAGTGTGTATGAGGAGCAGTGGTGCACAGCTGCAGTGCTGTGCGCTACCTTGGTGAAGACTGATGTCTTCTGCCGCCGATTTTCCGGACCTCTTCTTGCTTCTGGCTCTGTAAGGGGGACGGCGGCGCGGCTCCGGGAACGAACACCAAGGCCAGTTCCATGCGGTCGATCCCTCTGGAGCTAATGGTGTCCAGTAGCCTAAGAAGCCCAAGCTAGCTGCAAGCAGGTAGGTTCACTTCTTCTCCCCTTAGTCCCTCGATGCAGTGAGCCTGTTGCCAGCAGGTCTCACTGTAAAATAAAAAACCTAAAATAAACTTTTCTTTCTAGGAGCTCAGAAGAGCCCCTAGTGTGCATCCAGCTCGGCCGGGCACAGAAATCTAACTGAGGTCAGGAGGAGGGTCATAGTGGGAGGAGCCAGTGCACACCAGATAGTACCTAATCTTTCTTTTAGAGTGCCCAGTCTCCTGCGGAGCCCGTCTATTCCCCATGGTCCTTACGGAGTTCCCAGCATCCACTAAGACGTCAGAGAAAATAGCTGATTTTAGGATTATCTGGCTATATTCTCTTCGCCGTAAGGACATAACCATGAGAGGGCTAATAAGGTCCTTTCGGATAAGAACGTGACCATAATGTCCTTATGGTGAAGAGAAAATATCTGATTTTAGCATATTCTGGCTATTTTCTCTTTGCCGTAAGGACATAACAATGAGAGGGCTAATAAGGTCCTTTCGGATAAGAACGTGACCATAATGTCCTTATGGTGAAGAGAAAATATCTGATTTTAGCATATTCTGGCTATTTTCTCTTCGCCGTAAGGACATAACCATGAAAGGGCTAATAAGGTCCTTTCGGATAAGAAAGTGACAATAATGTCCTTATGGCGAAGAGAAAATAGCTGATTTTAGGATTATCTGGCTATTTTCTCTTCGCCGTAAGGACATAACAATGAGAGGGCTAATAAGGTGATTTTAGCATATTCTGGCTATTTTCTCTTCGCCGTAAGGACATAACCATGAGAGGGCTAATAAGGTCCTTTCGGATAAGAACGTGACCATAATGTCCTTATGGCGAAGAGAAAATAGCTGATTTTAGGATTATCTGGCTATTTTCTCTTCGCCGTAAGGACATAACAATGAGAGGGCTAATAAGGTCCTTTCGGATAAGAACATGACCATAATGTCCTTATGGCGAAGAGAAAATAGCTGATTTTAGGAATATCTGGCTATATTCTCTTCGCCGTAAGGACATAACCATGAGAGGGCTAATAAGGTCCCTTCGGATAAGAACGTGACCATAATGTCCTTATGGCGAAGAGAAAATAGCTGATTTTAGGAATATCTGGCTATTTTCTCTTCGCCGTAAGGACATAACCATGAGAGGGCTAATAAGGTCCTTTCGGATAAGAACGTGACCATAATGTCCTTATGGCGAAGAGAAAATAGCTGATTTTAGCATATTATGGATATTTTCTCTTCGCCGTAAGGACATAACCATGAGAGGGCTAATAAACAAAGTCCTTTACATGAAGAGAAAATAGCCAAGTGATAGTAGAAGTGGTTGATTTACTTTCATATGCAGGACCTGACCACTAGGTGGCAAAAAGGTCCTTATCACGAAGGTAAAGTAGACTGCTCTGCATAGATTGAGATCTCTCTTCATCATAAAGACCACGTCCTTACGGCGAAGAGAAAATATACTCAACCATTACACACCACACACACACACTCACACACACACACACACACACACTTTCACTGTCGCATACCCTCCAACATTCTATGCTGCCCATACACTTGTGCGATGCCCCGCAACGCGACATCGCGGGGCATCGCACCGGCAGTTCAGGTGCGCCAAAGTGATTACCATGCGATCATGCAATAGATCGCATGGTAATCACGTGATCAGCACGTCACCGCCGAGTGGCGGGTGCCCATCGCACATCGCAGTGCGATATATCTCATGTGGTTTTAAAACCACATGCGATCGCAATGCGATGTGAGAGATATTAAGTGCAGCACATAATATCTTGAGCCGCGATATTTGACCGGCGTGCCCGCGCATCGCGTCTCAAGGTACCTATAATGTGCATACAATCCTTCGATTTCTCTCACAGATTAGGTCGAAATCGAAGGATAGCACCGATTATCTCAAAAGTGTATGGGCACCATTACACATAAAAATCGGTACAAAGTAGTAAAAGTGGCATGGCCACGGGTAAAGGGGACGTGACCACGCCCCTTATTTACTATTCTTTCAATGGGAGCTTGAAGAGCTAAAAATCAGTACAGACCATTAAAAAAAGGTACTGTACCTGCTAAAAAGGTACAGTTGGAGGGTATGTTGTCGGCTGTGTGCCAGTGCCTCTCCAGTGTGTCCTGCATAGTCGCGCCGTGACATCACGGGCAGAAGTACCACCCTGGCCCACTACCTTACTGTACTCTACAATTGTAGCGGCAGCTCCGCCAAGTGTCGAAACTGGGGCATGAAGGGCCCATCGGGGGAATGCACTGCAGTGATAGGGGCCCATGCTAGAGGCTTGGCTAATAGAGAGTGCATGGTCTGGGCCCCTTGATAAATAAATATTGTAAATACTGTTAGTACATGCATGATAGTCATACTTGCCTACCTGACCCTCTCCATGAGGGAGAAAATGCTCTGTTCCTGGACTTCCCTGGTAATGTATGATTGCCATCACCTGTGGTGAGCTAGGTAATTGATAAGAAAGGTGTTTCACCACAGGTGATGGCAATCATACATTACCAGGGAAGTCCAGGAACAGAGCATTTTCTCCCTCATGGAGAGGGTCAGGTAGGCAAGTATGATGATAGTGTACCAGATTAACAACAGGAATACACCATAGTCCTGTGCTGTATAGTGTAATATATGTAGGATTTAAGTGAACAATCTGGAACCTGATCCCTAGACGAAAGGTGGGGGGGTGGGGGGGGGGGCATGTAATGGGGCCCACCGTGGGTTTCCCCTGTGCCCCAGTCCGACCCTGGCTCCGCCTCAGCAATGAGGGCAGCCTGGATGTTCGTGACTGGCCCATCTGGCTGCTGCTGATCGGGGAAGGGGTTTCTGTGTCCTCCAGTGCCTCTGAAACAAGTATGCACGGCTGCTGACTGATTCTACTAATTATATTTTGTGACTTGAGGTATATGTATTTGTGTGTGTGTGTGTGTGTGTGTGTGTGTGTGTGTGTGTGTGTGTGTATACGTTATTGTGTTGTATGACAGCCATTGTCCTTGACTGTCTTTCAGGCGCTACAGGTGGTGGGGATGTATTCTACAACACTGCTATGGAGCCGCTGAGCATTGGGTTACCACAGCAACCGATGACATCGCCCACCCGTAAGGAAGCCCGTGGTGAGATGCAAGCGCCTACCCGGAAGGAAGTCTGTGGTGAGACGCAAGCGGCCCGGTTGCAGTGGATGATGTCAGCGGAGACGAGCGGCGATTACGTCAGATGACATGCCCCGGAACTTGTGGAGGCGCGGGAGTTGGCGGGACTGGCTGATGATCGCGGGTATTTCAAGTCGGTAAGTGTCACTTGTGTTTGTATTGATGTGTCTTGAGAAAGAGGCGGACGCCTCGAAATGTTGAAGACAACAGAGACCAGTCTTTTGCATCTTTAATTGCCTCTTGAGTGCCAGTATGTTATCCCCTTTTGGATGAGTGTATATATATATATATATATCTCCATACAATAATGCCGGCACTCAAATGCTGTTACATCATTACTTGCGCTGGTGCCATCCTGGGTCAGTGTGTAGAGGGCAGTACTCATAGAACTTCCAGCAACAGAATGAAGGACCACTGAGTCAGTTCAAATCAGGTTCAACATTTCGGTGTCTCCACCTTCATTAAGAACTCTTCAGGAAAAATAATAGGAATTTAAAACCTACCTGTAATTCCTTTTCTCGCAGTTCGTAGTGGATACTGGGGTGACATTGGTACCATGGGGTATAGATGGTGTCCATTGGAGCCTGGCACTTTAAGAAATCAGTCAGTGTGTGCTGGCTCCTCCCCTCTATGTCCCTCCTGCAGACTCAGTTTAGAAAAATGTGCCCAAGGAGCCGTGTGTATTCTCTGGAACTCCAGAAAGTTTTCTTTAGACTTTATGTTAGTTTGTTCTTTTCAGGCAGTACTGGTTAGCAACCAAGACAGAAAAAGATACTGGCGCCGACTGGATCTCAAAATAAAGAATGGATACAGTTTTATCAAATAAAAAATTAATCATACATTTATTAAAATTAATCTAAAAATTAGAACATGTGTATTGTCAAGAGGGTAATCAGTGATAAAGGTTGAGAGTCTCTCAAATTAACTTAGGACCACTTAAGTTTCCAATAAGGCAATAAGCACTGATATTCTGACTAGGACTCAGTCCTCCAAGGTATCCTCATATAGTTTTGGGTATAGATATTACCATGGTCTCAGAAGAAAGTCCCCTTGGTTCTCAATTGCAGATCGAGGTCCATTAGCAGCAGGGGAATAAACAGAGACTCCAGATGGATGCTGTTTGTAAGGATCCTGGAGGAATCAAAGTCCAAAGATTGCCAGATGATTCAGAAAAACAGGTGCAGTACCCGTGGTCAGAAAGGAGAAGGGCTCAACGCGTTTCGCTGGTCTATATCACCGCCAGCTTCCTCAGGAGCATATGTCTTGAGTATACTAAGACAGATTTATATACCCTCATAATTAAGGGTGAACTAAAACACCTGGCTGCAATAATTCTCAGGTGAGTAAACACACAATAAAAAATAAAATAATATAATATAAACAGTATAGAAGGCAATCATACTGGAATGTAGAGTTTATTGAAGAAGTAATGTTAGAAAACGAGCATGGGATATAGTGAGAACATTATTAAAAAATATATATGTTGTAGGATACTTCCTGGTTACGTGATCCGTCCCGATCACGTGGGTGGACGATGTCCAATCAGTATAGTAATGGGGTATACCCAGCACACAGTATAAGCCGGAAAACATCCATATTAGGAGATATTCCGGTCACGTGACATTGTTTAGCCACGTGACCGGGCGAGGGTAGCGGTTCACATAGCGGAAGTACCGTATACGTAATGACCAGGACGTTGCGTTCCACGGACGGTGCCACTGTATATCGTGGGTTGTCATAGTAACCACCCTCAGTGGGCGGTATTATTCTAGACAGCTGAAACTGCATTTGTATATGCGGCATAAGTGTTTACTATTGGTGCAGCATCCTGTCTTAGTTATACTAAGTGTATACATCATAAATTATTTAATATATGTACTGTTATAAACAATCCAATTCAATCATGATAAAGTCTACAGATACATAGATGGATAGAAACATCATTCCGGGAGGGAGGTAGGTGGAGCTAGGGAGACATACAGTCACATAATCAAAAGGCTATCAGGGGGCACTCGCATTATAAAGGAAATCTGTACAAAATATACAAAGATGTATAATATTATAAATAAGTATATTTATATTTAAGTTTAAATTCAAACATAAATATAGGTCCTAGAAGGGACACGAAGGTTAAATGAATCGTTCCCAATGGTGTACGGAATATAAAATATTCTAAACTGCAGAGGTAACATTCATATAGATGACATAGGTGTTTGTTGTTGATACAACATTCCATCTTAGTGGTATTGGATCTGAACATCAAAGGTTGCTATGTACATAGATTATTAAGGGAATCCAAATTCTATCATACTAAAAGCCATACCTATATGGAGATACTGGTACATAATGACAAAGGTGGAGTGTATGGTATATTAAAAGGACATATAGGGGTATATTTACTAAGGTCCCGATTTTGACCGAGATGCCGTTTTTTCTTCAAAGTTTCATCTCGGGAATTTACTAAACTCAAATCACGGCAGTGATGAGGCCATTCGTATTTTTTTGGAAGTTCATGTTTAAAAATACGAATGAATACACCATCGGTCAAAACGCGGCTGTTTAGGTATGAATCTCGGTCATTTACTAACCATTCGTATTTGTAATGTCTACCGTGAAAATGCATTTGCGGTCGTGAAAAAAGACAATTCGTAAAAAAGTCCTAAAAAAAAGTAGACCTGCTTTTGAGAAGCGTGTTTACATGTGTATTCAATTATCCATTAGTCACACCTGAATGTTTGGCCCTATAAAAGGGTCCAAGGCACATTTTGAATATCTCTCACTCTGAAATGGCGGCTGTGGTGTGTGCTACCGATTTTTTGGTTGCTGGGGGATACCTGAGAGTGCTACATGACTCTTCAATAAATCAGGGCCAGGTAAGTGAACATGGTCAGCAGGTTGAACAGGTGCCGCGGAGGCTGCGCCAGCCACGTTTTTTTAGGGGACGTTTAAACTTAAACGCATTGTCTGATGATAGGGTCATACAGATGTTTCGTCTAAATAGAACCAACATTTTCCGTCTGTATGACCTTGTCAAACTGGGACTAGACCCTGAGACAGCACGCTCACGCTCTGTCTCAGGCCTGCACAAACTCCTGGCTGTGTTGCACTTTATGGCTACTGGGAGCTTCCAGGCTGTGACGGGCGACGTCATTGGTATCTCCCAGCCCACCTTTTCAAAATATTTGAATCAGGTGAGTTGAAATATATATACACGTCTATGTCTAAGTGTTGCTTCTGTTAGGTCTTAGAACACAGTATTGTATTGAATACAGATCATGACACTCACCTTAGATTTATTAATGTCCACTCAGGTTTTGGATGTCTTGGAACCCCATATAAATGCCTCTATCTGCTTCCCTACCCAGGAGTCGCAGTGGCATGCTGTCAGGGTAGCTTTCTATGAGCTTGCTGGCATGCCCAATGTGCTGGGTGCCATAGATTGCACACACGTTGAGCTGAGACCACCTAGGGGCCGCCAATATATATATACCAATCGACATCTGGCCCAATCCACTAATGTCCAGGTGGTTTGTGATGCAAATCTTAAAATTATGAGTGTGGTTGCAGGTTACCCTGGCGGCTGCCATGACTCCTTCATCCTCAGTCAGTCATCTCTCTTCGATAAATTTGAGGACGGACAAATGCCTGATGGCTGGCTGCTGGGTATGTTCCAAGTGTGTGGTGTGTATGTGTGTTAACTTCAAACTCCATTGTTTTTTAGGGTAATTATTCATCATACACATGTACTAATGTTGCCTATATCTGTTTTTCAGGTGATAGTGGTTATGGCTGCTACTCTTGGCTACTTACTCCATTGTCCCTACCTGATTCTCCTGCTGAACACAGTTACAATCATGCACATAAGTCTACGCGGAATGTGATAGAAAGATGTTTTGGGGTGCTGAAATCTTGGTTTCGGTGTCTGGATAAATCTGCTGGGCTTTTGTTGTATAGTCCCTCAAAGGTGACTAGGATTGTGTTCTGCTGCTGTTTTCTCCATAATCTGTGTTTGAAACAACATCTGCCACATGATGATGAAGAAAACACTCAGCAAGCAGAGGAGTTAGAAACTAGAGATGAGCGGGTTCGGTTCCTCTGAATCCGAACCCGCCCGAACTTCAGGTTTTTTACACGGGTCCGAGCAGGCTCGGATCTTCCCGCCTTGCTCGGCTAACCCGAGCGCGCCCGAACGTCATCATCACGCTGTCGGATTCTCGCGAGGCTCGGATTCTATCGCGAGACTCGGATTCTATATAAGGAGCCGCGCGTCGCCGCCATTTTCACACGTGCATTGAGAGTCATAGGGAGAGGACGTGGCTGGCGTCCTCTCCGTTTAGAGAAGAGAGAGACACAGTATTTTGGGGAGCATTATTAGGAGGAGTACTACTATACTGTATACTACTATACTACTTGCTGAAGTGATATTTATAGATTAGATAGTGTGACTGTAAGTGTATTATCTGACTTGTGGGGGAGACACTGACAGTGGGGAGCAGTTAGAGTCTGAGAGCAGGACTCAGGAGTACATATAACGTACAGTGCACACTTTTGCTGCCAGAGTCAGTGCCACACTGCCATTGTTGTGACCACACTGACCACCAGTATAATAATATATTTTGTGATTGTCTGCTTAGGCCTCGGAGTACTAGTTGCAAGATGCAACGTGACCTGAAGTGACCACCAGTTTAATAATCAATCATCACCAGTTTAATATATATATATATATATATATATATATATATACATATATATATAATTGTATATAATATATATATATATATAATATTGTATACCACCTACCCGTGGTTTTTTTTTTTTTCATTCTTCTTTATACATACTACTATAGTAGCTTACTGTAGCAGTCTGCGGTGCTGTGCTGACCTGACAGTGTCCAGCAGGTCCGTCATCAGTCATTACATAATAAATATATATAGTACCTGTCCGGCTGCAGTACTAGTGATATTATATTGATTTCATCTCATTATCAATAATTTATCATCCAGTCTAGACTCTATATTAGCAGCAGACACAGTACGTTAGTCCACGGCTGTAGCTACCTCTGTGTCGGCACTCGGCAGTCCATCCATAATTGTATACCACCTACCCGTGTTTTTTTTTTTTTTCTTTCTTCTTTGTACATACTACTATAGAGTATAGTAGCTTACTGTAGCAGTCTGCGGTGCTGCTGAGCTGACAGTGTCCAGCAGGTCCGTCATCAGTCATCATTACCTAATAAATATATTATCTACCTGTCCGGCTGCAGTACTAGTGATATTATATATACATACATATATATATTGATTTCATCTCATTATCAATCATCCAGTCTATATTAGCAGCAGACACAGTACGTTAGTCCACGGCTGTAGCTACCTCTGTGTCGGCACTCGGCAGTCCATCCATAATTTTATACCACCTACCCGTGGTTTTTTTTTTTCTTCTTTGTACATACTACTATAGAGTATAGTAGCTTACTGTAGCAGTCTGCGGTGCTGCTGAGCTGACAGTGTCCAGCAGGTCCGTCATCAGTCATCATTACCTAATAAATATATTATCTACCTGTCCGGCTGCAGTACTAGTGATATTATATATACATACATATATATATTGATTTCATCTCATTATCAATCATCCAGTCTATATTAGCAGCAGACACAGTACGTTAGTCCACGGCAGTAGCTACCTCTGTGTCGGCACTCGGCAGTCCATCCATAATTGTATACCACCTACCCGTGGTTTTTTTTTTCTTTCTTCTTTGTACATACTACTATAGTATAGTAGCTTACTGTAGCAGTCTGCGGTGCTGCTGAGCTGACAGTGTCCAGCAGGTCCGTCATCAGTCATCATTACCTAATAAATATATTATCTACCTGTCCGGCTGCAGTACTAGTGATATTATATATACATACATATATATATTGATTTCATCTCATTATCAATCATCCAGTCTATATTAGCAGCAGACACAGTACGTTAGTCCACGGCTGTAGCTACCTCTGTGTCGGCACTCGGCAGTCCATCCTTAATTGTATACCATCTACCCGTGGTTTTTTTATTTTCTTTCTTCTTTGTACATACTACTATAGAGTATAGTAGCCTACTGTAGCAGTCTGCGGTGCTGCTGAGCTGACAGTGTCCAGCAGGTCCGTCATCAGTCATCATTACCTAATAAATATATTATCTACCTGTCCGGCTGCAGTACTAGTGATATTATATATACATACATATATATATTGATTTCATCTCATTATCAATCATCCAGTCTATATTAGCAGCAGACACAGTACGTTAGTCCACGGCTGTAGCTACCTCTGTGTCGGCACTCGGCAGTCCATCCATAATTGTATACCACCTACCCGTGGTTTTTTTTTTTTTCTTTCTTCTTTGTACATACTACTATAGTATAGTAGCTTACTGTAGCAGTCTGCGGTGCTGCTGAGCTGACAGTGTCCAGCAGGTCCGTCATCAGTCATCATTACCTAATAAATATATTATCTACCTGTCCGGCTGCAGTACTAGTGATATTATATATACATACATATATATATATTGATTTCATCTCATTATCATCCAGTCTATATTAGCAGCAGACACAGTACGGTAGTCCACGGCTGTAGCTACCTCTGTGTCGGCACTCGGCAGTCCATCCATAAGTATACTAGTATCCATCCATCTCCATTGTTTACCTGAGGTGCCTTTTAGTTGTGCCTATTAAAATATGGAGAACAAAAATGTTGAGGTTCCAAAATTAGGGAAAGATCAAGATCCACTTCCACCTCGTGCTGAAGCTGCTGCCACTAGTCATGGCCGAGACGATGAAATGCCAGCAACGTCGTCTGCCAAGGCCGATGCCCAATGTCATAGTACAGAGCATGTCAAATCCAAAACACCAAATATCAGTAAAAAAAGGACTCCAAAACCTAAAATAAAATTGTCGGAGGAGAAGCGTAAACTTGCCAATATGCCATTTACCACACGGAGTGGCAAGGAACGGCTGAGGCCCTGGCCTATGTTCATGGCTAGTGGTTCAGCTTCACATGAGGATGGAAGCACTCAGCCTCTCGCTAGAAAACTGAAAAGACTCAAGCTGGCAAAAGCACCGCAAAGAACTGTGCGTTCTTCGAAATCCCAAATCCACAAGGAGAGTCCAATTGTGTCGGTTGCGATGCCTGACCTTCCCAACACTGGACGTGAAGAGCATGCGCCTTCCACCATTTGCACGCCCCCTGCAAGTGCTGGAAGGAGCACCCGCAGTCCAGTTCCTGATAGTCAGATTGAAGATGTCAGTGTTGAAGTACACCAGGATGAGGAGGATATGGGTGTTGCTGGCGCTGGGGAGGAAATTGACCAGGAGGATTCTGATGGTGAGGTGGTTTGTTTAAGTCAGGCACCCGGGGAGACACCTGTTGTCCGTGGGAGGAATATGGCCGTTGACATGCCTGGTGAAAATACCAAAAAAATCAGCTCTTCAGTGTGGAGGTATTTCAACAGAAAAGCGGACAACAGGTGTCAAGCCGTGTGTTGCCTTTGTCAAGCTGTAATAAGTAGGGGTAAGGACGTTAACCACCTCGGAACATCCTCCCTTATACGTCACCTGCAGCGCATTCATAATAAGTCAGTGACAAGTTCAAAAACTTTGGGTGACAGCGGAAGCAGTCCACTGACCAGTAAATCCCTTCCTCTTGTAACCAAGCTCACGCAAACCACCCCACCAACTCCCTCAGTGTCAATTTCCTCCTTCCCCAGGAATGCCAATAGTCCTGCAGGCCATGTCACTGGCAATTCTGACGATTCCTCTCCTGCCTGGGATTCCTCCGATGCATCCTTGCGTGTAACGCCTACTGCTGCTGGCGCTGCTGTTGTTGCTGCTGGGAGTCGATGGTCATCCCAGAGGGGAAGTCGGAAGACCACTTGTACTACTTCCAGTAAGCAATTGACTGTCCAACAGTCCTTTGCGAGGAAGATGAAATATCACAGCAGTCATCCTGCTGCAAAGCGGATAACTGAGGCCTTGACAACTATGTTGGTGTTAGACGTGCGTCCGGTATCCGCCGTTAGTTCACAGGGAACTACAGAATTTCTTGAGGTAGTGTGCCCCCGTTACCAAATACCATCTAGGTTCCACTTCTCTAGGCAGGCGATACCGAAAATGTACACAGACCTCAGAAAAAGACTCACCAGTGTCCTAAAAAATGCAGCTGTACCCAATGTCCACTTAACCATGGACATGTGGACAAGTGGAGCAGGGCAGGGTCAGGACTATATGACTGTGACAGCCCACTGGGTAGATGTATGGACTCCCGCCGCAAGAACAGCAGCGGCGGCACCAGTAGCAGCATCTCGCAAACGCCAACTCTTTCCTAGGCAGGCTACGCTTTGTATCACCGCTTTCCAGAATACGCACACAGCTGAAAACCTCTTACGGCAACTGAGGAAGATCATCGCGGAATGGCTTACCCCAATTGGACTCTCCTGTGGATTTGTGGCATCGGACAACGCCAGCAATATTGTGTGTGCATTAAATATGGGCAAATTCCAGCACGTCCCATGTTTTGCACATACCTTGAATTTGGTGGTGCAGAATTTTTTTAAAAACGACAGGGGCGTGCAAGAGATGCTGTCGGTGGCCAGAAGAATTGCGGGACACTTTCGGCGTACAGGCACCACGTACAGAAGACTGGAGCACCACCAAAAACTACTGAACCTGCCCTGCCATCATCTGAAGCAAGAAGTGGTAACGAGGTGGAATTCAACCCTCTATATGCTTCAGAGGTTGGAGGAGCAGCAAAAGGCCATTCAAGCCTATACAATTGAGCACGATATAGGAGGTGGAATGCACCTGTCTCAAGCGCAGTGGAGAATGATTTCAACGTTGTGCAAGGTTCTGATGCCCTTTGAACTTGCCACACGTGAAGTCAGTTCAGACACTGCCAGCCTGAGTCAGGTCATTCCCCTCATCAGGCTTTTGCAGAAGAAGCTGGAGACATTGAAGGAGGAGCTAACACGGAGCGATTCCGCTAGGCATGTGGGACTTGTGGATGGAGCCCTTAATTCGCTTAACAAGGATTCACGGGTGGTCAATCTGTTGAAATCAGAGCACTACATTTTGGCCACCGTGCTCGATCCTAGATTTAAAGCCTACCTTGGATCTCTCTTTCCGGCAGACACAAGTCTGCTGGGGTTGAAAGACCTGCTGGTGAGAAAATTGTCAAGTCAAGCGGAACGCGACCTGTCAACATCTCCTCCTTCACATTCTCCCGCAACTGGGGGTGCGAGGAAAAGGCTCAGAATTCCGAGCCCACCCGCTGGCGGTGATGCAGGGCAGTCTGGAGCGACTGCTGATGCTGACATCTGGTCCGGACTGAAGGACCTGACAACGATTACGGACATGTCGTCTACTGTCACTGCATATGATTCTCTCACCATTGAAAGAATGGTGGAGGATTATATGAGTGACCGCATCCAAGTAGGCACGTCACACAGTCCGTACTTATACTGGCAGGAAAAAGAGGCAATTTGGAGGCCCTTGCACAAACTGGCTTTATTCTACCTAAGTTGCCCTCCCACAAGTGTGTACTCCGAAAGAGTGTTTAGTGCCGCCGCTCACCTTGTCAGCAATCGGCGTACGAGGTTACATCCAGAAAATGTGGAGAAGATGATGTTCATTAAAATGAATTATAATCAATTCCTCCGTGGAGACATTGACCAGCAGCAATTGCCTCCACAAAGTACACAGGGAGCTGAGATGGTGGATTCCAGTGGGGACGAATTGATAATCTGTGAGGAGGGGGATGTACACGGTGATATATCGGAGGATGATGATGAGGTGGACATCTTGCCTCTGTAGAGCCAGTTTGTGCAAGGAGAGATTAATTGCTTCTTTTTTGGTGGGGGTCCAAACCAACCCGTCATTTCAGTCACAGTCGTGTGGCAGACCCTGTCACTGAAATGATGGGTTGGTTAAAGTGTGCATGTCCTGTTTATACAACATAAGGGTGGGTGGGAGGGCCCAAGGACAATTCCATCTTGCACCTCTTTTTTCTTTAATTTTTCTTTGCGTCATGTGCTGTTTGGGGAGGGTTTTTTGGAAGGGACATCCTGCGTGACACTGCAGTGACACTCCTAGATGGGCCCGGTGTTTGTGTCGGCCACTAGGGTCGCTTATCTTACTCACACAGCTACCTCATTGCGCCTCTTTTTTTCTTTGCGTCATGTGCTGTTTGGGGAGGGTTTTTTGGAAGGGACATCCTGCGTGACACTGCAGTGACACTCCTAGATGGGCCCGGTGTTTGTGTCGGCCACTAGGGTCGCTTATCTTACTCACACAGCTACCTCATTGCGCCTCTTTTTTTCTTTGCGTCATGTGCTGTTTGGGGAGGGTTTTTTGGAAGGGACATCCTGCGTGACACTGCAGTGACACTCCTAGATGGGCCCGGTGTTTGTGTCGGCCACTAGGGTCGCTTATCTTACTCACACAGCTACCTCATTGCGCCTCTTTTTTTCTTTGCGTCATGTGCTGTTTGGGGAGGGTTTTTTGGAAGGGACATCCTGCGTGACACTGCAGTGACACTCCTAGATGGGCCCGGTGTTTGTGTCGGCCACTAGGGTCGCTTATCTTACTCACACAGCTACCTCATTGCGCCTCTTTTTTTCTTTGCGTCATGTGCTGTTTGGGGAGGGTTTTTTGGAAGGGACATCCTGCGTGACACTGCAGTGACACTCCTAGATGGGCCCGGTGTTTGTGTCGGCCACTAGGGTCGCTTATCTTACTCACACAGCTACCTCATTGCGCCTCTTTTTTTCTTTGCGTCATGTGCTGTTTGGGGAGGGTTTTTTGGAAGGGACATCCTGCGTGACACTGCAGTGACACTCCTAGATGGGCCCGGTGTTTGTGTCGGCCACTAGGGTCGCTTATCTTACTCACACAGCTACCTCATTGCGCCTCTTTTTTTCTTTGCATCATGTGCTGTTTGGGGAGGGTTTTTTGGAAGGGACATCCTGCGTGACACTGCAGTGACACTCCTAGATGGGCCCGGTGTTTGTGTCGGCCACTAGGGTCGCTTAGCTTAGTCATCCAGCGACCTAGGTGCAAATTTTAGGACTAAAAATAATATTGTGAGGTATTCAGAATAGACTGAAAATGAGTGTAAATTATGGTTTTTGAGGTTAATAATACTTTGGGATCAAAATGACCCCCAAATTCTATGATTTAAGCAGTTTTTTAGTGTTTTTTAAAAAAAAACACCCGAATCCAAAACACACCCGAATCCGACAAAAAAAATTCGGTGAGGTTTTGCCAAAACGCGGTCGAACCCAAAACACGGCCGCGGAACCGAACCCAAAACCAAAACACAAAACCCGAAAAATTTCCGGCGCTCATCTCTATAGAAACATCTGGTGACAGTGTGAGTACAGATGTAGGGAGGCAGGAAAGGCAAGAAGTGATTTTGCTGCATTTTACCTGTAAGTATTATTTTTTTATAAATCACCTTGACTAACCACTTTGCTTAAATGTATTGTAGGTGTGAATGTGTGTTTTGTTCGTTAGTGTTTGTTCTTTATACTGGTCTGTACATTTTTGCTTATCAAATTCAAAAAAACATTGTCACTCATTACCCCATTAAACCATACACACATAGCGTGTTTTACAATGTTTGACACGGACACAGGAATTTTTGTGAATACAATAGTAACAATTTTATTGTGTTACACAAATTTCATGTATTATTCATTTTTTTTTTTTTTTTGTGTGCTGGGTGCAGAGGTTTGATCAGGGTCGCTGGCCCGTGTTCTGCTTGAGCGTCGAACAGGGGAGGTAACTGGGGTCTGGCTAGGGGTAGTCGTTCCGGAGCTGGAGCTGACTTGTTGTGCTGCCATCAGAGTTATGCTTTGGCTGAGGTTGTGAATACTGGCATTCAGCTGATTATTTGTGGCAGTGTGGCTGGCCACAATCCGAGACAAAGTTTCATTCACTACCTGATTGTGCTGGATGACTTGTATTAGGGCTTGTTGCTGCCGCTGTTGCTCATCGATGATTCGCGTTAAATTGGCAAGCATTTGCGTGTTGTCCGCCCTGATTTGCTCCATTGATGTAGCTATTCTGCCTACCTGAACAATCAGTCTGCCCGAGTTCCGACTAATGCGCGGAAGATGATGGGGCAGACTGGCAAGGTGTTGTGTGTGTGTGTGTTCAGGTATGCAGTGTTTTGGGCCTGTTGTGTGGCCCAACTTTTCCAAAAGTCTGAGGACATTTGTTGCTGGGGTGGAGTTGGGATCAATTGGGGGCTTACGGAGGCTTGGGGCATATCCTGCTGCTGGGTTGGCTGGGTAGGATCAACGGGCGTAAGGTGCAGTGTAAAGGTTGGCTGTTGTTCAGGTTCCTGCTGGTCGTCCTCGCCCATGATGGTTGGTTCTGTATGGGGTGGCCAACAGGCACTGTTTAGTTATAATTAAATTTCTTTGCTTGTCCTAAACATGCCATACTTAATAATACTCATGAAAATGTTTATTTTTTGGTGTGTTAAAAAAAACTAGGAATCTTTCCTTTACAAACACATATGTGCCTTCACAGGCGTGCGCAGAGACTGACTGGCGGGTTTCGCACCGAACTTCCCCCCCTCCACAGCATTATAGTGTTCTCTCACCTCCCCTGTCCTGGATATAGACTGCTCACCTGGACGGCCCAGAGGAACGGATCAGGTAAGCAGTCTACATCCAGGACAGGGGAGGTGTGAGAACACTATAATGGCGTGGAGGGGGGGGGGTTTAAGTCCGGTGCGAAACCCGCTATTCATTTTCTGTGCACGCCTGTGGGATCAATTTACTAAGATGGGTGTTCAATTTAAAATGGGATGTTGGCCATAGCAACCAATCAGACTTTAATTCTCATTTATTTTGCACCTTCAAGAAGATAATACCTGGAATCTGATTGGTTGCTACGGGCAACATGCCATCTCAAATAGAACTCACATCTTAGTAAATTTACTGTGTCAAACTTATTTTAATTGTTTTTTTATTTTTTATTTTTACTCACCAGACAGCTGAGGTGATCGTGGCTCATCACTTTGAGGACTTGCCAAAATTGCCTGTGGTGGCTGGGGCAACACTGCGGAGATGCGCCGCCTGGGTGGTGAAGATGGAGCCGCAGACTCAGACTCCACACGACGTGTCTTACTGGGCCTCCTAGGTAAACTCACAGAGCCCTGTGATGGGCGCTTTAGAGGAGGGCGGCTTGCAGAAGAAGAACCTATGTGAAAATATAAACATTAATATTTTGTGCTTCTATGTGTTTGCAGAATATGTGACTACAGTGAATTCTTACCTGCATTCCCACCATCTTCATCAGTTGGCTGTGGCGTGTCTGTGGCGCTTCTCTGGCGTACTGTTGAAAAATTTATAAAAACATTATGACCATACTTTGAATACTCATTGTTATCTGAAAATCCTTATTGTGATGTAAACATCTTGAACCTAATGTTAAGTAAACTATTTTATGTTTAAACTATTCTGGATTACTTAATTGGGTGTGTATTCTTAAATTAAGATGGTGTTGCACTAAATAATCCAGAAACATAGGTTAATTCTGCACAATATATTGCAGTGAATTTGTAAACCAAAATTTACACAAACAACATAAAAAAAACACAAACACACAATAAACATCAATAAAAAATAATAATATTTTTTAAAATGATATTTTATAAAACAGTTAGGGACAAGCAAGATCTCTGATTATGTATTAGAACTACACATACCAGCATGCACTGCAACATATGTACCATTCACTAATAACAAAACTCAGCCAATGCATGATGGGACTTGTAGTTTGGAAACACATTTACAGCTACAGGTTGCACAGGCCTGCACGACATCGCCAACACAATGTTTCCATTTTTAAAAACACAGTAACAATTAGCAGCATTAACATTTTTAAACATGCAATATCCAACAAATAATTTAAACAAACTCACCATCCTGCCTTGGCCGGTCCGAATCTCGGACATGAGTCGCAGACAGCACTTCGGAAGGAATAAGGGACCGCACAGGCTCCTCCCAATCACGATAAGTAGCCCGGAAGGGGTGTCCAAAGCCATGTTTTCAGCATAGCTGAACTTAACATTGCGCCCAGGTAAGAATGTGTGTTGACTGGTTTTGAATAATTAGAGGTTGTAATTTGAGTTTCAATTAATCCGTTTTGTGTTGTGAGTGTGAGTGAAGATTGACTTCCTGGATGTGACCCTTGAAATAATTGAAAATCAAATTACAACCTCTAATTATTCAAAACCAGTCAACACACATTCTTACCTACATTATGACAGTGCACATTATGCATCTTGGAAGTACAACATACCCACGGACAACTAATGCGCCTGAGACGCAATTGCTCCACCCTAGAATCTTTTACCATTCAGGCCCATGAACTGATGAATGCTCTTAAACAACGTAAATATCCCGAAGTAATCCTGGATGCAGCATACAAGGAAGTTCTTCTTATGGATAGAAGTAACTTATTACAAATGAAACCCTATGGACAAACTTCCCAAAAAAATCCAAATAATCCAAAAATTAAAGGTGAAGACACTAGACAATTTGCATTTGTATGCAAATACAACAATTGTGCTAGTGAAATAAAAAATATTATCTCTAAAAACTATAGAGTATTAAAACAGGATAAGGTCTTGAATGAACTACTACCCTCTAAACCCTGTATAATATATAAGAAAAATAGATCGTTGAAATCCATATTGGCACCTAGCCACTTGACGATAGGGGAACTTAAAGAAACCCCCCAGGGTTACAAATGGTTAACCACAAAACTATTAGGATGTCATAGATGCGGCAAACCCAGGTGCACCACATGTACCTATATGCAGAAAAAGACTACTACTATAAAATTACCTGTGTTAGGCGCCGCGGTCCGGGACTTCCTCCCGGCCCGGCGCCTAGCAACCAGGGACGCCGAGCGCGCTGAGCCGCCGGGTCCCTAGCAACGCTAGGACGCCGTGCGTGCTTAGCCGCCGGCTCCCTAGCAACGCTAGGACACCGGGCGCGCCGAGCCGCCGGGACCCTAGCAACAGGGACGCCACGGACGGACCGCGTTCCCCATTGCAGGGTTGATTAATTAACTTTGCACACATGTTTTCTGGTCGTGCAGCAGGGCAGCTGCACGACATTCTTTGTAATCAGGCTCTGGACTCTGATTGGAGGATTCCCTGATAAATGCCTTCTCAGTGCCTCACACAGACGCCGGTGATAGTTTCCTGCATGCTGCTCATGTTGGTGAACGTCTGTTCCTGGTCTGCTGTGCATGGTCATTCCAGTCCTCTGAGTTCCTGAGTCTTGGTGTTTGTCATCTCATCCCAAGCAGTTCTCCTGGTCCTCAATTACCTGTGACAGTCTTTAGAGGATCTCGTTTGGTTTCGTGAGTGGCGGCTCTGCCACGTGCTGCGGCCTAGGCCGCTTTATATTGTGTTCTGGTTTTGGAGTATTTGCGGAGGTATCCGCTTCCACAGTCCTCTCCGGAACTCGGCGGTGCCGTGTAGGAGAGTGGACAAGTGGAGTATTTTAGTTGTTCTTTTCCCTGGCGGTAATCCGCGCATACTTTAGTTTTAGGTTTGTTAGTAGCCCCTGGCCTTGTTGTTTAGTTAGAGGGCCCCTTGTTATCACCCTGTCTCGGTTCACTCTTTGTCTCTCATTAAGACCTGAGGGGGCATCGGAGTTGGGCAGACGTAATCCGCCCTTCAAACGCGGCTGCCATGGGCTCAAGCAACCATAGTCTCGCAAGAGTGTACTGACAGTACGGGCGAGACAACGGAGATAGGGCGCCAGGGGCTATTCCCATTCCTTTCCCCTTTCCCAGCATTACGTTCTGGTATTCAGGTCCTTTCATATAAAATCACCCCAGACCTGAGTACTAGAATCATAACATTATCACCGGCCCAAAAACGTTAAAAATTTTTTTTTCCCATTCAGTTTTTGGTGAGAGTTAACCGGCTTCATGAATCCGGCAGGGTTAGGACCAAATCCCGGTCAGCTTTTAGTTCGGGTGAGATCGCAGGAAGAGCTTTTGCGAGCCTCCCCGAGGGTGGTCCCAGAACCAAAGATGCATTTACCCGACCGTTTTTCGGGTAACCGAAAAGATTTTTTTAATTTTAAAGAAGCTTGTAAGCTATATTTTCGTTTAAGGCCTAGTTCCTCTGGTACTGAATCTCAGCGGGTTGGGATTATTATGTCGTTACTCCAGGGGGATCCACAGACCTGGGCGTTTGGATTAAAAGCTGAAGATCCTGCTTTGTTATCTGTAGACGCCTTTTTTAAATCATTAGGTCTGTTGTATGATGACCCAGATAGAGAGACGTCAGCTGAGAGTCACCTGCGTGCTCTCAAACAAGGTAAAAATCCAGCTGAGGTGTATTGTACCGAATTTCGCCGTTGGTCGAACGACTGTGGCTGGAATGACCCGACCCTGCGCAGTCAGTTTCGCCTCGGTTTATCTGAACTTATTAAAGACAGTCTCCTCCAGTACCCCGCTCCTGAGACTCTCGATAAACTCATGGAGCTTGCTATAAAAATAGATCGTCGTCTCCGAGAGCGGAGGGCTGAAAGAGGAACAACTGTTAGGCCTAGTCCTTGTGTTTATACCTTTCCTGAGGACGTCGAGGAGCCCATGCAGATGGGTCTCTCCCGGCTGTCCCCAGAGGAAAGAACCAGAAGATTAAGTTCTGGTCTTTGTTTGTACTGTGGTGGTAAGGGACATATTGCTCGCAACTGCCCGAACAAGTCGGGAAACGCTCTGACCAAGTGAATTGTGAGGGGGTTCACTTAGGTCTGCAGCTTATCTCCTCAAATGACTCTCTCTTAGTCCCTGTTAAGATTTCCTTTGGCAGCCTCAGTTCATTGGTGTCGGCCTTTGTCGACAGTGGAGCTGCAGGAAATTTTATGGATTTAACTTGGGCTAAGGCCTTAGGCATTCCACAGATACCGTTGGATAAACGTATCACCATGCACGGGTTAGATGGGGGTCCGCTTTCCAATGGGATAATTACTCACCGCACACCTCCAGTATTACTGTTAGGGTCTCCTGCCCTGTGCTGCCACGTCGTCATGGCAACCGGGAGACAAGTGCTAGTGGAGTAACCTGAGCGCAGCTTATACTCCGGTTCGGGTCTTTTGCTGTGCAGTGGTTATAGGCTCTGTGCACGGCAGGGGATCCGGTGCTGGTTTTTGTGCTCACAGTCTGTGAGGTCTGAGTGGGGCGTGGACAGCACCTGCTTTATAAGGCCTCTTTTCAGGGTAAGCAGATGCTGCTGAATCTTTGTTGGTTAGTCAGTTCATGAAAGTTAGCCAGTACTGTGTAGCTTTGTATTTGTTTGTTGCTTACTGCAAATAGGCCTGGGGATTTGGTATTACACTCTGCCAATCCAGACCTAGCAGTAAGACTGGAGTCAGTCGTTTAGCTTGCTGGGGTTCTGTTACTACTCTGTGAACTTAGCAAGTTTGCGGCTGTATTCTAAGACTTGCCTGTCTAATCCTGTCTCACTGTGCTAGGTGTCAGGGGCCAGTTTAGTGGCAGTAAGCTAAAACCTGTGCACTGCAAGTGAGAATTAGGATTGTGGGGACTCTCCTTGTGTCTATCATTCCATCTCTGACCAAGGAGTTTACTGCCACACCCGTTGGTAACCCTTTAGGGTTTTGCTGTTGCCCTTAGCAACAGCATTTCGGGTTCTCTACGTATTAAAACACAACATCTTGCTTTTTCCATCTTAGCAGTTCTAATACAAGGGAGATACCCAGTTCCTTAGCCTCTGGGCTTCTCTGTTCACTTTGTGTGTATTTTGTTACCCTATCACCTTCTGTGTACGTTATGTCATATTCCCCAGTTTGTCTGTGAGTCCATTTGTTTTGCATAACAGTTCAAACACCAGTACATTCCTGCAGACACTGGAGTGCATAACAGTTCTGACACCAGTACTTTCCTGCAGGCACTGGTGTGCATAACATATTCAGCAGCCAAATACTCCTGTTGAAATTTTGTGGGAATATGGAGCATACCCCTCAAAATACGTTGCAACAGGTGGTCGATCAGGTGCAGGTCCTGACTCGACAATTTAATGATTTGTCCATTAAAATGCACACCTCCCAGGCTGCTGGCAGAGCTCCCGCAGCAGCAGCACCTGCAGGGGTTAAGGAGCCGAAAGTAAATCTCCCGGATCGTTTTTCTGGAGATCGCTCGCAGTTCTTTTGTTTCAAGGAGAGCTGCAAGCTATACTTCCGGCTTAGGCCTCAGTCTTCTGGGTCGGAGATTCAGCAGGTGGGCATAGTGATTTCCTTGCTACAAGGAGACCCACAGGTCTGGGCATATGGGTTGCAGCCTGACTGTCCGTCGCTTAAAAGTGTTGATGCTTTTTTTACGGCACTGGGCATGTTGTATGATGACCCTGACAAGACGGCCTCAGCCGAGGCTCAGATTTCGATCCTTAAGCAAGGGCGAAGGCCAGTTGAGGTTTACTGTACGGAGTTTCGGAGGTTGGCCCATGATACCCAGTGGAATGACCCAGCCCTGAGACACCAGTACCGAAGAGGTCTTTCTAACCAGATAAAGGACCAACTGGTACAATATCCCTTGCCTGATAGCTTGGATCAGCTCATGCAGTTATCCATCCGGGTGGATAGACGGCTGAGAGAGCGTAGGCTTGAAAGGGAGACTGAGATTTCCTTCCTTCCCAAGGGAACCTCAGACTCTGAGGAATTTTCTGAGGAGCCTATGCAGATTGGGGCTACCCGCCTCTCCTCGCGTGAGAAGACGCGGAGGAGACAGCAGGGGTTGTGTTTGTACTGTGGGAATAAAGGCCATGTGGTAGTATCATGCCCAGAAAAGCCGGAAAACTTCAGGGCCTGAGGGTGATGGGAAATATCCTGTCAGGCCAGAAGTCAGAATTTCCCAAGAAGACTTTTATCATTCCGGTGACCTTGAAGATCCTCGGTCAAACTGTCAAGACTGAGGCCTTTGTGGACAGTGGGGCCGACGGGGTTTTTATGGACCGCCAATTCGCCCTGAAACACTCTATTCCCTTAGTACCCTTGGCCTCGGACATTGAGATTTGTGGGTTAAACGGGGAACCATTATCCCAAGGTAAAATTACCTCTTGCACTAGCCAGATTTCTTTGTTTATTGGAGCCACACACTCTGAAAAATTGTCCTTTTATGTGACTGTCTGTACTTTTGCCCCATTGGTGTTGGGGTTACCCTGGTTAAGGGCCCACAATCCTCAATTTGACTGGGTCTCTGGGGAGATTCTTAGTTGGGGTACTGATTGTTTCAGGAGTTGCTTGAGCCTTCCAGTCAGGCTCTCGCAGCTAAGTTTGCCAGGATTGCCAGGGTGTTATGCAGATTTTGCGGACGTGTTCTCCAAAAAAGTTGCAGAGGTACTACCTCCCCATCGCCCCTATGACTGTGCCATTGATTTGTTGCCAAATGCTAAGCTTCCCAAGAGCAGGTTGTACTCCCTGTCACGTCCTGAGACTCAGGCTATGGCAGAGTACATTCAGGAGAACTTGGCTAAGGGATTTATCAGACCTTCACAGTCTCCAGTTGGGTCGGGGTTCTTCTTCGTGGGTAAAAAGGACGGTTCGTTGCGACCCTGCATCGACTTCAGGGAATTGAACCGTATCACGATTAAAAACTCATACCCACTGCCTCTCATTTCGGTCTTGTTTGACCAGCTTCGTACTGCCACCATTTTTTCTAAGATTGACCTACGCGGTGCGTACAATCTAATCCGAATAAGAGAGGGGGATGAATGGAAGACTGCCTTTAATACCCACTCAGGGCATTATGAATATTTGGTGATGCCTTTTGGGCTCTGTAATGCCCCGGCAGTCTTCCAGGATTTCATGAATGATGTGCTCAGGGAATATTTGGATAGATTCTTAGTTGTATACTTAGATGACATCCTAATCTTCTCCCATTCCCTGGAGGAACATCGGAAGCATGTACGCTTAGTCCTCCAGAAACTCAGAGACCACCGGCTTGGGGCGAAGCTGGAGAAGTGCGAATTTGAAGTTCAGCAAATCGCATTTCTAGGATATATTATCTCCCCAGAAGGTTTCCAAATGGAGGGTTCCAAGGTACAGGCAGTCCTGGATTGGGTGCAGCCCACTAGTTTGAAGGCGCTTCAGCGTTTCCTGGGCTTTGCGAATTTTTATAGACGATTTATCGCTGGATTTTCGTCTGTAGTGGCGCCCTTGGGGGCGGATGTTGCTCACTGGTCTTGTGAGGCTAAAGCGGCTTTTGCCCGTCTCAAAAGGGCATTTGTTTCGGCCAAGGTGCTGCGACACCCAGATCCAGAGCGTCCTTTTGTGGTGGAGGTGGATGCCTCTGAGATGGGTATTGGGGCAGTGCTTTCTCAGATGGGAGTGTCTGATAATCGCCTTCATCCCTGTGCTTACTTTTCCCGTAAATTTTCGCCTGCCGAGATGAATTATGACGTGGGTAACCGGGAATTGTTGGCTATTAAGGATGCACTCGAGGAGTGGAGACACTGGCTTGAGGGGGCTAAGTTTGTGGTCTCAATTCTCACTGACCATAAGAATCTGGCATATTTAGAGTCAGCGAAGCGTCTCAATGCCAGGCAGGCACGATGGGCTTTGTTTTTTGCTCGCTTTAATTTTTTGATAACATATCGCCCTGGGTCAAAAAACATCAAGGCTGATGCGCTCTCGCAGAGTTTTGCTCCAATCCAGGAGACCACCGAGGAGCCGTTGCCCATTGTTTCCCCATCATGTATTAAAGTGGGCATTACCCAGGACCTCTTATCATTAGTCCTTAGAGCACAGGAGCAGGCTCCTCCAGACCTTCCGGTAGGTCTTTTGTTTGTGCCTCCTAGGTTAAGACAGCGAGTGTTCCTGGAATTCCATGCCAAGAAGTCGGCAGGTCACCCGGGTATTGCCAGAACTCGGGAGTTGCTATCTAGGGCGGTGTGGTGGCCCTCGGTGGCTAAGGATGTGGATCAGTGGGTTCGGGCATGTGACATCTGTGCCCGAAATAAGACTCCTAGAGGGGTTCCTGTTGGCCCATTACATCCACTCTCTATCCCATCTAAGCCATGGACCCACATTTCAATGGATTTTGTGGTGGACTTGCCCAAATCCTCGGGGATGACAGCTATCTGGGTTGTCGTTGACAGGTTTTCGAAGATGGCGCACTTCGTTCCACTGGTTGGGCTGCCATCAGCCAGACGCCTGTCTGAATGATTTATGCTGCATGTTGTGCGTCTCCACGGGTTGCCACTTGACGTGGTCTCTGACCGCGGATCCCAGTTTGTGGCCAAATTCTGGAGGGCATTTTGTTCCGATCTCCAGATTTCTGTCAGCTTGTCGTCAGGCTACCATCCGCAGTCTAATGGGCAGACTGAAAGGGTGAACCAGTCCTTGGAGCAGTTCCTCAGGTGTTATGTCTCCAAGTGTCAGACTGACTGGGTTGCTCATCTGTCCATGGCGGAGTTTGCCTATAACAACGCGGCTCACTCTGCTACAGGGATCTCTCCCTTCCTTTGTGTGTATGGGCATCATCCTAAGGCCAATTCTTTTGACCCCCTGGACTCCACGCCTGGTGGTTCCTCTGTGGTTTCGGTCCTTAGAGGTATTTGGCGGAAAGTGAAGAAAGCCCTTGTGTCTGTGTCATTAGTGACCAAAAGGGTTTTTGATAAGCGGAAAAGACCCTGCAGCTTCAAATTAGGAGACTTCGTCTGGTTGTCTACCAAGAATTTGAAGTTGAGACAGCCATCTCATAAGTTAGGGCCCCGGTTCATCGGCCCTTATAAGATCACCAGGGTTATCAATCCGGTGGCATTTCAGTTAGATCTGCCCCGTTCTTTAGGTATCAATAAAACATTTCATTGTTCCCTTTTAAAACGGGCGATTAGTAATCCTTCTTCCAGTGGAAGACCTTCCCCTCTTCTGATACGTGGCCAGAGGGAGTTTGTTGTTGAAAGGATTCTTGACTCCAAGGTGGTTCGGGGTCGGCTGTCATTTTTGGTGCACTGGAAGGGGTATGGCCCGGAGGAGCGGTCGTGGGTGCGCAGTTGTGATCTTCATGCCCCCAGACTGATACGCTCTTTCTTCTCGCAGTTCCCCGATAAACCCGGTGGTAGGGGTTCTTTGACCCCTCGTCAGAGGGGGGGTACTGTTAGGGTCTCCTGCCCTGTGCTGCCACGTCGTCATGGCAACCGGGAGACAAGTGCTAGTGGAGTAACCTGAGCGCAGCTTATACTCCGGTTCGGGTCTTTTGCTGTGCAGTGGTTATAGGCTCTGTGCACGGCAGGGGATCCGGTGCTGGTTTTTGTGCTCACAGTCTGTGAGGTCTGAGTGGGGCGTGGACAGCACCTGCTTTATAAGGCCTCTTTTCAGGGTAAGCAGATGCTGCTGAATCTTTGTTGGTTAGTCAGTTCATGAAAGTTAGCCAGTACTGTGTAGCTTTGTATTTGTTTGTTGCTTACTGCAAATAGGCCTGGGGATTTGGTATTACACTCTGCCAATCCAGACCTAGCAGTAAGACTGGAGTCAGTCGTTTAGCTTGCTGGGGTTCTGTTACTACTCTGTGAACTTAGCAAGTTTGCGGCTGTATTCTAAGACTTGCCTGTCTAATCCTGTCTCACTGTGCTAGGTGTCAGGGGCCAGTTTAGTGGCAGTAAGCTAAAACCTGTGCACTGCAAGTGAGAATTAGGATTGTGGGGACTCTCCTTGTGTCTATCATTCCATCTCTGACCAAGGAGTTTACTGCCACACCCGTTGGTAACCCTTTAGGGTTTTGCTGTTGCCCTTAGCAACAGCATTTCGGGTTCTCTACGTATTAAAACACAACATCTTGCTTTTTCCATCTTAGCAGTTCTAATACAAGGGAGATACCCAGTTCCTTAGCCTCTGGGCTTCTCTGTTCACTTTGTGTGTATTTTGTTACCCTATCACCTTCTGTGTACGTTATGTCATATTCCCCAGTTTGTCTGTGAGTCCATTTGTTTTGCATAACAGTTCAAACACCAGTACATTCCTGCAGACACTGGAGTGCATAACAGTTCTGACACCAGTACTTTCCTGCAGGCACTGGTGTGCATAACAATTACTTACAGTAGGAGCCTTACATTTTGAAGATATAGAATTATACCTTACACATTGTCCGGCAGTTCCTGTAGTTTTGGGTCACCCTTGGCTTGCCTTTCATAATCCCACCATTGATTGGCGGTCCGAGGAGATTTCCCAATGGGGTCCTTTTTGTATTAAGGAATGTATTTCTTATCCAGTCCGGGTTGCAGCAGTCGTCCCAGAGCTTATTCCTGTGGAATATCAGGATTTTGCCGATGTGTTCTCCAAAGGCAATGCGGACATTCTGCCTCCCCATCGGTCCTACGATTGTGCAATTGAGTTAGTATCAGGTGCCACTTTGCCTAAGGGGAGATTATATGCCCTGTCCGGGCCAGAAACCACGGCCATGAATAATTACATTCAGGAAAGCCTTAAAAAAGGTTTTATTAGGCCTTCAAAATCTCCGTTGAGTGCAGGATTTTTCTTTGTTGAGAAAAAGATGGGTCACTTAGACCATGTATTGATTTTAGGGCTCTGAATAAGATCTCTGTGAAAAACACCTATCCTTTGCGATTAATTTCAGTGCTTTTTGATCAGTTACGCTCCGCCGTGATCTTTTCGAAAATTGATCTTAGGGGAGCTTACAACCTCATCCGAATAAAATCTGGGGATGAGTGGAAGACGGCTTTCAGCACTGTCGGGTCACTATGAATACCTGGTGATGCCGTTCGGCCTGTCAAATGCTCCGGCGGTTTTTCAAGACCTCATTAACGATGTTCTCCGTGACTTCCTTGGGAAGTTCGTGGTCGTTTATCTTGACGACATTTTGATATACTCTGAGTCTATGGAACAACATGTTACCCAGGTGCGTCTGGTTCTTCAAAAATTACGAGAGAATCATTTATATGCCAAGCTTGAGAAGTGTGATTTTCACATCACAGAGGTGTCTTTCTTAGGGTACATTATTTCTTCCCAGGGATTTTTCATGGAACCGAAAAAACTCCAGGCCATCCTTAATTGGGCGCAACCAACTAATTTAAAAGCAATTCAGCGCTTTTTAGGGTTTGCTAATTATTATAGGCGGTTCATTCATACTTTTTCTGACCTGGTCGCTCCCATAGTAGCTTTGACCAAAAAAGGAGCGGATCCCTCCAATTGGTCGCATGAAGCGGAGTTAGCCTTCCGGGCCTTGAAGCAGGCCTTTGTCTCAGCTCCTGTCCTCAGACATCCTAATCCGGAGCTTCCCTTTATTGTGGAGGTTGATGCCTCAGAGGTTGGAGTGGGGGCTATCCTTTCTCAGGAAGATCCGGAGTCTCAGGAGTTACATCCTTGTGCTTTTATGTTCAGGAAATTCTCCTCCGCTGATGTTAGGCGCCGAGGGTCCGCCCGTCAGTGCGGCCCGGCGCCTAGCAACTAGGGACGCCGCAGGCAGACAGCCGCCGGCTCCCTAGCAACGCTAGACGCCGGGCGCACGGAGCCGCTCAGACCCTAGCAACGGGGACGCCACGGTCAGACCGCGTTCCCCGTTGCTGGGTCTTAATTAATCAGTGCTTGTGTATTCTGGCCGTGCAGCATGCAGCTGCACGGCATCATTATGTGATTACCTTGTCTGGATCATGATTGGAGGGCTCCCAAATTTAAGCACTCTCAGGACTTCTCACAGACGCCGGTGATAGCTTCCTGTTTGCTGTGTCAGTTACAGAGAGTTTCCAGTCCTGCTCAACCCGGTTGTTCCTGTCCTCAGTGATCCAGTACTCGGAATTTGTCATCTATTCCTGGAGTCCGACCGAGCACCTTTAACATCCTGTGGTGTTCGTGAGTCGCGGCGTAGCCGTGTGTTGCGGCTTGACCGCTACTATTTATTATTTAGTTTATTGTGTTCTGGAGCTTTTGCGGAGGATTCCGCTCCCACAAATCCACTCTGGTATCCAGCGGTGCTGGATAGGAGTAACGGATCAGTGGATCTTTGGTTGTCCTTTTCCCTGGCGGTTTGTCCGCACATACTTTTGGTTTAAGTTAGATAGCTTGTAACCCCTGGCCTGGTTGCTTAGTCAGAGGGCCCCTTGTTATCACCCTGTCTCGGATTTCCCTTTGTCTCCCATTAAGACCTGAGGGGGCATCGGGGTTGGGCAGACATAATCCGCCCTTCGAACGCGGCTGCCATGGGCTCAAGCAACCATAGTCTCGCAGGGGATTTCTGATAACACGGGCGAGACAACGGAGTTAGGGCGCCAGGGGTTACTAGGCTTTCCTGCTCCCGTACCAGCATATCCTTCCAGTACTCAGACCTCTGCCATAAAGATCTCCTCTGGTCTGGAGTACGGGAATCATAACATTATCACCGGCCAAACTAAAAATTTAAAATTAAACAGGAGTTAATTTTTTCCCTTATTCTGTTGGGAGATTTGTCAGCCTCATGAATCCCTCCGGTGTTGGGCCAAATCCTGGCCAGCTTTTAGTTAGCCAGATTCAAGAGCTTACTCAGATGGTTCAAGATCTGTCCCTTCGGGTGAGGTCACAGGAAGATCTGTTACGGACTTCCCCGAGGGTCATTCCTGAACCAAAAATGCATCTGCCTGACCGTTTTTCTGGGGATAGAAAGCAGTTTTTTAATTTTAAAGAGTCTTGTAAACTGTATTTTCGTTTAAGACCAGTCTCCTCAGGTACGGAATCTCAGCGGGTAGGAATTATTATTTCTTTGCTACAGGGGGATCCTCAGACCTGGGCTTTTGGCTTAAAGACAGACGATCCGGCTTTATTGTCTGTAGACGCCTTTCTGGGGTCTTTAGGGCTATTGTATGACGACCCTGATAGAGAGGCATCCGCCGAGAGTCAGTTGCGTGCTCTCAGACAGGGTAGGAATCCCGCAGAGATTTATTGTACGGAGTTTCGCCGTTGGTCGAACGACTGTGGATGGAATGACCCAGCCCTGCGCAGTCAGTTTCGCCTCGGCTTATCCGAGTCTATAAAAGACAGTCTTCTTCAGTATCCCGCTCCTGAGACTCTCGATAAACTCATGGAGCTCTCTATTAAGATTGATCGTCGTCTCAGAGAGCGGAGGGCTGAAAAAGGAGCATCTGTCGGGTCTTCTCCTTGTGTTTTTTCCATTCCTGTGGACATAGAGGAGCCCATGCAGATAGGCCTCTCCAAACTGTCTCCTGAAGAAAGAACCAGAAGGCAAAATTCTGGTCTTTGTTTATACTGTGGGGGTAAGGGACATTTTGCCCGTAGTTGTCCGAACAAGTCGGGAAACGCCTCGACCAAGTGAGTTGTGAGGGGGTTCACTTTGGTCTGCAGCTTATCTCCTCAAATAATTCACTGTTGGTTCCAGCTAAAGTTTCCTTTGGCAGCCTCTGTTCCTCGGTCTCGGCTTTTGTGGACAGTGGAGCTGCAGGGAACTTTATGGATTTAACATGGGCTAAGGCCTTAGGTATTCCTCAGTTAGCCTTGGGTAGGTGTATCACCATGCATGGTTTAGATGGGAGTCCCTTGTCCAATGGGGTTATTTCTCTCTGTACACCTCCTGTTCTACTTTCGGTAGGAGCTCTGCATTCTGAAAAGATTGAGTTTTTCCTTACCCATTGCCCAGCAGTTCCTGTGGTTCTGGGTCACCCTTGGCTGGCCTTTCATAATCCCATCATTGATTGGCAGTCGGGGGAGATCTTACAATGGGGTACCATCTGTAATAAGGAATGTATTACGCTTCCCATCAGAATAGCTGCTGTCATTCCCGCACCCATTCCTGTGGAATACCAGGATTTTGTTGATGTATTTTCCAAGGGCAATGCGGATATTCTGCCTCCCCATAGGCCTTATGATTGTGCTATCGAGTTAATTCCTGGTGCCACTTTGCCTAAGGGAAGGTTATATGCATTGTCCGGACCTGAAACTGTGGCCATGAATGAGTATGTTAAAGAAAGCCTAGGGAAAGGATTTATCAGGCCATCTAAATCCCCTTTAAGTGCAGGCTTCTTCTTCGTGGAGAAGAAGGATGGATCACTCAGACCTTGCATTGACTTTAGAGCCTTGAATAAAATCTCAGTAAAGAATACTTACCCTTTGCCGCTGATTTCTGTCCTCTTTGATCAGCTACGTTCGGCTGTGATTTTTTCTAAGATTGACCTGAGAGGAGCATATAACCTCATCAGAATCAAGTCAGGGGATGAGTGGAAAACGGCATTCAGTACTCAATCAGGCCACTATGAGTATCTGGTTATGCCATTCGGCCTGTCCAACGCTCCGGCAGTTTTCCAGGATCTCATTAACGATGTGCTCCGTGAATTTCTTGGAAGATTCGTTGTAGTCTACTTAGACGATATTTTGATATATTCTGACTCTATTGAACAACATGTTACCCAGGTGCGTCAGGTTCTAAAAAAATTACGTGAAAATCACCTATATGCCAAGCTGGAGAAGTGTGAATTTCATGTCACGGAGGTATCCTTTTTAGGGTACATTATTTCCCCTCGGGGATTCTGTATGGAACCAAAGAAGCTCCAAGCCATCCTTAGTTGGGCGCAACCCACCAATTTAAAAGCAATTCAGCGCTTTTTAGGGTTTGCGAATTACTATAGAAGATTTATTCACTCTTTCTCTGACCTAGTTGCTCCCATTGTGGCACTGACTAAAAAGGGAGCAGATCCTACCAACTGGTCACGTGAAGCAGAGTTATCTTTTCAGGCCTTGAAACAAGCCTTTGTCTCAGCCCCGGTCCTCAGACATCCCAACCCAGAATTGCCTTTCATTGTTGAGGTTGATGCCTCGGAGGTTGGAGTAGGGGCTATCCTATCTCAGAAGGATCCGGATTCCCTGGAATTACATCCTTGTGCCTTTATGTCCATGAAATTCTCATCTGCTGAATCCAACTACGATGTTGGTAACCGGGAATTACTGGCTATTAAATGGGCTTTTGAGGAGTGGAGGCATTGGCTTGAAGGAGCCACTCATACCATTTCAGTTTTAACTGATCACAAAAATCTTCAATACATTGAATCAGCTAAACGGCTGAATGCCCGGCAAGCTCGTTGGGCTTTATTTTTTACTCGTTTCAAGTTCATTATCACCTTCAGGCCAGGTTCCAAGAATACCAAGGCAGATGCCCTGTCACGCAGTTTTCTTCCAGTTCAAGACAACAGTCCTGTTACTCCCATACTTCCGTCTTCAGTCATTCGGGCAGGTCTCACACAAGATTTATTTACCCAGTTAAAGCAGCTTCAACATCAAGCTCCTGGAAATACTCCTGCTGGTCGTCTTTTTGTCCCCGAGTTTTTGAGAGCAACGGTTTTGACGGAGTTTCATGATAGCAAGGTTGCCGGGCATCCGGGGATCGCTAAAACTTTTGAATTAGTTTCCCGCTCGGTATGGTGGCCTGGTCTTTCCAAAGACATTAAGGAGTTTGTTTTTTCTTGTCAGGTCTGTGCACAGCATAAGGTTCCCCGTTCCTTGCCTATCGGTCAACTTATGCCCTTGAATGTTCCTCTTAGGCCATGGTCTCATATTTCCATGGATTTTGTGGTGGACCTCCCTCTGTCAGCCGGATGCCGAGTCATATGGGTGGTAGTGGACTGTTTTAGCAAAATGGCCCATTTCATTGCTCTTCCCCGATTGCCATCTGCCCAGGGATTGGCAGTCTTGTTCCTCCGCCATGTTTTCAGACTCCATGGGTTACCCACTGATATTGTTTCTGATCGGGGTCCACAATTCATTGCACAATTTTGGAAGTCTTTTTGTGCCTCATTAAAGATGAAATTATCTTTAACGTCTGGCTACCATCCCCAATCCAACGGGCAGACTGAGCGAGTTAATCAATCATTAAAACAATATTTGCGTTTGTACTCGGCCAAACTCCAAAATGACTGGTCTGAGTTTCTTCCGTTTGCAGAGTTTGCTTACAACAATGCCTGTCATTCCTCCACCAATGTATCTCCATTTTTTACAGTTTTTGGTTTTCACCCCAGAGCTAATTCCTTTTTTCAACATTCCTCTGTCTCCTCATTGGCCTTGACCTCTCATCTCATACTCATTTGGAGAAAAGTGCACCTGGCTCTCAGAAAAGCGGCATTTCGGGAGAAAAATTTTTCTGACAGGCTCCGGCGGCCGTGCACTTTTAAAGTTGGAGATAGGGTATGGTTGTCGACTCGCAACATTAAACTTCGACAAACCTCAGCCAGATTGGGTCCTAAATTTATTGGACCATTTCATATTATCAAAAAAGTCAATCCAGTGGCTTTCCGGTTACGTTTACAAAAAACTTTACGGATCGGAAATACCTTCCATTGCTCCTTGTTAAAACCATATGTTTCGTCCAGTAGATTTCCTCGCAAGATCTCTCAGGGGAAATCACCAATAGATGTACAGGGTCAGCAGGAGTTCTTAGTGGAGAAGGTTCTCGATTCCAAGTTGTCCCGGGGTCGGCTTTATTTTTTGGTACATTGGAGAGGTTATGGTCCAGAAGAAAGGTCTTGGGTCCTGGATGAGGATCTCCATGCCCCGAGGCTCAAAAGGGCATTTTTTCGAGAATTTCCTCAGAAACCTGGCCTTAGGGGTTCCTTGACCCCTCCTCAAGGGGGGGGTACTGTTAGGCGCCAAGGGTCCGCCCGTCAGTGCGGCCCGGCGCCTAGCAACTAGGGACGCCGCAGGCAGACAGCCGCCGGCTCCCTAGCAACGCTAGACGCCGGGCGCACGGAGCCGCTCAGACCCTAGCAACGGGGACGCCACGGTCAGACCGCGTTCCCCGTTGCTGGGTCTTAATTAATCAGTGCTTGTGTATTCTGGCCGTGCAGCATGCAGCTGCACGGCATCATTATGTGATTACCTTGTCTGGATCATGATTGGAGGGCTCCCAAATTTAAGCACTCTCAGGACTTCTCACAGACGCCGGTGATAGCTTCCTGTTTGCTGTGTCAGTTACAGAGAGTTTCCAGTCCTGCTCAACCCGGTTGTTCCTGTCCTCAGTGATCCAGTACTCGGAATTTGTCATCTATTCCTGGAGTCCGACCGAGCACCTTTAACATCCTGTGGTGTTCGTGAGTCGCGGCGTAGCCGTGTGTTGCGGCTTGACCGCTACTATTTATTATTTAGTTTATTGTGTTCTGGAGCTTTTGCGGAGGATTCCGCTCCCACAAATCCACTCTGGTATCCAGCGGTGCTGGATAGGAGTAACGGATCAGTGGATCTTTGGTTGTCCTTTTCCCTGGCGGTTTGTCCGCACATACTTTTGGTTTAAGTTAGATAGCTTGTAACCCCTGGCCTGGTTGCTTAGTCAGAGGGCCCCTTGTTATCACCCTGTCTCGGATTTCCCTTTGTCTCCCATTAAGACCTGAGGGGGCATCGGGGTTGGGCAGACATAATCCGCCCTTCGAACGCGGCTGCCATGGGCTCAAGCAACCATAGTCTCGCAGGGGATTTCTGATAACACGGGCGAGACAACGGAGTTAGGGCGCCAGGGGTTACTAGGCTTTCCTGCTCCCGTACCAGCATATCCTTCCAGTACTCAGACCTCTGCCATAAAGATCTCCTCTGGTCTGGAGTACGGGAATCATAACAGCTGAATCCAACTATGACGTTGGTAATCGGGAATTGCTGGCAGTAAAATGGGCTTTCGAGGAATGGAGGCATTGGCTGGAGGGAGCTAGGCATACTATTACTGTTTTCACTGACCATAAGAACCTGCAATATATTGAATCAGCTAAACGGCTTAATGCTCGGCAGGCACATTGGGCATTGTTTTTTACTCGTTTCAGGTTTATAATCACCTTCAGGCCTGGTTCCAAGAATATGAAAGCTGATGCCTTGTCACGTTGCTTTCTTCCGGTTCACAATAGCAATCCTGTTACTACCCCCATAGTTCCATCTTCAGTCATCCGGGCAGGCCTCACACAGGATTTATTTACTCAGTTAAACCAGCTTCAACACCAAGCTCCTAGACTTACTCCTGCTGGTTGTCTTTTTGTCCCTGAATTTTTGAGAGACACTGTTTTAACTGAGTTTCATGACAACAAAGTCTCGGGGCATCCGGGTATCACTAAGACCTTGGAGTTAGTCTCTCGCTCAGTGTGGTGGCCTAGTCTTTCTAAAGACGTTAAGGAATTCGTCCATTCCTGTCAGGTTTGTGCACAGCATAAGGTTCCTCGTTCGTTGCTTATCGGGCAACTTATGCCTTTAGCCGTTCCTCTCAGGCCATGGTCTCATATTTCCATGGATTTCGTGGTGGACCTTCCCCTTTCAGCCGGATTGCGAGTCATTTGGGAGGTAGTGGACCGTTTTAGTAAAATGGCTCATTTCATTGCTCTTCCCCGATTACCCTCTGCTCAAGGGTTGGCAGTTTTGTTCCTCCACCATGTGTTCAGGCTCCATGGTTTGCCCACTGATATTGTCTCTGATCGGGGTCCACAATTCATCGCACGATTCTGGAAACGTTTTTTGTGCCTCATTGAAGATGAAACTGTCTTTAACATCGGGTTACCATCCACAGTCTAACGGGCAAACCGAACGAGTCAACCAGTCATTAAAACAGTACTTACGCTTGTATTCGGCCAAACTCCAGAATAATTGGTCCGAGTTTCTTCCTTTGGTCGAATTTGCTTATAATAACTCTTGTCATTCCTCCACCAAGGAGTCCCCATTCTTTTCAGTCTTTGGTTTTCATCCTAGAGCAAACTCTTTTTTCCATCATTCTCCAGTTTCATCGTTGACCTTAACCTCCCATCTCAGAGCAATTTGGAGAAAAGTGCACCTTGCCCTCAGTAAAGCGGCCTTCCAAGAAAATAAATTTTCTGATAGGCTCCGACGTCCTTGCACTTTTAAGGTGGGAGATAAGGTGTGGTTGTCAACTCGCAACATCAAGCTTCGACAAACCTCGGCTAGACTGGGACCCAAATTTATTGGACCGTTTCTTATCATTAAGAAGGTCAATCCAGTTGCTTTTCGGCTACGCTTGCCAAGATCTCTCAGAATTGGAAATACTTTCCATTGTTCCCTGTTGAAACAATATGTTTCTACCAGCAGATTTCCTCAGAGGACCTCCCAGGGTAGATCTCCAGTGGATGTGCAGGGACAACAGGAGTTCTTGGTAGAGAAGGTGTTAGATTCTAAAGTGTCCCGGGGCCGGCTTTATTTTTTGGTTCACTGGAAAGGCTATGGTCCGGAGGAAAGGTCTTGGGTCCTGGATAAGGATCTACATGCCCCTAAACTCAAGAGATTATTCTTTCAGGAATTTCCTCAGAAACCTGGCTTTAGGGGTTCGTTGACCCCTCCTCAAGGGGGGGGGTACTGTTAGGCTCCACGGTCCGGGACTTCCTCCCGGCCCGGCGCCTAGCAACCAGGGACGCCGAGCGCGCTGAGCCGCCGGGTCCCTAGCAATGCTAGGACGCCGGGCGCGCCGAGCCGCCGGGACCCTAGCAATGGGGACGCCACAGACGGACCGCGTTCCCCGTTGCAGGGTTGATTAATTAACTGTGCACACATGTTTTCTGGTCGTGCAGCAGGGCAGCTGCACGACATTCTTTGTAATCAGGCTCTGGACTCTGATTGGAGGATTCCCTGATAAATGCCTTCTCAGTGCCTCACACAGACGCCGGTGATAGTTTCCTGCATGCTGCTCATGTTGGTGAACGTCTGTTCCTGGTCTGCTGTGCATGGTCATTCCAGTCCTCTGAGTTCCTGAGTCTTGGTGTTTGTCATCTCATCCCAAGCAGTTCTTCTGGTCCTCAATTACCTGTGACAGTCTTTAGAGGATCTCGTTTGGTTTCGTGAGTGGCGGCTCTGCCGCGTGCTGCGGCCTAGGCCGCTTTATATTGTGTTCTGGTTTTGGAGTATTTGCGGAGGTATCCGCTTCCACAGTCCTCTCCGGAACTCGGCGGTGCCGTGTAGGAGAGTGGACAAGTGGAGTATTTTGGTTGTTCTTTTTCCTGGCGGTAATCCGCGCATACTTTAGTTTTAGGTTTGTTAGTAGCCCCTGGCCTTGTTGTTTAGTTAGAGGGCCCCTTGTTATCACCCTGTCTCGGTTCACTCTTTGTCTCTCATTAAGACCTGAGGGTGAATCGGAGTTGGGCAGACGTAATCCGCCCTTCAAACGCGGCTGCCATGGGCTCAAGCAACCATAGTCTCGCAAGAGTGTACTGACAGCACGGGCGAGACAACGGAGATAGGGCTCCAGGGGCTATTCCCATTCCTTTCCCCTTTCCCAGCATTACGTTCTGGTATTCAGGTCCTTTCATATAAGATCACCCCAGACCTGAGTACTAGAATAACAACCTGGTAATAAAGATCCCTACAAACTCGAGTCATTTATGAACTGTGACTCGAGGTTTATCATCTATCTACTCACCTGTGGTTCTGGCCTGAATTATGTTGGGAGAACTACGAGGGCCATTCACGTACGCTTTATGGAACATCGTAGAAACATCATTAAACGTAATAACTTACATAGCGTCTCACGTCACTTCAATCTAACTCATGATGGTGATCCCAAAAGCCTAACACTAGTATGTTTAGAACATGTCGCCCCCACACCAAGAGGTGGTGACAGATTTAACAAACTGTGCTGTAGGGAAATATATTGGATGTTTAAACTTAATTCGTTACATCCAGATGGACTAAATGAGAACATCGAACTGAATACTATACCATAGACCCTATGCTATATCTTTGGGATACCTTCTTTATTCCAAGCCCTCCCTCCACCTCTTTACTAATACCATCCCTGTTATAATCTGTACATTTTATGTATGTCACATATACTCCAACCTTAAGGATATGGAGAATTATCTCAACCTTTATAACTCTATCTAATGAGTCTTGGAATATATGTAGGATGTTTCACATCCCGTCTACCATTGGGAATGAACTATTGATTGAAGAGTCCCCCCCCCCCTTTTTTAGGACCATTACTTAAACATATCTATTTATAACTATCTATTTCTCTATGTATCTAATATGGATCTCCCCCATAATGTGTAAGTCTTCGGACAGCCTTGATTTCATCACTATATGTCCTTTTAATATACCATACACTCCACCTTTGTCATTATGTACCAGTATCTCCATATAGGTATGGCTTTTAGTATGATAGAATTTGGATTCCCTTAATAATCTATGTACATAGCAACCTTTGATGTTCAGATCCAATACCACTAAGATGGAGTGTTGTATCAACAACAAACACCTATGTCATCTATATGAATGTTACCTCTGCAGTTTAGAATATTTTATATTCCGTACACCATTGGGAACGATTCATTTAACCTCCGTGTCCCTTCTAGGACCTATATTTATGTTTGAATTTAAACTTAAATATAAATATACTTATTTATAATATTATACATCTTTGTATATTTTGTACAGATTTCCTTTATAATGCGAGTGCCCCCTGATAGCCTTTTGATTATGTGACTGTATGTCTCCATAGCTCCACCTACCTCCCTCCCGGAATGATGTTTCTATCCATCTATGTATCTGTAGACTTTATCATGATTGAATTGGATTGTGTATAACAGTACATATATTAAATAATTTATGATGTATACACTTAGTATAACTAAGACAGGATGCTGCACCAATAGTAAACACTTATGCCGCATATACAAATGCAGTTTCAGCTGTCTAGAATAATACCGCCCACTGAGGGTCGTTACTATGACAACCCACGATATACAGTGGCACCGTCCGTGGAACGCAACGTCCTGGTCATTACGTATACGGTACTTCCGCTATGTGAACCGCTACCCTCGCCCGGTCACGTGGCTAAACAATGTCACGTGACCGGAATATCTCCTAATATGGATGTTTTCCGGCTTATACTGTGTGCTGGGTATACCCCATTACTATACTGATTGGACATCGTCCACCCACGTGATCGGGACGGATCACGTAACCAGGAAGTATCCTACAACATATATATTTTTTAATAATGTTCTCACTATATCCCATGCTCGTTTTCTAACATTACTTCTTCAATAAACTCTACATTCCAGTATGATTGCCTTCTATACTGTTTATATTATATTATTTTATTTTTTATTGTGTGTTTACTCACCTGAGAATTATTGCAGCCAGGTGTTTTAGTTCACCCTTAATTATGAGGGTATATAAATCTGTCTTAGTATACTCAAGACTAATGATATTATATAAATATCATTAAATATCATTAAATAGTATGCTCCTGAGAAAGCTGGCGGTGATATAGACCAGCGAAAAGCGTTGAGCCCTTCTCCTTTCTGACCATGGGCACTGCACCTGTTTTTCTGAATCATCTGGCAATCTTTGGACTTTGATTCCTCCAGGATCCTTACAAACAGCATCCATCTGGAGTCTCTGTTTATTCCCCTGCTGCTAATGGACCTCGATCTGCAATTGAGAACCAAGGGGACTTTCTTCTGAGACCATGGTAATATCTATACCCGAAACTATATGAGGATACCTTGGAGGACTGAGTCCTAGTCAGAATATCAGTGCTTATTGCCTTATTGGAAACTTAAGTGGTCCTAAGTTAATTTGAGAGACTCTCAACCTTTATCACTGATTACCCTCTTGACAATACACATGTTCTAATTTTTAGATTCATTTTAATAAATGTATGATTAATTTTTTATTTGATTAAACTGTATCCATTCTTTATTTTGAGATCCAGCCGGCGCCAGTATCTTTTTCTGTCTTGTATTCAACTTTGGGACTAACCATCCCTATACAGGCTGCCGTAGACAGCGCACTCACCTATTGTTTTGTTGTTCTTTCTGGTTAGCAACCAGTCTGCCTGCGTCATGGGACTGAGGAGGGGGGGCTAACCAACTTAATATAGAGTCAATGATTCATATCCTCGCTGACAGGACACTGAGCTTCTGAAGTGCTGTTTCTCATGCCTCAGGGTGTGAGCCCACGCCGGCAGCATGCCGTCACCCCTAACAGATGCCGAATAGGTGCGGTGAGCAGTGGCGGACTGGGACATGAAGGGCCCACCGTGGGAATGCTGCTATAGGGGCCCATGCTTAAAGGTGTAGCCAGGTTCCAGTGGGGGCTTGGCCAGCCACCACAGAGGTTTGGCTAACCATTACATGTTCTGTGCCCCTTGGTGAATATATAATAAACCAAATTATTGTGAAGTTTAATGTAACATATGTATAATGCATAAATCCAGTGCACTAGGATAGTCTGGAGCTTGATGCCTAGAGGAGGAGGAGGGCCCACATGCAGTAGGGCCCACTGGTAGTTTCCCCTGTTTCCCTGTGGGCCAGTCCGACCCTGGCGGTGAGTACTACAACGGGGTCCCGGTTAGTGGGTCCCCGGTGGCAATGGCGGCATTAGGGAGCGGCGGTCACCGGGCCTCGAGCTGCAGTGCCCGCTGGGGACCCATACTGGCGCAGAGTAAAAGGGGGATCCTAATCTCTCTTTTTACACAATATGACATTAAAACACCAGTATAATATTTATAGGGACCGCGCGCCATTGAAGGGGCGGGGCTTCCCAGAGAGCAGGACCAGAGTAAGGGCTGAGTAAGTTCAGACCTACTCTGAAACTGCAAAAAAAATTTTCATCCCGCTCGGCTGCACATGCGATCGCACACTTGCATAGTGAAAATACACTCTGCCGTGGGCGGCGACTATGCGTCTACACGGCTGCAAAAAATAGCTAGCGAGCGATCAACTCAGAATGAGGGCCTGTGTACGCTGTCACATACTAGGGGATTTATTCACAAGTATTGTACTCTGTCTGGCTGTATCATACTCATACGCTCTGCGGTTACATTCACTGAAAATGTCTAACACAAAGGGCGGGAAATCCGCGGACACTCCAGTATCATGCAGAGGATGCGCCAAGGATTTGCCTGAGGGGGAAGTCTTGTATGACGGTCTGTGTACTATGTGCCATAAACCTCCCAGTAAGTCCGCAGCTCCTGTAACCAATCAAGAGCCTCCTTGGGCGGCATTCTCAGCTATGCTTAATATGCTTGTGACATGCCTTACGCCCCTTATGGGACCTCCCGTGCTATTGCAGCCACATATTGTTCCTATGGTAAATCCACCTTGGACGGAGAATTTGTCTACCCATTGCAGCAATTGAACCAATGCTGCAGCCACATATTGTTCCTATGGTAAATCCACCTTGGACGGAGAATTTGTCTACCCATTGCAGCAATTGAACCAATGCTTGGTTAGACATAAAACTGCCCCAAGTCACTCTCGTGCCACGGGGCCATCTACACGGGCTACTTCCTCCTCACAATCCACTAATCTCTCAGAAGATTCATCTGATAAGGATGGGGAGTATACTGCCCCGTTGGACACTGGCACAGTTGCTTCTGACGAGGGATCTACTACTCAGGTTGATGTCCCTGACTTAGTGGTTGCTATTAAGCAGATCCTACAGATCACTGATGATGAGGATCCCACTACGGTGTCTAAGAAACCAGAAGGTAACTAGAACTTTATTACCGCATTCTGACCATTTAGTAGAAATACGTCAAGAACCCTGGTCTTCTCCAGTAAAGAAATTCTCCCTATCTAAAAGGATGGTAGCTCGATATACTCTCTCATCAGAGTTATGTAACAAGTGGGAAAATTCACAGCCGGTGGATTCCAATGTCACCCATCTCGTGGTGTCATCTACTCTGCCTGTCAACACTATCACCTCACTGATAGAACTAACAGATAAGCGTGTGGAGGGATGCCTGAAGTCTATTTACTCTCTTACAGGTGCTGTACATAGACCCACTATAGCAGCTTCCTGGGCTGCAAAAGGAATTGAAGCATGGGTTCAGGCATTAGAGGAAGAGCTGCCTCAGGATATATCTGACACTGCCAGACAATACCTGTCTCATATTACCACCGCCGACCATTACATTCAGGAGGCGTCCTCTGTGTTGGTGGCCAAGGCATCGACTACGTCCATCCTGGCTCGCCGTATTCTGTGGTTGAGGTCATGGAAGGTGGACCTGGACTCCAAAAAGACTTTGGAGGTACTCCCTTTTAAGGTGGACATCCTATTAGGGGAATATCTCAATAAAATTGTGACTGACTTAGTGGCTACTAATACTGCTTTACTCCCAAATACTGATCCTTCTGCACAGAAGGCAAAAGGTACCATTTTTCGCTCCTTTTGACCTCAAGGGAATGCAAAACGTCAGGCACACTCGAGACAATCTCCCAATACCACTAAGCCCAAGGTAAAACAATCCTGGGCTACCATCAGCCTGCTTCTAAACATGACAAGCCTGCTGCATGACGGGCGGGCCTCCCCCTGGAGGACCCCAGGGTGGGAGGCCGACTTGATTCACCCATGTCTGGTTGAAGACCACTTCAGACACATGGGTGCGAGAAGTTGTCTCTCACGGGTACGCAGTCTCTTTCAAGAGACGTTCCCCTTGCCAGTTCTGCACAACGGTTATCCCTATGGATCCATTAAAGGTGCAAGCTCTACAACTGGTTGTGCGTTCCCTCCTGGATACAGGAGTGGTGGTGCCGGTACCTCTGTCCCAGATAGTCAGAGGATACTACTCGACCCTGTTTCTAGTCCCAAAACCCAAAGGGTCTTTCCGGCCTATACTCAACCTCAAATCTCTGAACAAGTTTGTGAGAGTGTCCAAGTTCCGTATGGAAACACTGCGCTCAGTTGTACTTGCCATGGAACCCGTAGACTATATGGTATCCCTGGATATACAAGATACTTACCTGCATATACCTATTGCCATATCGTATCAGCAATATCGGCGGTTTGCTATTGGCAACCTACACTATCAATTCCAGGCTCTACTGTTTGGACTGGCCACAGCCCCTCGGATCTTCACCAAGGTTATGGCCACGATGACGGCTCATCTCCATCGCCAGGGAGTCAGGATCTTGCCTTATCTGGACGACTTGCTGATTCTGGCAAACTCCCACAATGTCCTCCTCAGTCATCTTCAACTGACGGTAAACTTCCTACAAGCCCACGGGTGGTTCATCAACTGGAAGAAGTCCTCGCTGGTCCCTGTTCAGAGCATGGTGCACCTGGCGGCACTGCTGGACACACACAGCCAAAGGCTGTTTCTGTCTCCAGAGAAGGTCCTGAAACTTCAGCACAGGATCAGATACTTCCTCTCTCAGCCTAGAGTGTTGATACACTCGACGTTGCAAGTACTAGGCCTGATGATGTCGGCTTTTGACATGGTATAGTACACTCCATTTCATTCCTGGCCTCTGCAGAGGTTTAATCCTTTCCAAGTGGGACAACCGACCTCATCGGATCAGGTCTCACATGATCTCCTTGACTCCGGAGGTTTGTCTGTCGCTGACCTGGTGGCTACAGGATCAGCGGTTAAGCAGGGGCCTTCCCTTCTGGATCCCAAACTGGGTCCTACTGACTACGGATGCCAGTCTGAGGGGTTGGGGTGTGGTGGTGGAGCAACACTCCTTCCAGGGTCGATGGACCAAAGCGAAATCACTCCTCCTGATAAACATTCTGGAATTGCGGGCAGTGTTCAATGCTTTGTCTCTTGCCCTGCCTCTGTTACAGAACAGACCTGTTCAAGTACGGTCAGACAACGCCACCATGGTGGCATACATAAACCATCAAGGAGGCATTAAAAGCTGCATGGCAATGATGGAAGTATCAAAAATCCTTTGTTGGGCGGAACGCCACCTGCCAGCAATATCGGCAATGTTCATTCCGGGAGTCCTCAACTGGGAAGCGGATTTCCTTAGTCGTCAGGACGTGCATGCTGGAGAGTGGAGTCTTCATCAGGAAGTTTTTCAACTCCTAGTGGACAATTGAGGCCTACCAGATGTAGACTTGATGGCATCTCGACACAATCACAAAGTTCCAGTCTTCAGATCAAGGACAAGGGATCCTCAAGCAGCGTTCGTGGATGCATTGGCAATTCCATGGACCTTTCGGCTGCCCTACGTGTTCACTCCAGTGTCTCTCCTGCCCAGGGTGTTACGGAAGTTCAAACAAGAAGGAGAAATACTACTTCTAGTCGCTCCAGCATGGCCCAGACGGCATTGGTTCTCAGACCTGCAGGGTCTATCGATAGAGCGTCTTCTTCCTCAATGCCCAGACCTCCTTGTTCAGGGCCCTTGTGTCTACCCGCACCTGGCCAGATTGGCATTGACGGGGTGGCTCATGAAGCATCACTCCTAAAGGCCAAAGGATTCTCTGAGGCAGTTATCTAAACTATGCTGAAGGCCCTCAAACTGGCTTCTGCGCAGATTTATTACAGGATCTAGAATTCTTACTTCACCTGGTGTGCGGCTAAGAATTACAACGCATACAAATTCAGAACTTTCAGACTTCTGGCTTTTCTGCAACAAGGCCTTCGTCTGGCCTCCCTCAAGGTTCATAGCTCTGCCTTGTCGGTGTGGTTTCAGAGAAAAATTGCATCTATTCCTGACATTCATACTTTCACTCAGGGTGCTTTACGGATTCAACCTCCCTATGTCCCTCCTGTGGCTCCATGGGATCTGTCTGTTGTCCTGAATGCCCTGCAAGAGTCTCCATTTGAACCTCTTGAATCAGTGGACCTTAAATGGCTCACGGTCAAGGTCCTGTTCCTACTGGCTATTGCGTCTGCTAGGAGGGTGTCAGGCCTAGGCGCTTTGTCCTGTCATCCACCCTTTCTGATATTTCACCGTGACCGAGCGGTTCTTAGAACTCGCCTTAGTTATTTGCCTAAGGTGGTGTCATCTTTCCACCTTAAACAAGAGATTGTGGTTCCGGCCTTTATCTCTTCTGAGTTGTCCTCCAAAGAGTGGTCTTTGGATGTGGTACGGGCTCTCCGTATTTATGTGGAGAGGACTGCCTCTATCAGGAGGTCAGAGACCCTTTTTGAACTTTTTGGTTTTCACAAACGTGGCTGGCCTGCGAATAAGCAAACCTTGGCCAGATGGATTAAAATGGGGATTTCACAAGCCTATGCGCAGGCTGGACTTCCAGCTCCTGCTGCTATCAAAGCCCATTCTACTCGGTCTGTTGGAATCTTCTTGGGCGGCCCCCCAAGGCGCGTCTGCTGAACAATTGTGCAAGGTGGCTATGTGGTCCTCATTGAACACGTTCATTAGGTTCTATGCCTTCGATACTTCCCCCTCCCAGGATGCTTCCTTTGGACGCCGGGTTCTCATACCCGCTACGGCACGTCCCCTCCCATGAAAACCAGGAAACCAATGTAGATTTACCATGGTTAAATCTTTCTGTAAGGTAGATTGGTTCCACAGGGCGCCCACCCAGACGCACCTAGCTTCTATGGGTTTGTATGGCATTAGCCACTAGTCCCTTCTCCTGTCATGAGAACGTGGTTCTATGTGACTAACATCTACCTTCTCTTTTACCTGTTCCTGCATTGGACTGGTTAATGAAATTGAGCTCACAGTGCCTGGAGGCAGGGTTATAGAGGAGGCCCAATGCATCCTGGGACAGTCTAAAGCTTTAGCCTATTGATGCCTGGATCAAGATCCATCTCTACACCCCCGATGTTTCCCTGTGGAACCAATGTACCTCGCAGAATGAGATTTAACCATGGTAAGTCTACCATAAATCTCCTTTTCTCTGGCCGGGTCTACAGGTTATCCACAGGATAACATTGGGATCTGATGTAGCGACAGCGGATTTGCACCAAACGGTCAAAGCTTTCGGCCTCCCAGCATACTACGGGCCCGTCCCTATATCGCTGCCTCCTGTCTCAGGCAAATCAGTTTTTTGTTTGGTGCGGCAGGAACCGGACCATGGTCAATGGGCTGCTAGTTTTCAGCAGCCACAAGCATTTTTATTTTTATAGTGTTGCTATTTTTTGGAGCGTTCTTTCTTTCTAAAAAGCGTCTTATACGTACCTTAGAAAGATCGCTCCAACAACTCCCCACCGGGTCGCAACAACGCTTACCCACATGTACAGTGCGGTTTCGGGTGGGTGTCTGTGTAGGATGTACTAGCAAGTAGGCATCGGTTCTACTTAGTAGGGGAAAAGCGAGACACAGTCGCACTGTTTCAGGATGGAGGCTACCAAACAGTCGCTGATGCGGCTGCCACCTCAGGTGCACCAGCGTTAGGCCTCAGGGATCATAAGTAAGCTCCAGGGGTAGTACGAGGCTGGGATCCCTGGGGTTGATGTCAGCAGTGGGGAGTAAGAGACTCCCTTGGTCACCCCTCCCCCCAGTTCATTACCAGTTTCCTCTGAGTTTCCCGCCATAAACTGAGTTCCCGCTTCAGTCTGAGACGCTGTGTATCTAAAAAGGACCCAGTCGCAGCATAGGCGGCTGTGTGAATCGTGCGTCAGTGTTCGCTTAGGCGTCTGTGTTCACTGTAGGTTCACGGGGTGATTGTGTACACTATTAGCGTCTGGATCCACTCAGCGTTCACTAATGTATTGATCGATCCTGGAAGCGGGGTGAAGTCTCCCTGTATCCTACTCCTGAGCCGGGTGATTCAGCACTAAGGTGGTCATTCCGAGTTGTTCGCTTGTTGCCGATTTTCGCTATATTGCGATTAGTCGCTTAATGCGCATGCGCAAGGTTCGCAGAGTGCATGCGCTTAGTTATTTTACACAAAAGTTAGGTATTTTACTCACGGCATAACAAGGAATTTTCATCGTTCTGGTGATCGTACTGTGATTGACAGGAAGTGGGTGTTTCTGGGTGGAAACTGGCCGTTTTCTGGGAGTGTGTGAAAAAACGCTGGCATTTCTGGGAAAAACGGGGGAGTGTCTGAAGAAACGGGGGAGTGTCTGAAGAAACGGGGGAGTGTCTGGGCGAACGCTGGGTGTGTTTGTGACGTCAAACCAGGAACGAAACTGACTGAACTGATCGCAGTGTAGGAGTAAGTCTGGAGCTACTCAGAAACTGCTAAGAAATTTCTATTCGCAATTGTGCTAATCTTTCGTTCGCAATTCTGCTAAGCTAAAATACACTCCCAGAGGACGGCGGCTTAGCGTGTGCAATACTGCTAAAAGCAGCTAACGAGCGAACAAATGAGGGCCTAAGTCTCTACCTTTGGTACGAATGCTGTAGTTGGATAAGTGCTTTATGCATATGAGTCTGTAAACTATTGTTGCTGTTTCTTTCGCTGTGCGATTGAATACGTTTAAATCTCCTATATAGGGTAATGCAGTAATATGTTTCTCCTACATACTTGAAAATGTATTTGTAGTTGATTATGTGCTCATATTGCTTTTTATACCAATGTATAACCTGTGACTGATTGCCAGTGTGATTGCTGACTTTACTATAATTCTGTTATTTCTCTGTGTATTCCGATCCTCAGTGCGGGTGCAAAGCAGGGTGGGGTCGGATTGTATGTAACTTTAACAAACTTTAAAGTGATTGCAGTCACAAATTGTGTAATTAACTCTGTACAGGTGTTTGATTTATTTATCATGTCTAAGAGAGGCAAGGGTGAGGAGGATACACTCTCCACAGCAGCACCAACACTCATTTCATGTTTGTCTTGCAAAGCTGGGTTAACCTCCTCAGGATCTGGTTCAAAATGGATTATGTGCAGATTGTTTTAGCTTTCATCAAACCCTTTTGAATAATCCATGGCAGGCACAGGTTCAAGTTGAACCCCCATGGGCATTGCACAGACAATATCCAGTAGAGCTGAGCAGATAATGCCAGCTCCTATACCAGGAATAGGTTACCCTAATAATTCTTACATGCAACATTCCACCTGGGGTTTATTACATCCAGCACAGGAATCAGCAGCCTCTCAACAAAAACTGTCTGAGAGGCCGGTGGTAAGTAAATCACATAGACATGAAACAACATCTTCACAGCTACACTTGTTTCAGGTGAGGACTCAACGGAGGATGAGGACTCATCGCACTCTGGGTCTGCATACAGAGACGAGGAGGAAGGTCTAGCTCAGTGGACATACCTGAGCTAATTAGTGCTATGAAAGCCATTCTATCCTTACGAGGCAGCAAAGCCTTTGTTAAAATCTAAGGCACCTGTGTTTAAACGTCCCAAAACAGTTAGGACTGAGTTTCCTGGGTCAGAACAGCTGACAGAAATTATGCAAGAGGCTTAGGTTACACCCAGTAAGAAATTTAGAATTCCAATTATCCTCTTCCGGCTGGGGACTGTTTAAAAAGGGAGGTGGCTGCCAAAGTAGATATGGCATTCGATTGGTCCGAAAATCTACATTTCCTCTGCCGTCAACATCATTAAATTATGTCACGGATAGGAAAATAGATGGTTTTCTAAAAACCATTTTCTCCTTGTCTGGCACAATCATAAGACCAGCCATGGCTTCAGCCTGGATGGCAAAAGCAGTGGCAGCCTGGGCTGATGCACTGGAGGATGATCTTTCAATGGCATCTAGAGAGCAAAAATCCCATATTGAACTATCAAACAGGTGGCTATTTGTATGGAAGAAGCAGCCTTGGATATGGGTACAATTGCCTCTCAGGCATCAGCCTCAGCAGTAGCAGCTCGCAGAGCGGTTTGGCTACGTACATGGAAAGCTGACTCAGAATCCAGGGAGGTTCTGGAGTCTTTGTCTTTTTTACTGGAGATATTCTTTTTGGTAATGAATTAAACTGTATTTTGGAGTCAGAAGCGACTCCAAGAAAGTGACGTTTCCTTCCACACACAAATCCAAGCCTAGATTCCCAGCTTTTCGGGCTCACTGAAAAGCAGAAGGAAAGGGTTATGGCAAACAGTCCCAATCCGATAAGTCTGTCAAGACTAAAAAGCATTGGGCTACCATGGGACCGGCTTCCAAATCAGAAGATAAGCCATCAGCCTGATGGTGTGGGCCTCCACCTGGGGGACCCAAGGGCGGGAGGCCGACTTCTTCAGTTTGCACAGATCTGGCAGCAATCTACCACAGATGCCTGGGTACAAGAAGCGGTATCTCACGGTTATGTGTTTGCTTTCAAGAACACCCTCCTCAAAGGTTTTTTTGTACTAACCCATCTTCAGTGGAAACGAAGGCCAGGGCTTTGCAAGAGGCAGTTCAGAAATTGCTTCAGTCAGGAGTGATAATCCCAGTTCCTTCTGCGCAACGAGGACAAGGTTTTTATTCCAACCTGTTTCTAGTCCAGAGCCAAATGGGTTGTTCTGGCCCACACTCAATCTCAAAGTGCTGAACAAGTACATTTGGGTGCCTCGGTTTCATATGGAGACTTTACGTTCCATTATTTTGGCCATGGAGCCTGGGGATTTTATGGTATCCCTGGATATCCAGGATGCTTACCTACATGTTCCTATAGCACTGTCCCATCAGCGCTATCTCAGGTTTGCTATCCTCCAACAACATTTTCAGTTTCAGGTCCTACCATTTGGACTGGCCACAGCTCCCAGAGTATTCACCAAAATGATGGTGGTTATGGCATCTTATCTCCGTCAGCAGGGGATAAGGATTTTTCCATACCTCGACGATTTATTAATCCTGGCACAATCTCAGGAATTGCTTCTGTGTCATCTGCAACAGACAATAGCTTGTTTGCAGAGACACGGTTGGCTCATAAATTGGGCAAAGTCGTCCCTGGTTCCGTCACAATGGATGACTCACTTGGGGGCTGTGTTGGATTCGAGTCTTCAGAGAGTAATTTTACCTCTGAACAAAATATCCAAAGTTCAGTCAATGATTCAGGAGTTGCTACGCAGTCAAAGCGTATCCTTTCACGCAGAAATGTGTGATGGGATTGATGGTGTCAACATTCGACATGGTGGAGTATGCTCAGCTCCACTCGAGGCCTTTGCAACGTCTGAACCTTTCCAAATGGAATGGTTTTCATCAGACCATAAAAACACAGACTATGGTCCTTCCTCTGGAAGTAAGGAGGTCATTAGCCTGGTGGCTACAGACATCCCATCTGGACAAAGGGAGACCCTTTTGGATATCAGATTGGGAAATTCTGACAACGGATGCCAGCCTTCAGGGCTGGGGAGCAGTGTCAGAAAGGAGTTGCTTCCAGGGGCAGTGGACCTGCCAATAAATATATTGAAACTTCGGTCCATATATATGGCACTTATTCAGGCAAAGGACATCCTTCGGGGGAAACCAGTTCAAATCCGCTCGGACAATGCAACGTCAGTAGCGTACCTCAACCATAAGGGAGGAACTCGCAGCCAAAAAGCAATGAAGGAGGTAAGTCACACATTAAAGTGGGCAGAACTTCAACTTCCAGCCTTGTCCGCAGTGTTGATTCCGGGAGTCCTAAACTGGGAAGCAGATTTTCTCAGTCGACACACCATTCATGCAAAGGAATGGGCTTTAAACCCCAAGGTCTTCCAAACTCTGGTAGACAAGTGGGGGTTACCGGATATAGATCTCATGGCGTTCCGTCAGAACAACAAAGTTCCTGTTTGCAGGTCAAGAACAAAGGATCCCAAAGCAATCTTTGCGGATGCCCTGTCAGTGAGGTGGGACTTTCGTTTTGCCTATGCATTTGCATCAATCGCCCTATTACCCAGGGTGATGTGAAAGGCAAAACAAGGAAGGGGTGCCATGATATTAATAACTCCGGCTTGGCCTAGAAGACACTGGTACACAGATCTGCAGAGGATGTCGATGTTCCATTCCTACTCCCTCACTGTCTCAGGGTCCTTGCTATCACAAGCACCTGGATCGTCTGTCTTTGACAGCGTGGCTCTTGAGACTTCCATCCTGAAGGCAAGAGGATTCTCACAACAGGTAATTCAAACTATGCTCAAAGCAAGGAAACCTTCCTCAGCTCGCATTTATCACCGAATATGGCAAGCCTATATTCAGTGGTGTAGTGACCGGAAATTTGACCCCAGGTCTTTCAGAGTTTCCAGAGTCTTAGCATTCCTTCAAGCAGGAATGGACAAAGGTTTACAGGTGGCTTCCTTGAGAGTACAGGTGTCAGCATTGACTGTATGGTTCCAAAAGAAAATTTCTAACCTACAGGATGTGCGCACTTTTTTTCCAGGGAATGCTGCACATTCAACCTTCTTTTGTTCCTCCTACAGTGCCTTTGGACTTGAGTTTAGTTCTAAAGGCCCTTCAAGTTGCCCCATTTGAACCACTAAAACAAGTGGATCTTAAATGATTGACGGCTAAAGTTCTCTTTCTACTGGCCATTGCTTCAGCTAGAAGAGTTTTAGATTTAAGTGCATGGTTATGTCACCCTCCTTTTCTGTTTTTTTATCCAAATAGAGTGGTTCGCAGAACCAAATCTGAGTATCTTCCTAAGGTGGTGTCTAAATTCCACCTTAACAAAGAAATTGTTGTCCTGGCCTTCCAGAGGCTGGACCTTTCTGCGGGAGATGCGTCGTTGGACGTAGTCCATGCCTTAAGGATCTACGTGGATTGTACCAGTGCCATCAGAAAAATATACACGCTCTTTGTTTTCTACAGATTTCACAAGAGAGGATGGCCTGCTGATAAACAGACACTGGCGAGGTGACTTCGGATGACGATTTCAAAAGCATATTCTAAAGCTGATCTTCCTGTTCCGGCTAATGTCTCTGCTCACTCTACTCGTAAGGTAGGTCCTTCATGGGCAGCACAACGTGGTGCTACAGCAGAACAGATATGTAAGGCAGCTACATGGTCTTCCATTAACACATTCATTAGACATTATGCCTTTGATACCTGTGCCTCTCAGGACGCTGAATTCAGGTGAAGGATTCTCCTGTCCATTCAGGAGCGTCCCCACTACTAATTTGCTTTAGGACATCCCAATGTTATCCTGTGGATAACCTGTGGACCCTGCCAGAGAAATAGACTTACCGTTGATAACACTATTTCTCCTAAGTACACAGGATCCACAGGGATCCCATCCTGATGCACCTGATTTGAGGATCCTTTCACTCACTAACCTCTTCCTTCTTGTACGGAAGTTTGTGCATGTATGTTCTTCTTGCCTGATTAGGGCTCTCTATGATGCGACTGCCTTGAGCTTTGGAAAAACAACTGATTTGCCTGAGCTAGGAGGCGGGGATGTAGGGACAGGCTCATTGCATGTTGGGAGGACGAAAGCTTTGACCGTTTGGTGCAAATCCGCTATCGCTACATCATATCCCAATATTATCCTGTGGACTTAGGAGAAATAACATTATCAACGGTAAGTCTGCCATAACGATTATTACCAAAGATCTATTTTATAAGGTGATTTACACTATGCAGACAAAAGTGATTGGTCACCCCACCCCTGTGCACAATTTAAATGGTGTGCTCCTGCAGCAAACACGTGTTTACAAAGGTACTAGCTGAATACCCATGCTTCGCTATGGGATGAGAATGGTAAATTAGAATTATAGTTGTTCGTTAATTGATGGTGGTTGGTAGTATATAGGTATATATTGTTTCCCTGACCCACTTCGTGTAGTGGCCAGACCCCTTTTTGGTCCCCCAAGGGACACTGCTCTTCCCACTATACAACTCTCAGTCTGTGGCTTCTTGCTGCCTCCATTCCCCTCCTCACATCATGTCAGTGCCCGTGTGAAATGATCGATTTATTTACTGTTTTTTATATAGAGCAGCACATTATGAATCTCCTGATATACTCTGTGCTGCTGGGGGACCCTGCTTCTTCCACTATATAACTCTCAGTGTGTGGGTTTGTTCTACTTCCATTCCCCTCCTGACATCATGTCACTGCCCCTGTCACATGCAGCTCTGTCCTGCCTGACATATCATGCATCTACTAATATACTATGTGCTGCTCCTCCCACTATATGAATCTCAGCGTGTGACTTCCTGATTCCTCCATTCCCCTCCTCACATCATGTCACTGCTACTGTCACATGAAGCCCTGTCATCACTGACATATCATGCATGTCCTGATATAGTCTGTGCTGCTGGCCCACCCCTAGGGGTGTGTTACCACCCCACCCCCCAGTGTTTGTTCCCCGATTGCAAGTCATATGTGTACGAAGTTTGGTGTAAATTGCAACAGGCATTCTAGAGTTATGCTGTCTGCTGAAATACTCTGTGCTGCTGCCTCACCCCTAGGGGGTGCTAGGGGTGTCTTACCCGCACAGTGTTTGTTCCCTGATTGTAAGTCATATGTGTAGCAAGTTTGGTGTAAATTGGTCCAGACATTCTGTAGTTATGCCATCTCCTGAAATACTCTGTGCTACTGTCCAACCCCTAGGGGTGCTAGGGGTGTCTTACCCGCACAGTGTTTGTTCCCAGATTATAAATCATATGTGTACCAAGTGTGGTGTAAACTGGTCCAGGAATTCCGGAGTTATGCTGTCTCCTGATATACTCTGTGCTGCTGTCCCACCCTAGGGGTGTCTTACCCCCACAGTGTTTGTTCCCAGGTTGTAAGTCAAATGTAGTCACTATGTAGTCAAAACTGATTGTACACAGACAGGAAATAGATCAACAAGATTTAATTGATGTTAGTCCTTTGTAGCTCAAACACGTGCAGTGATTAATGCAGACACCCTTCTTATGTCCACAAGTTCATGGACAACAGCAGGCGGTATGTTTTGCCATTCCGCCTTAAGTACAGCAACCAACTGCAGCACTGAAGAAGGTTGAGACGGTCTAGAACGCACCCGTCGCTCCAATTTATCCCAGATATTCTCAATGGGGTTATGACTCTGATCTGGCCAGTCCATCCAGGTTACCAAATTTTCTGTATACCAGTCCAGTGTTGCCCTGGAAACATGACATTGTGCAGCCTACGATGATCCCCTTTTTTAAACTCGGTTAGCTTTTTCCGCAAGCCATTTCCTTAGCAAATGCCCTAATCAGTGCCCCTCTTCCCAGTTTATCTATATATAAAAGGCAAAAAAGGAGAGTGACTCACTGATTGACTCATCACGAAATCTCTTAAACCACAAGGCCTACAATCTTGAAACTTGGCAGGTAGCTTCTCCTTAGGTGCTTGCTAAGAACCGGTTTTACAAATGTCACTGCCCATCCAAAAATGGATAAAGTATGTATGTATGTATGTATGTATGTTTGTATGTATGTATGTATGTATGTATATGTATGTTCCAGCATAACTCCTGAATGCCTGCAACAATTTACACCAAACTTGGTACACATATGACTTACCCCCACAGTGTTTGTTCCCAGATTGTAAATCATATGTGTACCAAGTTTGGTGTAAATTGCTCCAGGCATTTCAGAGTTATGCTGTCTGCAGAAATACTCTGTCCTGCTGCCTCACCCCTAGGGGTGCTAGGGGTGTGTTACAATCTGGGAACAAACACTGTGGGGGTAACACACCACTAGCACCCCTTTTTTGCCTTTTATATATAGATAAACCGGGAAGAGGGGCACTGATTAGGGCATTTGCTAAGGAAATGGCTTGCGGAAAAAGCTAACCGAGTTTAAAAAAGGGGATCATCGTAGGCTGCACAATGTCATGTTTCCAGGGCAACACTGGACTGGTATACAGAAAATTTGGTAACCTGGATGGACTGGCCAGATCAGAGTCATAACCCCATTGAGAACATCTGGGATAAATTGGAGCGACGGGTGCGTTCTAGACCGTCTCAACCTTCTTCAGTGCTGCAGTTGGTTGCTGTACTTAAGGCGGAATGGCAAAACATACCGCCTGCTGTTGTCCATGAACTTGTGGACATAAGAAGGGTGTCTGCAGTAATCACTGCACGTGTTTGACCTACAAAGGACTAACATCAATTAAATCTTGTTGATCTATTTCCTGTCTGTGTACAATCAGTTTTGACAACATAGTGAAGTTTCCAATAGCCTTATAATATGTCTGAGTGTTTCTGCACTATCTCTCACCATTAAAGTGTGTAGACAGATTTCTAGTCAGATTCTGTACACTATGGGGCCTATGTATCATGCCTAATACCCGTTATACATATGGAAACTCTAGTTTCTGCATGTCTTTAGTGACAGGCCCATTCATTGTCAGTCGTCCAAAGTCTGAAAGTTTTTAAAGTTTGCCTTTGGGACCGACATTATAGGGCAGCATAAACCCTCCTAGTCCTAATGGCACCCCCTATTAACAGGATCCCCCCCCCCAACCTGATATAGCCCCACCCACTACAGAGACAGTGCAGCACAGCATTGGCAAGGGGGAACTCACTATCAGTCCCCGCTACTGCAGCTGATGTTTAGTTCCAGTGCATGCACCCCGAAATGCTGCTTGCAAGGCATTCTAGGGCACAATTTTGGAAGTGATGTTGGCAGTCACGGACTGCGACATCACTGCCAGGAGGCCACTGCAGCAGGAGAAAGTCCGTTCTGCACTTGTACAGAACGGATTTCCTCCATACAGAATGGTGGGGGTAATTCTGAGTTGATCGCAGCAGCAAGTTTGTTAGCAGTTGGGCAAAACCATGGCCCTCATTCCGAGTTGTTCGCTCGCTAGCTGCTTTTAGCAGCATTGCACACGCTAAGCCACCGCCCTCTGGGAGTGTATCTTAGCATAGCAGAATTGCGAACGAAAGATTCGCAAAATTGCGAATAGAAATTTCTTAGCAGTTTCCGAGTAGCTCCAGACTTACTCTGCCATTGCGACCAGCTCAGTCAGTTTCGTTCCTGGTTTGACGTCACAAACACACCCAGCATTCGCCCAGGCACTCCCCCGTTTCTCCAGCCACTCCCGCGTTTTTCCCAGAAACGGCAGCGTTTTTTCACACACACCCATAAAACGGCCAGTTTCCGCCCAGAAACACCCACTTCCTGTCAATCACACTCCGATCACCAGAACGAAGAAAAATCCTCGTAATGCCGTGAGTAAAATACCTAACTGTTGAGTAAAATAACTAAGCGCATGCGCTCTGCGAACATTGCGCATGCGCAGTAAGCGACTAATCGCAATATAGCGAAATTCGGCAACGAGCGAACAACTCGGAATGAGGGCCTATATGCACTGCAGGGGAGGCAGATAACACATGTGCAGAGAGAGTTAGATTTGGGTGAGTTATTTTATTTATGTGCAGGGTAAATACTGGCTGCTTTATTTTTACACTGCAAATTAGATTGCAGATTGAACACACCCCACCCAAATCTAGGGGGTAATTGCAAGTTGATCGCAGCAGGATTTTTTTTAGCAATTGGGCAAAATCATGTGCACTGCAGGGGGGGCAGATATAACATTTGCAGAGAGAGTTAGATTTGGGTGTGGTGTGTTCAATCTGCAATCTAATTTGCAGTGTAAAAATAAAGCAGCCAGTATTTACCCTGCACAGAAACAAAATAACCCACCCAAATCTAACTCTCTCTGCACATGTTATATCTGCCACACCTGCCGTGCACATGGTTTTGCCCAATTGCTAACTTTCTTGCTGCTGCGATCAACTCAGAATTACCCCCCAACTCTCTCTGCACATGTTATATCTGCCCCTCCTGCAGTGCACATGGTTTTGCCCAACTGCTAACAAAATTCCTGCTGCGATCAACTTGGAATTACCCCAAGTGACACAGCGGGACTTGCTGGCTGTATGATGCGACCAGGCCAGGTGACGAACACCTGGCTGCAGTCGCATCACATGCGGTAGTGCCAGGCAAGTGGTTAAACCAAATACTAATCATACCTGTATTTTTGAAACATGTAATATGGCATGTAAAGTAGAGATGAGCGGGTTCGGTTCCTCGGAATCCGAACCCGCCCGAACTTCATGTTTTTTTACACGGGTCCGAGCGACTCGGAACTTCCCGCCTTGCTCGGTTAACCCGAGCGCGCCCGAACGTCATCACGCTGTCGGATTCTCGCGAGGCTCGGATTCTATCGCGAGACTCGGATTCTATATAAGGAGCCGCGCGTCGCCGCCATTTTTCACACGTGCATTGAGATTCATAGGGAGAGGACGTGTCTGGCGTCCTCTCCGTTTATAGAGATTCGAGAAGAGAGTGAGACAGAGAGAGACACAGTAGTAATTTGGGGAGCATTAGGAGGAGTACTACTACTACTAGTACTTGCTGAAGTGATAGAGAGAGATAGTGTGACTGTATTATCTGACTTGTGGGGGAGACACTGACAGTGGGGAGCAGTTAGAGTCTGAGAGCAGGACTCAGGAGTACATATAACGTACAGTGCACACTTTTGCTGCCAGAGTGCCAGCCACACTGCCATTGTTTGTGACCACACTGACCACCAGTATAATATATATTGTGATTGTCTGCTTAGGACTCAGGAGTACTACTTGCAAGTTGCTGATAGTGTGACCAGTGACCTGACCACCAGTTTAATAAATCACCACCAGTTTATGAGTTTAATATATATATATATATATATAATTGTATATAATATATATATAATATTGTATACCACCTAGCACCTACCCGTGTTTTTTTTTTTTTTTCTTTCTTCTTTATACATACTACTATAGTAGCTTACTGTAGCAGTCTGCGGTGCTGCTGAGCTGACAGTGTCCAGCAGGTCCGTCATCAGTCATTACATAATAAATATATATACCTGTCCGGCTGCAGTACTAGTGATATTATATATACATATATATTGATTTCATCTCATTATCATCCAGTCTATATTAGCAGCAGACACAGTACGTTAGTCCACGGCTGTAGCTACCTCTGTGTCAGCACTCGGCAGTCCATCCATAATTGTATACCACCTACCCGTGGTTGTTGTTTTTTTCTTTCTTCTTTATACATACTACTATAGTAGCTTACTGTAGCAGTCTGCGGTGCTGCTGAGCTGACAGTGTCCAGCAGGTCCGTCATCAGTCATTACATAATAAATATATAATATATACCTGTCCGGCTGCAGTACTAGTGATATTATATATACATATATATATTGATTTCATCTCATTATCATCCAGTCTATATTATCAGCAGACACAGTACGTTAGTCCACGGCTGTAGCTACCTCTGTGTCGGCACTCGGCAGTCCATCCATAATTGTATACCACCTACCCGTGGTTGTTGTTTTTTTCTTTCTTCTTTATACATACTACTATAGTAGCTTACTGTAGCAGTCTGCGGTGCTGCTGAGCTGACAGTGTCCAGCAGGTCCGTCATCAGTCATTACATAATAAATAAGAATTTACTTACCGATAATTCTATTTCTCGGAGTCCGTAGTGGATGCTGGGGTTCCTGAAAGGACCATGGGGAATAGCGGCTCCACAGGAGACAGGGCACAAAAAGTAAAGCTTTAGGATCAGGTGGTGTGCACTGGCTCCTCCCCCTATGACCCTCCTCCAAGCCTCAGTTAGGATACTGTGCCCGGACGAGCGTACACAATAAGGAAGGATTTATGAATCCCGGGTAAGACTCATACCAGCCACACCAATCACACTGTACAACCTGTGATCTGAACCCAGTTAACAGTATGATAACAGCGGAGCCTCTGAAAAGATGGCTCACAACAAATAATAACCCGATTTTTGTAACTATGTACAAGTAATGCAGATAATCCGCACTTGGGATGGGCGCCCAGCATCCACTACGGACTCCGAGAAATAGAATTATCGGTAAGTAAATTCTTATTTTCTCTATCGTCCTAGTGGATGCTGGGGTTCCTGAAAGGACCATGGGGATTATACCAAAGCTCCCAAACGGGCGGGAGAGTGCGGATGACTCTGCAGCACCGAATGAGAGAACTCCAGGTCCTCCTTAGCCAGGGTATCAAATTTGTAGGATTTTACAAACGTGTTTGCCCCTGACTAAATAGCCGCTCGGCAAAGTTGTAAAGCCGAGACCCCTCGGCAGCCGCCCAAGATGAGCCCACCTTCCTTGTGGAATGGGCATTTACATATTTTGGCTGTGGCAGGCCTGCCACAGAATGTGCAAGCTGAATTGTATTACACATCCAACTAGCAAAAGTCTGCTTAAAAGCAAGAGCACCCAGTTTGTTGGGTGCATACAGGATAACAGCAAGTCAGTTTTCCTGACTCCAGCCGTCCTGGAACCTATATTTTCAGGGCCCTGACCACATCTAGCAACTTGGAGTCCTCCAAGTCCCTAGTAGGCGCAAGACACCACAATAAGCTGGTTCAGGTGAAACACTGACACCACCTTAGGGAGAGAACTGGGGACGAGTCCGCAGCTCTGCCCTGTCCGAATGGACAAACAGATATGGGCTTTTTTGAGAAAAAAACCACCAATTTGACACTCGCCTGGTCCAGGCCAGGTCCAAGAGCATGTTCACTTTTCATGTGAGATGCTTCAAATCCACAGATTTGACTGGTTTTAAACCAATGTGTTTTGAGGAATCCCAGAACTACGTTGAGATCCCACAGTGCCACTGGAGGCACAAAAGGGGGTTGTATATGCAATACTCCCTTGACAAACTTCTGGACTTCAGGAACTGAAGCCAATTCTTTCTGGAAGAAAAATCGACAGGGCCGAAATTTGAACCTTAATGGACCCCAATTTGAGGCCCATAGACACTCCTGTTTGCAGGAAATGCAGGAATCGACCGAGTTGAAATTTCTTCGTGGGGCCTTCCTGGCCTCACACCACTCAACATATTTTCGCCACATGTGGTGATAATGTTGTGCGGTCACCTCCTTTCTGGCTTTGACCAGGGTAGGAATGACCTCTTCCTGAATGCCTTTTCCCTTAGGATCCGGCGTTCCACCGCCATGCCGTCAAACGCAGCTGCGGTAAGTCTTGGAACAGACATGGTACTTGCTGAAACAAGTCCCTTCTTAGCGGCAGAGGCCATAAGTCCTCTGTGAGCATCTCTTGAAGTTCCGGGTACCAAGTCCTTCTTGGCCAATCCGGAGCCATGAGTATAGTTCTTACTCCTCTACGTCTTATAATTCTCAGTACCTTAGGTATGAAAAGCAGAGGATGGAACACATACACCGACTGGTACACCCACGGTGTTACCAGAACGTCCACAGCTATTGCCTGAGGGTCTCTTAACCTGGCGCAATACCTGTCCCGTTTTTTGTTCAGACGGGACGCCATCATGTCCACCTTTGGTAATTCCCAACGGTTTACAATCATGTGGAAAACTTCCCCATGAAGTTCCCACTCTGCCGGGTGGAGGTCGTGCCTACTGAGGAAGTCTGCTTCCCAGTTTCCATTCCCGGAATGAAACACTGCTGACAGTGCTATCACATGATTTTCCGCCCAGCGAAAAGTCCTTGCAGTTTTTGCCACTGCCCTCCTGCTTCTTGTGCCGCCCTGTCTATTTACGTGGGCGACTGCCGTGATGTTTTATCCCACTGGATCAATACCGGCTGACCTTGAAGCAGAGGTCTTGCTAAGCTTAGAGCATTATAAATTTACCCTTAGCTATATTTATGTGGAGAAAAGTCTCCAGACTTGATCACACTCCCTGGAAATTTTTTCCTTGTGTGACTGCTCCCCAGCCTCTCGGGCTGGCCTCCGTGGTCACCAACATCCAAAACTGAATGCCGAATCTGCGGCCCTCTAGAAGATGAGCACTCTGTAACCACCACAGGAGAGACACCCTTGTCCTTGGATATAGGGTTATCCGCTGATGCATCTGAAGATGCGATCCGGACCATTTGTCCAGCAGATCCCACTGAAAAGTTCTTGCATGAAATCTGCCGACTGGAATTGCTTCGAAGGAAGTCACCATTTTTTTTACCATGGCCCTTGTGCAATGATGCACTGATTTTAGGAGGTTCCTGACTAGCTCGGATAACTCCCTGGCTTTCTCTTCCGGGAGAAACACCTTTTTCTGGACTGTGTCCAGAATCATCCCTAAGCACAGGAGACTTGTTGTCGGGATCAGCTGCGATTTTGGAATATTTAGAATCCACCCCTGCTGTTGTAACAGTATCCGAGATAGTGCTACTCCGACCTCCAACTGTTCCCTGGACTTTGCCCTTATCAGGAGATCGTCCAAGTAAGGGATAATTAAGACGCCTTTTCTTCGAAGAAGAACCATCATTTCGGCCATTACCTTGGTAAAGACCCGGGGTGCCGTGGACAATCCAAACGGCAGCGTCTGAAACTGATAGTGACAGTTCTGTACCACGAACCTGAGGTACCCTTAGTGATAAGGGCAAATTTGGGACATGGAGGTAAGCATCCCTGATGTCTCGGGACACCAGATAGTCCCCTTCTTCCCGGTTCGTTATCACTGCTCTGAGTGACTCCATCTTGATTTGAACCTTTGTAAGTGTTCAAATTTTTTTAGATTTAGAATAGGTCTCACCTAGCCTTCTGGCTTCAGTACCACAATATAGTGTGGAATAATACCCCTTTTCTTGTTGTAGGAGGGGTAATTTAATTATCACCTGCTGGGAATACAGCTCGTGAATTGTTTCCCATACTGCCTCCTTGTCGGAGGGAGACCTTGGTAAAGCAGACTTCAGGAGCCTGCGCAGGGGAAACGTCTCGACATTCCAATCTGTACCCCTGGGATACTACTTGTAGGATCCAGGGGTCCTATACGGTCTCAGCGTCATGCTGAGAGCTTGTCAGAAGCGGTGGAACGCTTCTGTTCCTGGGAATGGGCTGCCTGCTGCAGTCTTCTTCCCTTTCCTCTATCCCTGGGCAGATATGACTCTTATAGGGACGAAAGGACTGAAGCTGAAAAGACGGTGTCTTTTTCTGCAGAGATGTGACTTAGGGTAAAAACGGTGGATTTTCCAGCAGTTGCCGTGGCCACCAGGTCCGATGGACCGACCCCAAATAACTCCTCTTCCTTTATACGGCAATACACCTTTGTGCCGTTTGGAATCTGCATCACCTGACCACTGTCGTGTCCATAAACATCTTCTGGCAGATATGGACATCGCACTTACTCTTGATGCCAGAGTGCAAATATCCCTCTGTGCATCTCGCATATATAGAAATGCATCCTTTAAATGCTCTATAGTCAATAAAATACTGTCCCTGTCAAGGGTATCAATATTTTTAGTCAGGGAATCCGACCAAGCCACCCCAGCTCTGCACATCCAGGCTGAGGCGATCGCTGGTCGCAGTATAACACCAGTATGTGTGTATATACTTTTTATGATATTTTTCCAGCCTCCTGTCAGCTGGCTCCTTGAGGACGGCCCTATCTATAGACGGTACCGCCACTTGTTCTGATAAGCGTGTGAGCGCCTTATCCACCCTAAGGGGTGTTTCCCAACGCGCCCTAACTTCTGGCGGGAAAGGGTATACCGCCCATATTTTCTATCGGGGGGAACCCACGCATCATCACACACTTCATTTAATTTATCTGATTCAGGAAAAACTACGGTAGTTTTTTCACATCCCACATAATACCCTCTTTTGTGGTACTTGTAGTATCAGAAATATGTAACACCTCCTTCATTGCCCTTAACGTGTGGCCCTAATAAGGAATACGTTTGTTTATTCACCGTCGACACTGGATTCAGTGTCCCTGTCTGTGTCTGTGTCGACCGACTAAAGTAAACGGGCGTTTTAAAACCCCTGACGGTGTTTTTGAGACGTCTGGACCGGTACTAATTGTTTGTCGGCCGTCTTATGTCGTCAACCGACTTGGCGCGTGTTGACATTATCACGTAATTCCCTAAATAAGCCATCCATTCCGGTGTCGACTCCCTAGAGAGTGACATCACCATTACAGGCAATTGCTCCGCCTCTTCACCAACATCGTCCTCATACATGTCGACACACACGTACCGACACACACAGGGAATGCTCTGATAGAGGACAGGACCTACTAGCCCTTTGGAGAGACAGAGGGAGAGTTTGCCAGCACACACCAAAAACGCTATAATTATATAGGGACAACCTTATATAAGTGTTTTCCCTTATAGCATCTTTTTTTATATATTTCTAACGCCAAATTAGTGCCCCCCTCTCTGTTTTAACCCTGTTTCTGTAGTGCAGTGCAGGGGAGAGCCTGGGAGCCTTCCCTCCAGCCTTTCTGTGAGGGAAAATGGCGCTGTGTGCTGAGGAGATAGGCCCCGCCCCTTTTTCGGCGGCCTCGTCTCCCGCTCTTAACGGATTCTGGCAGGGGTTAAATATCTCCATATAGCCCCCGGAGGCTATATGTGAGGTATTTTTAGCCAAAAATAGGTTTTCATTGCCTCCCAGGGCGCCCCCCTCCCAGCGCCCTGCACCCTCAGTGACTGCCGTGTGAAGTGTGCTGAGAGGAAATGGCGCACAGCTGCAGTGCTGTGCGCTACCTTAAGAAGACTGAGGAGTCTTCATGCCGCCGATTCTGGACCTTCTTCTTGTTTCAGCATCTGCAAGGGGGCCGGCGGCGAGGCTCCGGTGACCATCCAGGCTGTACCTGTGATCGTCCCTCTGGAGCTAATGTCCAGTAGCCAAAGAAGCCAATCCATCCTGCACGCAGGTGAGTTCACTTCTTCTCCCCTAAGTCCCTCGTTGCAGTGATCCTGTTGCCAGCAGGACTCACTGTAAAATAAAAAACCTAAGCTAAACTTTTCTAAGCAGCTCTTTAGGAGAGCCACCTAGATTGCACCCTTCTCGGCCGGGCACAAAAATCTAACTGAGGCTTGGAGGAGGGTCATATGGGGAGGAGCCAGTGCACACCACCTGATCCTAAAGCTTTACTTTTTGTGCCCTGTCTCCTGCGGAGCCGCTATTCCCCATGGTCCTTTCAGGAACCCCAGCATCCACTAGGACGATAGAGAAAATATATAATATATACCTGTCCGGCTGCAGTACTAGTGATATTATATATACATATATATATTGATTTCATCTCATTATCATCCAGTCTATATTAGCAGCAGACACAGTACGGTAGTCCACGGCTGTAGCTACCTCTGTGTCGGCACTCGGCAGTCCATCCATAATTGTATACCACCTACCCGTGGTTGTTTTTTTCTTTCTTCTTTATACATACTACTATAGTAGCTTACTGTAGCAGTCTGCGGTGCTGCTGAGCTGACAGTGTCCAGCAGGTCCGTCATCAGTCATTACATAATAAATATATAATATATACCTGTCCGGCTGCAGTACTAGTGATATTATATATACATATATATTGATTTCATCTCATTATCATCCAGTCTATATTAGCAGCAGACACAGTACGGTAGTCCACGGCTGTAGCTACCTCTGTGTCGGCACTCGGCAGTCCATCCATAATTGTATACCACCTACCCGTGGTTGTTGTTTTTTTCTTTCTTCTTTATACATACTACTATAGTAGCTTACTGTAGCAGTCTGCGGTGCTGCTGAGCTGACAGTGTCCAGCAGGTCCGTCATCAGTCATTACATAATAAATATATAATATATACCTGTCCGGCTGCAGTACTAGTGATATTATATATACATATATATTGATTTCATCTCATTATCATCCAGTCTATATTAGCAGCAGACACAGTACGGTAGTCCACGGCTGTAGCTACCTCTGTGTCGGCACTCGGCAGTCCATCCATAAGTATACTAGTATCCATCCATCTCCATTGTTTACCTGAGGTGCCTTTTAGTTGTCCCTATTAAAATATGGAGAACAAAAATGTTGAGGTTCCAAAATTAGGGAAAGATCAAGATCCACTTCCACCTCGTGCTGAAGCTGCTGCCACTAGTCATGGCCGAGACGATGAAATGCCAGCAACGTCGTCTGCCAAGGCCGATGCCCAATGTCATAGTACAGAGCATGTAAAATCCAAAACACCAAATATCAGTAAAAAAAGGACTCCAAAACCTAAAATAAAATTGTCGGAGGAGAAGCGTAAACTTGCCAATATGCCATTTACCACACGGAGTGGCAAGGAACGGCTGAGGCCCTGGCCTATGTTCATGGCTAGTGGTTCAGCTTCACATGAGGATGGAAGCACTCAGCCTCTCGCTAGAAAAATGAAAAGACTCAAGCTGGCAAAAGCACCGCAAAGAACTGTGCGTTCTTCGAAATCCCAAATCCACAAGGAGAGTCCAATTGTGTCGGTTGCGATGCCTGACCTTCCCAACACTGGACGTGAAGAGCATGCGCCTTCCACCATTTGCACGCCCCCTGCAAGTGCTGGAAGGAGCACCCGCAGTCCAGTTCCTGATAGTCAGATTGAAGATGTCAGTGTTGAAGTACACCAGGATGAGGAGGATATGGGTGTTGCTGGCGCTGGGGAGGAAATTGACCAGGAGGATTCTGATGGTGAGGTGGTTTGTTTAAGTCAGGCACCCGGGGAGACACCTGTTGTCCGTGGGAGGAATATGGCCATTGACATGCCTGGTGAAAATACCAAAAAAATCAGCTCTTCGGTGTGGAAGTATTTCAACAGAAATGCGGACAACAGGTGTCAAGCCGTGTGTTGCCTTTGTCAAGCTGTAATAAGTAGGGGTAAGGACGTTAACCACCTCGGAACATCCTCCCTTATACGTCACCTGCAGCGCATTCATAATAAGTCAGTGACAAGTTCAAAAACTTTGGGTGACAGCGGAAGCAGTCCACTGACCAGTAAATCCCTTCCTCTTGTAACCAAGCTCACGCAAACCACCCCACCAACTCCCTCAGTGTCAATTTCCTCCTTACCCAGGAATGCCAATAGTCCTGCAGGCCATGTCACTGGCAATTCTGACGAGTCCTCTCCTGCCTGGGATTCCTCCGATGCATCCTTGAGTGTAATGCCTACTGCTGCTGGCGCTGCTGTTGTTGCTGCTGGGAGTCGATCGTCATCCCAGAGGGGAAGTCGGAAGACCACTTGTACTACTTCCAGTAAGCAATTGACTGTCCAACAGTCCTTTGCGAGGAAGATGAAATATCACAGCAGTCATCCTGCTGCAAAGCGGATAACTGAGGCCTTGACAACTATGTTGGTGTTAGACGTGCGTCCGGTATCCGCCGTTAGTTCACAGGGAACTAGACAATTTATTGAGGCAGTGTGCCCCCGTTACCAAATACCATCTAGGTTCCACTTCTCTAGGCAGGCAATACCGAGAATGTACACGGACGTCAGAAAAAGACTCACCAGTGTCCTAAAAAATGCAGTTGTACCCAATGTCCACTTAACCACGGACATGTGGACAAGTGGAGCAGGGCAGGGTCAGGACTATATGACTGTGACAGCCCACTGGGTAGATGTATGGACTCCCGCCGCAAGAACAGCAGCGGCGGCACCAGTAGCAGCATCTCGCAAACGCCAACTCTTTCCTAGGCAGGCTACGCTTTGTATCACCGCTTTCCAGAATACGCACACAGCTGAAAACCTCTTACGGCAACTGAGGAAGATCATCGCGGAATGGCTTACCCCAATTGGACTCTCCTGTGGATTTGTGGCATCGGACAACGCCAGCAATATTGTGTGTGCATTAAATATGGGCAAATTCCAGCACGTCCCATGTTTTGCACATACCTTGAATTTGGTGGTGCAGAATTTTTTAAAAAACGACAGGGGTGTGCAAGAGATGCTGTCGGTGGCCAGAAGAATTGCGGGACACTTTCGGCGTACAGGCACCACGTACAGAAGACTGGAGCACCACCAAAAACAACTGAACCTGCCCTGCCATCATCTGAAACAAGAAGTGGTAACGAGGTGGAATTCAACCCTCTATATGCTTCAGAGGTTGGAGGAGCAGCAAAAGGCCATTCAAGCCTATACAATTCAGCACGATATAGGAGGTGGAATGCACCTGTCTCAAGCGCAGTGGAGAATGATTTCAACGTTGTGCAAGGTTCTGATGCCCTTTGAACTTGCCACACGTGAAGTCAGTTCAGACATTGCCAGCCTGAGTCAGGTCATTCCCCTCATCAGGCTTTTGCAGAAGAAGCTGGAGACATTGAAGGAGGAGCTAACACAGAGCGATTCCGCTAGGCATGTGGGACTTGTGGATGGAGCCCTTAATTCGCTTAACAAGGATTCACGGGTGGTCAATCTGTTGAAATCAGAGCACTACATTTTGGCCACCATGCTCGATCCTAGATTTAAAGCCTACCTTGGATCTCTCTTTCCGGCAGACACAAGTCTGCTGGGGTTCAAAGACCTGCTGGTGAGAAAATTGTCAAGTCAAGCGGAACGCGACCTGTCAACATCTCCTCCTTCACATTCTCCCGCAACTCGGGGTGCGAGGAAAAGGCTCAGAATTCCGAGCCCACCCGCTGGCGGTGATGCAGGGCAGTCTGGAGCGACTGCTGATGCTGACATCTGGTCCGGACTGAAGGACCTGACAACGATTACGGACATGTCGTCTACTGTCACTGCATATGATTCTCTCACCATTGAAAGAATGGTGGAGGATTATATGAGTGACCGCATCCAAGTAGGCACGTCACACAGTCCGTACTTATACTGGCAGGAAAAAGAGGCAATTTGGAGGCCCTTACACAAACTGGCTTTATTCTACCTAAGTTGCCCTCCCACACTCCGAAAGAGTGTTTATTGCCGCCGCTCACCTTGTCAGCAATCGGCGTACGAGGTTACATCCAGAAAATGTGGAGAAGATGATGTTCATTAAAATTAATTATAATCAATTCCTCCGTGGAGACATTGACCAGCAGCAATTGCCTCCACAAAGTACACAGGGAGCTGAGATGGTGGATTCCAGTGGGGACGAATTGATAATCTGTGAGGAGGGGGATGTACACGGTGATATATCGGAGGATGATGATGAGGTGGACATCTTGCCTCTGTAGAGCCAGTTTGTGCAAGGAGAGATTAATTGCTTCTTTTTAGGTGGGGGTCCAAACCAACCCGTCATTTCAGTCACAGTCGTGTGGCAGACCCTGTCACTGAAATGATGGGTTGGTTAAAGTGTGCATGTCCTGTTTATACAACATAAGGGTGGGTGGGAGGGCCCAAGGACAATTCCATCTTGCACCTCTTTTTTCTTTCATTTTTATTTGCGTCATGTGCTGTTTGGGGAGTGTTTTTTGGAAGGGCCATCCTGCGTGACACTGCAGTGCCACTCCTAGATGGGCCCGGTGTTTGTGTCGGCCACTAGGGTCGCTAAGCTTAGTCACACAGCTACCTCATTGCGCCTCTTTTTTTCTTTGCGTCATGTGCTGTTTGGGGAGGGTTTTTTGGAAGGGACATCCTGCGTGACACTGCAGTGCCACTCCTAGATGGGCCCGGTGTTTGTGTCGGCCACTAGGGTCGCTTATCTTACTCACACAGCTACCTCATTGCGCCTCTTTTTTTCTTTGCGTCATGTGCTGTTTGGGGAGGGTTTTTTGGAAGGGACATCCTGCGTGACACTGCAGTGCCACTCCTGGATGGGCCAGGTGTTTGTGTCGGCCACTAGGGTCGCTTAGCTTACTCACACAGCTACCTCATTGCGCCTCTTTTTTTCTTCTTTGCTACATGTGCTGTTTGGGGAGTGTTTTTTGGAAGGGCCATCCTGCGTGACACTGCAGTGCCACTCCTAGATGGGCCCGGTGTTTGTGTCGGCCACTAGGGTCGCTAAGCTTAGTCACACAGCTACCTCATTGCGCCTCTTTTTTTCTTTGCGTCATGTGCTGTTTGGGGAGGGTTTTTTGGAAGGGACATCCTGCGTGACACTGCAGTGCCACTCCTAGATGGGCCCGGTGTTTGTGTCGGCCACTAGGGTCGCTTAGCTTACTCACACAGCTACCTCATTGCGCCTCTTTTTTTCTTTGCGTCATGTGCTGTTTGGGGAGGGTTTTTTGGAAGGGACATCCTGCGTGAGACACTGCAGTGCCACTCCTAGATGGGCCAGGTGTTTGTGTCGGCCACTAGGGTCGCTTATCTTACTCACACAGCTACCTCATTGCGCCTCTTTTTTTCTTTGCGTCATGTGCTGTTTGGGGAGGGTTTTTTGAAAGGGACATCCTGCGTGACACTGCAGTGCCACTCCTAGATGGGCCAGGTGTTTGTGTCGGCCACTAGGGTCGCTTAGCTTACTCACACAGCTACCTCATTGCGCCTCTTTTTTTCTTCTTTGCGTCATGTGCTGTTTGGGGAGTGTTTTTTGGAAGGGACATCCTGAGTGACACTGCAGTGCCACTCCTAGATGGGCCAGGTGTTTGTGTCGGCCACTAGGGTCGCTTAGCTTACTCACACAGCTACCTCATTGCGCCTCTTTTTTTCTTCTTTGCGTCATGTGCTGTTTGGGGAGTGTTTTTTGGAAGGGACATCCTGCGTGACACTGCAGTGCCACTCCTAGATGGGCCAGGTGTTTGTGTCGGCCACTAGGGTCGCTTAGCTTAGTCATCCAGCGACCTCGGTGCAAATTTTAGGACTAAAAATAATATTGTGAGGTGTGAGGTATTCAGAATAGACTGAAAATGAGTGGAAATTATGGTTTTTGAGGTTAATAATACTTTGGGATCAAAATGACCCCCAAATTCTATGATTTAAGCTGTTTTTTAGTGTTTTTTGAAAAAAACACCCGAATCCAAAACACACCCGAATCCGACAAAAAAAAATTCGGTGAGGTTTTGCCAAAACGCGGTCGAACCCAAAACACGGCCGCGGAACCGAACCCAAAACCAAAACACAAAACCCGAAAAATTTCAAGTGCACATCTCTAATGTAAAGTAGTATTTTTTGTGAAAATGTTTTTATTAATACTAATTAAAAAAAAACAATGAACTATGTAAAATCACAGCATTAATATACAATAACAATAAGCAAAGTCAATAAATTCTACTAGTGCAGGAAACACGTCACTGGAACACTTTGTGAATGTAACTTGGATCACGAAGAGGGAGGTTGTTGGGGCCGTCCACAAAGAATTAGGATAACATTCCTTATGTCCATCACATTTTGGCTATTCCACTTTTTGAGCCTGTCGGTGGCTGTACAGAATAAATAATCAACTAACGCCATATTCTACAAGTGTTGTCCTTGCTCCCTGTTGAATAAATATAGTCAGTTAAAATCTGTAGTATCATAAACTTGTTTTAACAATGGTGGTCATTCCGAGTTGTTCGTTCGGTATTTTGTGCGACTGCGCCAAGTAAATTTGCTATGCAGTTAGGTATTTTACTCACGGCATTACGAGGTTTTTTCTTCGTTCTGGTGATCGTAATGTGATTGACAGGAAGTGGGTGTTTCTGGGCGGAAACTGGCCGTTTTATGGGTGTGTGCGAAAAAACGCTACAGTTTCTGGGAAAAACGCGGGAGTGGCTGAAGAAACGGAGGAGTGTCTGGGCGAACGCTGGGTGTGTTTGTGACGTCAAACCAGGAACGACAAGCACTGAACTGATCGCAGATGCCGAGTAAGTCTGGAGCTACTCAGAAACTGCTAAGAAGTGTCTATTCGCAATTCTGCTAATCTTTCGTTCGCAATTTTGATAAGCTAAGATTCACTCCCAGTAGGCGGCGGCTTAGCGTGTGCAAAGCTGCTAAAAGCAGCTTGCGAGCGAACAACTCGGAATGAGGGCCAATAATGTGTATTTTAGATCATCTTCTTCCAGAGTAACATGAGTGCATTGCTATGTACTGTATGAAACTGTTAAGGCACTGGTGTAACAAATATGGCGATACTACTACAAGCATATTGGTATACATTCTGAATTTAGATCAAATTAAATTAAAATATGTGTATTGCACAAGAGGGTACAGTGCACAGTAATACAGCAATACTTACCCGTAATGATAATATTTCCTTCATAGTTGAAAGCACAGGAAAAAATCTCATCCATGTGCCCTTCCAGCACCTGCATGCACTGCCCCGTGTGTGGATCCCACAGGCGTGACGTCTTATCTGAGCTAGCTGTTAAGAGGCGGGTGCCCTGAGCATTAAAACAAATCTGGAAAGTGAAAAGAGAAAGGATATAAATATATATGTGCTTCTAAATATACAGTATAACATGGAACATGCACCAGAATAGATGTCATTGGGGTATATTCAATAAGTGTCGGAAGCTGCCATCTTGTCGGAAAGACGGCAGCTTCCGACAGATTTAGGTCAGTAGGGGTTCCGACCTATTCATTAGAGGCTGTTTTTTTCCGACAAGTCGGGAATTACCGTCTTGTCGGAAAACACGTGGATTAGTGGAATAGCCGTGGATCTACGTACTTATGTCAGAAACCTCAATCCGACTTTTAAAAAATTCGGATTGAGTTGAGGAAATGGGGGAGCGGGGTGAGATAGGAAGAGAGAGTGCTTACAGGCGGGGGCAGCTGGAGCCGCGGACGCTGGAAGACACGGCTCCTTTCTGACGTACCCCCGGCCAGGCACCTCTCTCCCGGCAGAGCTTGTCGGATCCATTCCAACAAATGCATGTCGGAATGGATCCGACACTTACTGAATATACCCCATTGTGGGAGTCTGTGAATGTCAGGATGAACTGACATGGCGCCTAATTCAGACCTGATCGCTGTTGCGGCCGATTATCGAATTACTGCGTATGGATCGCAATGCACATGCGCAAGGCCAAACTGCAAAAGAATCTTGGGAAAACTGTGATCGCTAGGCGTACGCAAGTTGATTGACAGGAAGCGCAGGAAGCAGACATTTGGGGGTGGTAACTGCCCGTTTTTGGGAGTGTCAGGAAAAACGCAAGCGTTCCCAAGTGTTTTCGGGGAGGGTGTGTGACGTCAACTCCGGCCCCGATAAGCCTGTTTCTATTGCACTGTAGGAGTAAGTCTTTGGCTACGCACAGACTGGAAAAATCATTCGATGGTGAGTGAGTTGCCAACGGATTTGCAGATGTCCGCTGTCTGGCATGCATTCGCACACTTGCACGGGACAGGTTTTCACTCTCTATGGACGGCGGCTATCTGATCGCAGCCCTCTGTAAAATCGCAGAGGAGCGATCAGGTCTGAATTAGGCCCATAGATTGGCAGCTATAAAAGAAATATGCGTCCTGTGAAATATGATACATTTGCATATATAATATTCTGATTTTATTTTCTGCATAAATCTATTGTAATGAACATACATTGCATTATCACAGCGCAATTGCTACTTGTAATTTTAAAACATATCGTGGCTAATTCAGAGTTTGGAGCATAGACAAAAAATAGGATTTTGGTTACCTACCGGTAAATCCTTTTCTCGTATTCCGTAGAAGATGCTGGGGTCCACATTAGTACCATAGGGTATAGACGGGTCCACCAGGAGCCATTGGCACTCAAGAGTTTCACAGTGTGGGCTGGCTCCTCATTCTATACCCCTCCTACCAGACTCATTCTAGAAACTGTGCCCGAGGAGATGGACATCTTCGAGAGAAGGATTTAACACAGATAGTGGCGAGATTCACACCAGCTCACACATACAAGGCACATCAAGCTAACTAGCTTGAAAAACTCAGCAACTGCTGAAACATTACTTACCAAGTAACAATGCAGTACATAACTAAACAAAGTTGTACTGAACCAGATAACAACTGCAGGAAAACGAAGAGCTGGGCGGGCGCCCACATCCTCTACGGACTACGAGAAAAGGATTTACCGGTAGGTACCAAAATCCTATTTTGTCTTACGTCCTAGAGGATGCTGGGGTCCACATTAGTACCATGGGGATGTACCAAAGCTCCCAGAATGGGAGGGAGAGCGCGGAGGTTCCTGCAGAACTGATTGACTGAACTTCAGATCATCAGACGCCAAAGTATCGAACTTGTAAAACTTTGCAAACGTGTTCGACCCAGACCAAGTTGCAATGTTGTAAAGCGGAGACAGCCCGGGCAGCCGCCCAGGAAGAACCCACCTTACGAGTAGAGTGGGCCTTAACATATTTTGGACACGACAAGCCTGCCGTAGAATAAGCATGCTGAATAGTGAACCTAATCCAGCGAGATATAGTCTGCTTTGAAGCAGGACACCCAATTTTCTTGGGATCATACAGGACAAACAAAGAGTTCGATTTCCTGTGACGAGCAGTCCTCTTCACATAGATTCTCAAAGCCCTCACTACATCCAAGGACTTTGACGAAATTGAGGAGTCAGTAGCCACTGGCACCACAATAAGTTGGTTGATATGAAATGCCGACACAACCTTTGGAATAAACTGCTGACGTGTTCGGAGCTCAGCTCTATCTTCGTGGAATATCAAGTAAGGGCTTTTACAGGACAAAGCCCCCAATTCTGACACACGTCTAGCAGAAGCTAAGGCCAACAACGTGACAGCCTTCCATGTAAGAAATTTGACTTCAACCTCCTGTAGAGGCTCAAACCAGCCCAACTGGAGAAACTGCAACACCACGTTAAGGTGCCGTAGGCGGTACAAAGGGAGGTTGGATGTGCAAAACTCCCGTCACAGATCCCAACCTCAGGCCCATATCCACACCTGCTTGCAGGAAGAGGAGAAAACGACCCAGTTGAAACTCCACCGCAGGAAACTTCTTGGACTCACACCAAGAGACATATTTCTTCCAAATACAATGATAATGTTTAGACGTTACCCCTTTCCTAGCCTGTATGAGGGTAGGAATGACCTTCTTCAGAATGCCCTTCTGAGCTAGTATCAGGAATTCAACCTTCATGCCGTCAAACGTAGCCGCGGTAAGTCTTGATTGGCGAACGGCCCCTGCTGCTGCAGGTCCTCCTGAAGAGGAAAGGGCCTCGGCTCTTCCTGCAAGAGATTCAGAAGGTCCGCGTACCAAGCCCGCCTTGGCCAGTCTGGAGCAATGAGGATCGCTTGAACGCTTGTTCTCCTTACGAGCTTTAGAAATCTTGGAATGAGTGGGAGTGGTGGAAACACATACACCAACTGGAACACCCACGGAGACACCAGGGCGTCCACTGCCACTGCTTGTGGGTCCCTCGACCTGGAACAATAGCGTTGAAGCTTCTTGTTGAGACGATTGGCCATCATGTCTATTTGGGGTAACCCCCAAAGGTCTGTTATTTCCTTGAACACCTCCGGATGGAGACCCCACTCCCCCGGATGGAGATCGTGTCTGCTGAGGAAATCTGCTTTCCAGTTGTCTACTCCCAGAATGAAGATTGCAGAGAGCGCCAACACGTGTTTTTCTGCCCGGTGTTATGATTCCAGCACTCCTGGCCAGAGGAGATCTTATGACAATGACCGGAGCACTGGAATGGAATGCTGGTAACGGGAGCAGGAAAGAATAATAGCCCCTGGCGCCCTAACTCTGTTGTCTCACCCGTGCTATCGGAAATCCCTTGCGAGACTATGGTTTCTTGAGCCCTTGGCAGCCACGTTTGAAGGGCGGATTATGTCTGCCCAACTCCGGTGCCCCCCGGTCTTAATGAGAGACAAAGGGAAATCCGAGGCAGAATGATAACAAGAGGACCTCTAACTAACAAACAGGCCAGGGGCTACGAGCTAACTAACAAAACCTAAAGTATGTGCGGAAAAACCGCCAGGGAAAAAGACAACCAAAATCCACTTGTCCAATACTCCTACCCAGCACCGCCGGATACCAGAGTGGACCTGTGGAAGCGGAACCCTCCGCAAAATGCTCCAAACACAAATAATAAAGGGTAAAGCGGCCAAGCCGCTACACACGGCAAAGCCGCCACTCACGAACACCACTGGATGTTAAACGGTGATCAGTCAGGACTCCAGGGACGAGATGACAACTCCCGAGTACAGGACTTCAGAAGACTGGAACGACCGGATACAGCAGGACTGGAAACAGACTCTCAGCAAACAAAGACAGCATGCAGGAAGCTATTACCGGCGTCTGTGAGAAGCCCTGAGAGTGTATTTAAACAGGAGTCCTCCAATCAGCTGCTGACAGAGCTGATTAGCATAAATGCCGTGCAGCTGCCTTGCTGCACGGCTAGAGAACAGGTGCACTATAATTTCAAATGGACCCAGCAACGGGGAACGCGGTCCGCCAGTGGCGTCCCCGTTGCTAGGGTCCGTGCGGCTCAGCGCGCCCGGCGTCTAGCGTTGCCAGGGAGCCGGCGGCTGTACGCGCACGGCGTCCCTGGTTGCTAGGCGCCAGGCAGACGAGCGGACCCCGGCGCCTAACAGTACCCCACCCTTGAGGAGGGGTCAAGGAACCCCTAAAGCCAGGTTTCCGAGGAAATTCCCGAAAAAATGCCCTCTTGAGCCTCGGGGCATGAAGATCCTTATCCAGGACCCAAGACCTTTCCTCCGGACCATAGCCTCTCCAGTGAACCAGAAAATAAAGCCGGCCCCGGGACAATTTGGAATCGAGAACCTTCTCCACCAAGAACTCCTGTTGTCCCTGTACATCCACCGGAGATCTACCCTGAGAGATCCTCCGAGGAAATCTACTGGAAGAAACGTATGGTTTCAACAGGGAGCAATGAAACGTATTTCCAATCCTGAGAGATCTTGGTAAACCTAACCGGAAAGCAACTGGGTTGATTTTTTTAATAATAAGAAATGGTCCAATAAATTTGGGTCCCAATCTAGCCGAGGATTGTCGAAGCCTGATGTTACGAGTCGACAACCATACTCTATCTCCCACCTTAAAAGTGCAAGGACGTCGGAGCCTGTCAGAAATTTTTTTCTCTCGAAAGGCCGCTTTTCTGAGAGCAAGGTGTACTTTTTTCCAAATGGCTCTGAGATGGGAGGTTAAGGTTAGCGAGGAAACTGAGGAATGATGAAAAAAAGAATTCGCTCTGAGGTGAAAACCAAAAACTGAAAAGAATGGAGACACATTAGTGGAGGAATGACAAGAATTATTGTAAGCAAACTCCGCCAACGGAAGAAACTCGGACCAATCATTCTGGAGTTTGGCTGAATACAAACGCAAATACTGTTTCAATGATTGGTTAACTCGTTCGGTTTGCCCGTTGGATTGTGGGTGGTAACCGGATGTTAACGACAATTTCATCTTTAATGAAGCACAAAAACACTTCCAGAATTGTGCGATGAATTGTGGACCCCGATCAGAAACAATATCAGTGGGCAACCCATGAAGTCTGAAAACATGGCGGAGAAACAAAACTGCCAATCCTTGGGCAGATGTCAGTCGGGGAAGAGCAATGAAATGAGCCATCTTGCTAAAACGGTCCACTACCACCCATATGACTCGGAATCCGGCTGAAAGGGGAAGGTCTACCACAAAATCCATGGAAATATGAGACCATGGCCTGAGAGGGACATTTAAGGGCATAAGTTGCCTGATAGGCAAGGAACGGGGAACCTTATGCTGTGCACAAACCTGACATGAAAAAACAAACTCCTTAACGTCTTTAGAAAGACCAGGCCACCATACTGAGCGGGAGATTAACTCCAAAGTCTTAGAGATCCCCGGATGCCCGGAAACTTTGTTATCATGGAATTCAGTCAAAACAGTAGCTCTCAAAAACTCAGGGACGTAAAGACGACCAGCAGGAGTATTTTCAGGAGCTTGGTGTTGAAGCTGTTTTAACTGGGTAAATAAATCTTGTGTGAGGCCTGCCCAAATGACTGAAGATGGAAGTATGGGAGTAACAGGACTGTTATTGTGAACTGGAAGAAAGCTGCGTGACAGGGCATCAGCCTTGGTATTCTTGGAACCAGGCCTGAAAGTGATTATAAATTTGAAACGAGTGAAAAATAAAGCCCAACGAGCCTGCCGGGCATTCAGCCGCTTAGCTGATTCGATGTATTGCAGGTTTTTATGGTCAGTCAATACTGAAATAGTATGTTTTGCTCCCTCCAGCCAATGCCTCCACTCCTCGAAAGCCCACTTTATTGCCAGTAACTCCCGATTACCAACGTCATAGTTGGATTCAGCGGAGGAGAATTTCCTGGACATAAAGGCACAAGGATGTAGTTCCAGAGACTCCGGATCCTTTTGAGATAGGATAGCCCCCACTCCAACCTCCGAGGCATCAACCTCCACAACAAAGGGCAATTCCGGATTGGGATGTCTGAGGACTGGAGCCGAGACAAAGGCTTGTTTCAAGGCCCGAAAGGACAACTCAGCTTCACGCGACCAGTTGGTAGGATCTGCTCCTTTCTTTGTCAGAGCTACAATGGGAGCAACCAGGTCAGAAAAAGAATGAATGAACCTCCTATAATAATTCGCAAACCCTAAAAAGCGCTGAATTGCTTTTAAATTGGTGGGTTGCGCCCAACTAAGGATGGCCTGGAGCTTCTTAGGTTCCATGAAAAATCCCCGAGGGGAAATAATGTACCCTAAAAAAGATACCTCCGTGACATGAAACTCACATTTCTCCAGCTTGGCATATAAATGATTCTCACGTAACTTTTGAAGAACCTGACGCACCTGGGTAACATGTTGTTCCATTGACTCAGAATAAATCAGGATGTCGTCTAAGTAAACGACCACGAATTTCCCTAGGAAATCACGGAGCACATCGTTAATGAGGTCCTGAAAAACTGCTGGAGCGTTAGACAAGCCGAACGGCATCACCAGGTACTCGTAGTGACCCGACTGAGTACTGAAGGCCGTCTTCCACTCATCTCCAGATTTGATTCGGATGAGGTTGTATGCTCCTCTTAGGTCAATTTTAGAAAAAATCACAGCCGAACGTAACTGATCAAAGAGGACAGAAATCAGCGGCAAAGGATAAGTATTTTTAACTGAGATCTTATTCAGGGCTCTAAAGTCAATGCAAGGTCTAAGCGAGCCATCCTTTTTCTCCACAAAGAAGAAGCCTGCACTTAAAGGAGATTTTGATGGTCTAATAAATCCTTTCCCTAGGCTCTCCTTAACATAATCATTCATGGCCGCAGTTTCTGGCCCGGATAAAGCATATAACCTTCCCTTGGGGAGGCAGAATGTCCGCATTGCCCTTGGAGAACACATCAGCAAACTCCTGGTATTCCACAGGAATGAGTTCAGGAATGGCAGCTGCTATTCTGACTGGAAACGTAATACATTCCTTATCACAAAAGGTACCCCATTGTGAAATCTCCCCCGACCGCCAATCAATGGTGGGATTATGAAAGGCCAGCCAAGGGTGACCCAGAACTACTGGAACTGCTGGGCAATGAGTAAGGAAGAACTCGATTTTTTCAGAATGTAGAGCTCCTACTGTAAGTAATACAGGGGGTGTACAGAGGGAAATAACCCCATTGGACAGTGGACTCCCATCTAAGCCATGCATGGTGACACACCTACCCAAAGGTAACTGAGGAATGCCTAAGGCCTTAGCCCAAGTTAAATCCATAAAATTTCCTGCAGCTCCACTGTCAACAAAAGCCGACACCGAAGAACTGAGGCTGCCAAAGGAAACCTTAGCTGGGACTAAAAGGGAGTTATTCGAGGAGATAAGCTGCAGACCTAGGTGAACCCCCTCACAATTCACCTGGTCAAGGCGTTTCCCGACTTGTTCGGACAATTACGAGCAAAATGTCCCTTACCCCCACAGTACAGACAAAGACCAGAATTTTGCCTTCTGGCTCTTTCTTCAGGAGACAGCCGGGAGAGACCCATCTGCATGGGCTCCTCTACGTCCTCAGGAATGGAATATACACATGGACTTGACCTTACAGGTGCTCCTTTTTCAGCCCTCCGCTCTCTGAGACGACGATCAATCTTAATAGAAAGCTCCATGAGTTTATCGAGAGTCTCAGGAACGGGGTACTGAAGGAGACTGTCTTTTATAGACTCCGATAAGCCGAGGCGAAACTGACTGCGCAGGGCTGGGTCATTCCAGCCACAGTCGTTCGACCAACGGCGAAACTCCGTACAATAAACCTCTGCAGGATTTCTACCCTGTCTGAGAGCGCGCAACTGACTTTCAGCGGATGCCTCTCTATCAGGGTCATCATACAAGAGCCCTAAAGACCCAAAAAAAGCGTCCACTGACAACAATGCCGGATCCTCTGCCTTCAAACCAAATGCCCAGGTCTGAGGATCCCCCTGGAGCAAAGAAACCACAAACCCGACCCGCTGAGATTCAGTACCCGAGGAAATTGGTCTTAAACGAAAATAAAGTTTACAGGATTCTTTAAAATTAAAAAAACTCTTTCCTATCACCAGAAAAACGGTCAGGCAAATGCATCTTTGGTTCAGGGACTACCCTCGGGGAAGCTCGCAAAAGATCTTTCTGCGACTTCACCCGAAGAGAAAGATCCTGAACCATCTGAGTAAGTTCTTGAATCTGGCTGACTAAGAGCTGACCAGGATTTGGCCCTAAACCTGTTGGATTCATGAGGCCGATAAACTCTCACAAAACTGAATGAGAAAAAATTAACCCCGTTTAATTTTAAGTTTTGGTATTGGCCGGTAATAATGTTATGATTCCAGCACTCCTGGCCAGAGGAGATCTTATGACAATGACCGGAGCACTGGAATGGAATGCTGGTAACGGGAGCAGGAAAGAATAATAGCCCCTGGCGCCCTAACTCTGTTGTCTCACCCGTGCTATCGGAAATCCCTTGCGAGACTATGGTTTCTTGAGCCCTTGGCAGCCACGTTTGAAGGGCGGATTATGTCTGCCCAACTCCGGTGCCCCCCGGTCTTAATGAGAGACAAAGGGAAATACGAGGCAGAATGATAACAAGAGGACCTCTAACTAACAAACAGGCCAGGGGCTACGAGCTAACTTACAAAACCTAAAGTATGTGCGGAAAAACCGCCAGGGAAAAAGACAACCAAAATCCACTTGTCCAATACTCCTACCCAGCACCGCCGGATACCAGAGTGGACCTGTGGAAGCGGAACCCTCCGCAAAATGCTCCAAACACAAATAATAAAGGGTAAAGCAGCCAAGCCGCTACACACGGCAAAGCCGGGACTCACGAACACCACTGGATGTTAAACGGTGATCAGTCAGGACTCCAGGGACGAGATGACAACTCCCGAGTACAGGACTTCAGAAGACTGGAACGACCGGATACAGCAGGACTGGAAACAGACTCTCAGCAAACAAAGACAGCATGCAGGAAGCTATTACCGGCGTCTGTGAGAAGCCCTGAGAGTGTATTTAAACAGGAGTCCTCCAATCAGCTGCTGACAGAGCTGATTAGCATAAATGCCGTGCAGCTGCCTTGCTGCACGGCTAGAGAACAGGTGCACTATAATTTCAAATGGACCCAGCAACGGGGAACGCGGTCCGCCAGTGGCGTCCCCGTTGCTAGGGTCCGTGCGGCTCAGCGCGCCCGGCGTCTAGCGTTGCCAGGGAGCCGGCGGCTGTACGCGCACGGCGTCCCTGGTTGCTAGGCGCCGGGCAGACGAGCGGACCCCGGCGCCTAACACCCGGAGGAGGACTCTTGTCACCTCTGACATCGCAGCTCTGCTTTTCGTTCCGCCCTGTTGGTTTATGTAAGCCACCATCGTTACATTGTCCAACTGTACTTGAATAGCCCAATTTCTTAGAAGATGGGCCGCCTGAAGAAGAATGTTGTAGACGGCTCTTAGTTCCAGGATGTTGATCGGCAGGCCGGCTTCCAGACTTTACCACCTTCCTTGGAAGGTTTCCACTTGAGTGACTGCGCCCCAGCCCCGGAGGCTGGCATCCGTGGTTAGAAGGACCCAGTCCTGAATCCCAAAGCTGCGGCCCTCCAGAAGGTGAGGCAATTGGAGCCACCAGAGGAGTGAAATCCTGGCCTTTGGCGGCAGACGAATTCTCTGGTGTATGCGTAGATAAGATCCTGACCACTTGTCCAGGAGATCCAGTTGGAAGGCCCGAGCATGGAACCTCCCATACTGTGGAGCCTCATAAGAGGCCACCATCTTCCCCAAAAGGCGAATGCATTGATGAACCGACACCCGGGCTGGCTTCAGGACATTCCGGACTACTGTTTGTATCACCAACGCCTTGTTCTGCAGAAGAAACACCCTCTGCACTTCCGTGTCGAGGATCATCCCCAGAATAGACCACCTGCAGGTTGGTTCCAAATGAGATTTTGGAAGGTTCAGAATCCAACCGTGGACTCTGAGTAGGCGGATCGTGAGTACAATGGACTGCAACAGCTCCTCTTTGGACGATGCTTTTATCAGTAGATCGTCTAGATACGGAATGATGTTCACCCCCTGTTTTCGTAGTAGAACCATCATCTCCGCCATCACCTTGGTGAACACCCATGGTGCTGTAGATGGCAGGGCCTGGAACTGGACATGACAGTCCAGTAATGCAAAACGGAGATAAGCCTGATGCGGTAGCTAAATCGGAATGTGGAGGTACGCATCCTTGATATCCTGGGATACTAGGAATTCCCCCTCTTCCAGACCTGATATCACTGCCTTGAGAGACTCCATTTTTAAGTTGAACTCCTTCAAAAAAGGGTTCAGTGATTTTAGGTTCAGAATGGGCCTGACCGAACCATCCGGTTTCGGTACCACGAAAAGGTTGGAATAGTAACCCATGGCTTGCGAATGAGAAGGCACTGGCACAATGACTTGTGGCTCCACCAACTTCTGAACCGCTGCTTGTAGGACAGTCCTGTCCGCCAGCAGACTTGGCAAGCCTGATTTGAAAAATCGGTGAGGAGGGAGATTTTGAAATTCCAACCTGTATCCCTGGGACACAATATCTATCACCCAGGGATGCAGGCTGGACGATATCCAGATGTGACTGAACTGTCTGAGCCTCGCTCCCACTGGCCCCACCTCCAGGCCGCGCGGTCCACCGTCATGCAGAGGACTTCGTCGTACTGGAAGCAGGCTTAGTTTCCTGGGAACCTGCCACAGCAGGTTTCTTGGATTTAGCTCGACCTCCCCTAAAGAAGGTATTGGACGGCTTGGCCTTTCTAGGCTTGTTAGGCCAAAAGGACTGCACTGCTGATGAAGAGAAGGATTTCTCCGGAGCAGGTGCAGCTGAGGGAAGGAACGGAGACTTACCCGCCGTAGCCGTGGATATCCACGCATCCAAAGCTTCCCCAAAGAGAGCCTGACCTGTGTAGGGTAGGGACTCCACACTTTTCCTGGATTCTGCGTCGGCCGACCACTGGCGCAGCCACAGTCCCCGACGAGCTGAAACAGACTTGGGAAGAGATCCCCGCAGCCATGGAACTTAGGTCTTTCATGGATTCTACCATAAAACCTGCTGAATCGTAAATGTTACGCAAAAACAATTCAACATCACCCTTATTCATTGTATCCAAATCCTCAAGTAAGGTGCCTGACCATTTCATTATAGCTTTTGCAATCCATGCACTAGCAATAGTGGGACGTAATATGGCCCCCGAAGCTCTGCCTCTCTGAGCCAGAGGCACCTGTACTGCCACTTCTGTGTCCAGGAGGGACTGTACCACAGAATTAAAAGTGTTTGCCTTCACCTGATCCAAAGGGACGTCTGTCAGGCAAAATCGATGAGGGGGACGATTCTTGAAGAATACGGCGTAACCTCGAGTGACGACTTCCCGTACCCAGGCATCTGAAGTGGTCTTCAACCATTCCTGGGTAAACCCTAGAAGTCGGTCCCCCACCCTGAGATCCCCCAGAGGGAGGCCCGCACCGTCATGCCTGCTGCTTGTCAGTTTTGGAAGCAGGATGACGGGCAGCCCAGGCCCGTTTAGGTTTGGGCTTAGTGGGTTTGGCAGTGCGAGCCTGTTTCGGGTACGCCTGACCCTTTGCTTTCCCTGAAGGACGAAATGAGTGAAAGGAAGTACTCTTAGCCTTCGGTACAGAAGGAGCAGTACTAGGTAGACAAGCTGTTTTAGCAGAAGCTAAGTCAGCCACTATCTTGTTGAGGTCTTCTCCGAAAAGAATGTCTCCCTTAAAAGGCAGCACCTCCAGGGTTTTCTTAGAGTCCAAATCCACAGACCAGGACTGCAACCAGAGAATCCGGCGAGCCAAAATGGACTCAGTAGAAGCCTTGGCCGCCAGAATATCGGGATGACAATGCTAAATTCCCTTGTCGTATAAACAACCCTTTATGAAGTCTAAGAACACTGTACGCTGTTTACTTAAGAAGTACCGTAATGGTACGCTAGTTGCGTAACGATCGCTCAGCCGTAGGCGAGACGCTCAAGCGTCACGTTCGCTCACGGCCCAGTGATCACAGGACACGTTATTGGCTATGACTAGAGTAATGATTCGCTATGGCGTAGCGGACGCTCGAGACCACGAGGAGATCACCAGCGGCGCAGACGCTCACAACGCTATACCTTTATGTCTAAACCTTATACCAATGAAATACACAGAATACCTTAATGTGAGTACAGGGTGTAAGTGCAACCTTGTGTAACCTGACTAACTACAAAGCTGCTTGAGCGTCACCGACGCTCAAGTGAACACTTAACACTATAGGAAATACACAGATACTGGTTTAGGGTCCAAAGCCTATTAACTGTATTATATCTAGTATACTTGTAAAAAGGGGATAACAGTACAAATGATACACTACAATATAACAAAGACTTCCTAACCAAAATACAATACTATCTAATACAATACAATACTAGTCTAGGGGAGATACGAGAGAAAGAGAAGGGAAAGAGAGAGAGAGAGAGAGACGGAGAGGGATGAGAGAAATTGGCTCACAGTAAGACAATGATTACGGAGAGAAACTTACGCACAAGGGTAAACGATCGCATGCGCCTGGACATCCAGCACCCGATTTTCAGCAATGAGAACCGTTGAAGAGTGAGAGCTGGATGTGGTCGGCCTGCCTATTTATGCCCCACACACAATGCAATCTCATAGTCCCTACAATCCCATTGTCCATTGGATGAAGGAATTCGACCCTGTATCACAACAAAAGGTCATAGGTTGATTCATACAGGTGGGCTGTGACGATTTCAAACAGCTCAGGTGGGTGGGGAACTAAGTTTCCCGCCGCATACCTGAGTATGAGTAAATAGTAGAAATGGACATAAACTTCTTATGTCCATAACTATTCGCACGAGCGATTAATACGCTCCAAACCAACACCGGAATATTGCTAATTAAATACTCTTCCGATGGGTACCAAACACTGCTGTATGATTCCTGTTAGACCCTTCGTACAATACAAAGAGGGATTACTTTAAACAGGGACCTTCTATATTAACCAAACTTTCAGAAACTATCAAAGGGATCATGATCTATAAACTACATTAATTGTGAAAATATGTAACGAATGAGTCGCACGCTACGACTACATAAACTCTACCGTAAATACGCATACCGCGCCTGCGAGTGCACGCTATTGCGGGTATGCGCCTTCACGGGAGAGCGTACGCATGCGCAGCACGGACCAGTGTGCGGTGCAAATATGGCAACGTGTATGGGGATATTTTTCTGACTTTGACAGTCCACCCTTTGGCAGTCAATAATAACTGCCACCTTCTAAAACATTTCAAAAGGAGAAAAATATATGTCAGGGGTTAATTCATTTCCATGGTTGGGTGAGGGAGGAGAGAGGAGTAGGTGTGAAGAGGGTATGACCTAGTGTGATAGCAGAAGCATGTGTGTATGAGTCCATGTTTGGAGGGTCATGTATCATCGTGCCGTACGTGTTGTAAATCAAGCTTCGAGGTATTGCGAAGTATACATTTGAATTCCTTCTTATCCTGTGGTACAGGTCTGTGGATGGGCTGTCAAACTTTACCGAGCTCTTTTCGGATTTTGAACAAAATGGGGAGCACATTTTAGTTGATGATACATGAATGGGGGAGGTATGTGGTTGCTGATATCTGTGCCTGTATTCCCTATCGTCTATGTGTGTCATTACCTGAGGGTTGTAGAGATGAAGATAAAGAACACTTATGGAAAATGCAATGATATTCTATGTCAGGGAAATGTACATCTGTCGTCGAAGTTGTGTTCGGTATCTGTTGAGAGTCGTCTTCTTTGCGCTGTATTGCTCCTTGGGCATGAGCAAATAGCTTTGTCAGAGCCATCGGATTTACAAAAGAATGTTGGGCTAGCGTGAGTTTAAATGTACTAGGGAAACTGGGGATCCATGGCAAAGTTCATCAAGTGTCCATTTCTCAAGTGGTCAAAACTTCATCTTTGGTGCTTGTCTGTTGTCTGTATAGCGTCTCGTCAACTTCCTCGTCCAAGGGGGTCTTTGTATCTTGGAGAAAAGCAGAAAAACAGGTGAAAGAAACGGACCGTATAATCGCATTTTCATCACATTCTGGTTTCTATTATTGGGTCATAAATCAAATCCAGGTCAATTACAGTTTCCTCACTCCTCAAACTCATCACTTTTGTACTTTGTTTGCACCTCATTAAAGCCTGCCCGCATCTAAATATCAATCCAATCGATATGACGACACCCAAGATACATAGTAGAAACTTTCCAACATCCATTATGACTCCTTGAGCCCAGTCTCCTAAACCGGAGAACCAATTTCGCGGGTTCAACCATGACACCCAACCAGTCAGCTCATTACCTACAGCAGCAAGGGTGAGATTGTGTTTTCGACGAAATTCCCACTTTAATTGCAGAATATCGTCCATCTTTTGGTCTATGACCTCTACCGGATCCTCGGTGCTATTCGTAATATATGTGCAACATTTCACGCCGTATTGTGTTGCCAGTGTGACACAATATCCGCCTGTCACTGCTGTGAGGTAATTGAGAACCATTCTATGCTGAACTAGTTCCGTTTTGTAAGCTTGAAGTTCTCTTCCAGTGTATCTAAACGTGTCATCATACATTTCAGTGATATTATCTAACAAATTGGCGAGTGCGGAAATGTATCTATAATTCATCACTCCTCGAGCGGTGCGAGTGAAATCTAACGCTACCAGGACCTGAATCCCGGTGGATTCATGGATAAGATCAGAGGCCGGATGCTCTAACCTTTCTAACAGTTGTCTTTTAACTCGGTGCTCGTAATGAGTGTGAGTATAAGGAGCTTGGGCACCACGGTGTATGTCCTTCATTTTGTCATGTGTAACAGTCATCACTTCAGGCAATACTTTTCCAATATAACACAATCCTTCAGAGTTTGGGGCAAGCCACTTGTACGCCTTTCTCCCGCATATGAAATATGCGTCATCGGGGAGAACATATGGGACGGAGAAGGACATTACCATGTTACAAACCTTCCAGGTGAAATCTCCTGACCCTAATTCTTCCATCTGCTTAATGCACGTATCAGTTTGTACGATATGTGCACAGTATCCTGGTGATACTTCTCCAACTCTAGTAATCCTATTTCCTAAGGTATATCGATACCGGAAAGATTTTCCTCTACTGGCTATGTGGCGTACCAGCTCTGTATCTGTAGGCATTCTATCTGCTCTGTGTGAAAAGGTCATGGTAAGGTTGCTCCATGACACTTCCCAATTTCCCGGCTTACGGGGGTTGGAGATATTAAAACATAAGAGGGACCTATCCACATGGTATTGGTGGAGCTTCAAACTAGGAGGGCTGGAGATGTTAAATCTCCGGTCCACCGGTCTCCCACCACTTAGCTCAAGTACCTCCCCTAACGTTAAAGGAAATGGTACTAGCCCTGATTTGCTATGACCCTGAGGTACTTGAGAGCATACCCAACAATCTGTTTGGTTTAACACGTTACCCACTAAAGAGTGATAGTCACTCAATGGATGCCGGTCCATATGGATATTAAAACTGGATTGGCATTTCTTTATGCATCCATCTTCAACCAGATTATCACAGAGCCTACAGATACAATTTTCTTTTTGAGCTAACAATCCTTCAAAGAGAATGTTTACAGATAACATGGTTGTTAGATCGTGCCCGGTACTCGCCTTTGCTTGGTGATTGGGTTGCTATTGGAAATTTACACCTCCGTCTCAGTCATTAGAACCTTTCTGGATCCTTTCTCGACCTCACTGGTACTCTCACCGAAACAGACTGCTCTGGTCAACATCCTGGTTAACGGGAAAATCCATATTGCAGTCTCTTGGGGCAAGTCCATCTTACAGGAGGAGAAAAGAAGAAATTTGTAAAGGGGGTATAAGAAAACAGTTTGAGGGGGAGAGAACTTGTTACGATAATAAGTTCTCTCGTCTTGTTGTTCTTCTTGTTCTGCTGTCCTCTCAAAGGTGCTGTCTCTCAGTCTTCCAAACGAACATTCTGGTGATGCAATATTCCTTCCCAACCGACGATCTTTCTGTAAGGAGCAAAAATCTGGCATTACCATTGGTCCAACTGAGGGGTGACATAGCATCTTTAAACCATGGAAACATGAGTGGGAAGAGAGAGACAACAAAAAAAACAAAAGAGATAGAGAACAATTCATGTGCATATATACATTACATAACTCGACAATAACCCTCAATAAGAAAAGAGAAACAAAGCATTTTTAAACATTGTCAACATTAAGAAAACATTGTTAGCATTAGAAAATCATTGTCAGACTTATTAGGCTGTCATATCTATGTGTCTAATGGTCTCCTTGAGCAGTCCCTTCCCACCAGCACCTGCATTACTCCACTGTCTGTATCTGGCCAGAAATACATTGTGGCGGAGGTCATGCTGGGGTTTGGTAGACTTCTGCAAGGACCAAGTGGATATGCAATGTGTGAATTCTTACCAATACTAGTCAGAGATGGGGATAGAGAGAGAGAGAGAGAAAAAAACATTATTTTTTTTTCACAAATACATTTACAACTTTTCACCTGGTCATTCCGGTGTCTTCAGTGAATGACCTCCCACTTTATTAACCGTTACCTCAGGCTTGCCTCCATTCCTAATAATCACCTTTCCTGCCTATGTGATCCCTGATTATAATGGTGTGTATTGTAATTTTGCTCATTTCTTGGTCTAGGGGGTCTAACTTTATGTGGGTTATTACAGTTGCTAGCATAATGCCCTTCTCTTCTACAATGGTAACAGATCCTTGGCTTTCTCCGAGTGTCAGTGAACTGGGGTCTTGGCTGATTTGATGCCTCCTCAAACGCTCGGATGCTCATCATCATCAACCGTTTCCCCTGTTCTTTAATAAACTTTTGACATTTGACTAGATTTTTCCTAGGATCAGGAAATTCAGACACAATTGATCTCAATTCGGTCCGGGACCAGAGACAGCGCATTGCACTGTCCTTGACGGGAATGATTCCCTGATCGTCAGTCTTCCCATTGGGGACTGAGATCACCCTGGCCAGATCGAGCTCAGTTACATCATCTTGTGTTGGTCTTATATTTTGGGGTATATCTGTTTGTGCGTGATATGAAACATTGTACGTACCTGTGGACACGACCTCACCTGACCCTCCGTTAGGGGGTTCGATTATTGCCTTTACCAATTTGGTCGCGTCCACCTGGATGGCTTTTGTGATGGTTGCTGGAAGAGGTGCTGACATCGTTCTGGGCTCACTTTCTTGTTTGTATTCCTGAGGGAAGTTTGACATGGGGTGCAACTTGCATAGGTTAATAGTTGTACATTCAACAGTATTACAATAATCATTGTTACAGTTATTACACTTATTCTTATAATCTATACTACAGTTGCTAAGAGCGTTTTTATTGTTCAACCTTGTGCTTTTCTCCGCAACCATAATCCTCCCCGATGCCATGTCTCTCCTCTCAAGATAAGATTCAGAAAAGTCAATTGGCTCTCTTTGTAATTCACCTTCCTGTTGCCCTAACTGCACATAATCATAATGTTTACTTCGTCTCTTTGTTGGTTCAATGAGACATATCCTCCTCCTTAAATTTTGTAACACGTCTGGACTGAAGCTACCTATTCTTGGGAATTTGTCCCTGTCTTGTACAGTCATTCTCTCCCATTCATCACATAAAGATTCTGTGTGACTTCCGTATTTTTCACACATGATGTACCTTGCCGACCCAACGGGTCGGTTCTCTGAATCAACCCGAACCGAGGTTGATCGCCCCCTACCTGAACAACTGGCCCCCATAATTCTGCAGGTGTTGCTTATTCCTCCTTGGATCTTTATCTCAAGGTTTTCAGCGAACCCTTACAAACAAACCAAGATGTCCTGGGCAGGCCGGCGGTGGCGGTTTACCAAGTACCCCACTTACTTCTCGCCCACGTTGGCCAGTACTGCAATAACTGTAACCAGAGCTGCTGTACCCAACCCAGGGCCCCTGTGAACCTTCTGTTTACTGGAACATATGAGGGTTACCCGAAGGACACTTACTCTTTCCAGTAAAGTTGGGGTTGTTAGATAGTTCCTGAGTGACCAGCGAACTTCCCTTTAAAAATAAAAAATTACACAAATCACGTCAGAATGTACAGATAGCGTTTGTGACCACTTTACTCTAATGGTATTAGGTCAGATTACTAACTACTGCACACAATTACGTGCGGTCCAATCGTTCAGTACATAAGCACTACTTGTCATGTACTGAAAGATCAATGGAATCGATGTTTCCGGCCGCGATTCCTTCAGCATGAGCTTATGGCCTATATGGGTTCTGCACCAACGCCCCCAGGGGTTGTGCCACTGGACTTTTATAGCGGACCTCTTTGTCTATTTTACCTGTTACCTTATGACCTCCTGGTCTGTTACCGTCTGTTAATGACCTCCTGGTCTGTTACCTTATGACCTCCTGGTCTGTTACCTTATGGTCCGCTATACTCTAATGCTCAAATATTATTTAACCAAGGATGCCTCCCTAGCCACCGTATATGTCACTTACACGTGTGTCCCTTGACGAGTACCCGACTTTCCTTTTGGTTCAACCTCTTAAGTTATATAAACTTATGTAATAAAAACACACTCACTCAACACATGTACACTTTGTTTCTATATCTATTTCTGCGCAGAAATTGTCTTCAGTCCAACTGTGTTACCAATTAGGAGCAGGATCTGTTAAACTAAATTTCAGATTTTTCCAAAAATAGATTTGCGTTATTTACCGCTGTGCGTTACTTATCGCCTTTGCGCTAATTATCGCTTTGCGCTAATTCAACTTTTCGTGAATTGAGCTACGTTGCGTAACCAGACGCTACGTTGCGTAATGTACGCTGCGTGCGTCTGCCGTTTGGATTGCGTACGCAAGTCTTTTGTTAGGGACACGTGTACGCAAAACAAAGATCCACCGTAACACAATTTCTACCTTTATCAATGTAGGTGATCCCTGATCATCTACCGCACACCACACTGACTGTCTTATCTCCCAGACAAGCCGTGTGTTGGTCTATACTTTAACTATTACCTCTACTATGAAATAACAGCAAATCTCTTTTTGCACTTTCTATCAACTATAAAACTTGGCAAACAGGAATAGTGATATACGAAATTTGAAAAAGAAATGCAGATAAATGTATGCGTGCGTGTATACGCAAGACAGAAGAGAAATAAAACAGTTTTAAAAGACACAAGCGTTTTGTTCTTACTTCCGGTTCCCGGATTCCTTCAGCACTCTTTATCTAAGCGAAGCAGACGCTTATCCCGTCAGCACTGCGAGACAACCTCCCACCCTTTGCTGGGGGGATAATGTCTGCTGATCTACCTAGTGCAGATATGAGAAGGATAGGACGAGTCCCCAATTGACAATGCTAAATTCCCTTGTCGTATAAACAACCCTTTATGAAGTCTAAGAACACTGTACGCTGTTTACTTAAGAAGTACCGTAATGGTACGCTAGTTGCGTAACGATCGCTCAGCCGTAGGCGAGACGCTCAAGCGTCACGTTCGCTCACGGCCCAGTGATCACAGGACACGTTATTGGCTATGACTAGAGTAATGATTCGCTATGGCGTAGCGGACGCTCGAGACCACGAGGAGATCACCAGCGGCGCAGACGCTCACAACGCTATACCTTTATGTCTAAACCTTATACCAATGAAATACACAGAATACCTTAATGTGAGTACAGGGTGTAAGTGCAACCTTGTGTAACCTGACTAACTACAAAGCTGCTTGAGCGTCACCGACGCTCAAGTGAACACTTAACACTATAGGAAATACACAGATACTGGTTTAGGGTCCAAAGCCTATTAACTGTATTATATCTAGTATACTTGTAAAAAGGGGATAACAGTACAAATGATACACTACAATATAACAAAGACTTCCTAACCAAAATACAATACTATCTAATACAATACAATACTAGTCTAGGGGAGATACGAGAGAAAGAGAAGGGAAAGAGAGAGAGAGAGAGAGACGGAGAGGGATGAGAGAAATTGGCTCACAGTAAGACAATGATTACGGAGAGAAACTTACGCACAAGGGTAAACGATCGCATGCGCCTGGACATCCAGCACCCGATTTTCAGCAATGAGAACCGTTGAAGAGTGAGAGCTGGATGTGGTCGGCCTGCCTATTTATGCCCCACACACAATGCAATCTCATAGTCCCTACAATCCCATTGTCCATTGGATGAAGGAATTCGACCCTGTACAACAAAAGGTCATAGGTTGATTCATACAGGTGGGCTGTGACGATTTCAAACAGCTCAGGTGGGTGGGGAACTAAGTTTCCCGCCGCATACCTGAGTATGAGTAAATAGTAGAAATGGACATAAACTTCTTATGTCCATAACTATTCGCACGAGCGATTAATACGCTCCAAACCAACACCGGAATATTGCTAATTAAATACTCTTCCGATGGGTACCAAACACTGCTGTATGATTCCTGTTAGACCCTTCGTACAATACAAAGAGGGATTACTTTAAACAGGGACCTTCTATATTAACCAAACTTTCAGAAACTATCAAAGGGATCATGATCTATAAACTACATTAATTGTGAAAATATGTAACGAATGAGTCGCACGCTACGACTACATAAACTCTACCGTAAATACGCATACCGCGCCTGCGAGTGCACGCTATTGCGGGTATGCGCCTTCACGGGAGAGCGTACGCATGCGCAGCACGGACCAGTGTGCGGTGCAAATATGGCAACGTGTATGGGGATATTTTTCTGACTTTGACAGGGATCAGAAGCCGCCTCCTTAATTTAATGAGAAGCTGTGACAATGTACGACAGACATTGTCTAGCATGATCAGAAGCGTTGGAAGGCAGCTCAGCTTCTAACTCCTGAGCCCACGCTTCAATAGCCTCTGCAGCCCAAGTTGCTGCAATAGTGGGCCGATGCGCAGCACCAGCTAGGGTGTAAATCGCCTTTAAACAACCCTCCACACGCTTATCCGTCGGTTCTTTCAGAGACGTGACGGTCGTTACAGGCAGAGCTGAGGATACCACCAGCCGCGGCGGGGGTGTCTCCCAATTTTTACTTAGCTCTGCCGTGAGGGGATAGCAAGCCAGCATCTTCTTGTGAGGCGTGATTTTCTTTCCCGGATTTTCCCAGGATTCCTGACGTATGTCAATTAAATGGTCAGAGTGAGGTAAAACTTGTTTAACCACTTTCTGACGTTTAAATCTGTCCGGTTTCTTAGGGGCAGTATCAGGCTCTGGATCATCAGTAATTTGAAGGATTAACCCGATAGCCTTCAACAAGTCAGGAACATCCACCTGTGAAACAGATTACCCATCAGAAGCATCAGAATCAGTGTTTGTGGGGTCAGTATATATGCCATCCTCATCAGACGAGGTGTCTGGGACGTTGGTGGATTGTGAGGAAGTAACGGCCCGCTTAGAGTACCCCTTGGTCTTAGGCGGACAAGGGTGAGATTTCTGTTTAGTAACTGAGTGGACAGTTGATCTGCCCATGGCAGATTAACCGTGGGGACCATAAGTGGTTGTACCAGCACAGAAGGTCCCATAGGGGGCGTAAGTCTAGTTACCAGCGTATTCAATAACGTGGAGAAAGTATCCCAAGGTGGATCATTTTGAACCCCCGTTGCTACGGTCCCACTGGGGGGTAAGGAACCCCCAGAACCTGAACCCTCTGCTGCTATATTTTCCTCAAACGTGTCTGCAGCGTCACCACCACGCACTGTGGGATCAGCCCCAGCTCCGTCGCCCCTTGTAGCTAACATATCTGAAAGCTCAATTCAAGGCAACACAGTACAATATCAGCAGCCCAACACCTGACAAGAACCCCCCGTGTAGTGTATTAGCACAAACAGAGAGTTCCAGAGGTATAAGGCGACTAAAATTCACAGAGAAAAATACACAATAAGTATGTCTTGTGAAACACCTATATTAAATATAACCCTGACGCACTTAGCCCCCTCAGGTTGCAGAATATAAGGATAGCAATCTGAGTGAGATACACGAAATGGAGGTCACACAGCAGCTATATGCACACACACCAGTCACATTGTACAATGCAGGAATTATAACATGCTATAAAACTGCACTGGACTAGCAATACAGAGTAATACGAAGTATAGCCATACACTCAATAGATATATCAATGCACAGTAAAGACTGGATGTATATCACAGGAAACTTGTACTAAATAACCCTGACTAAATGCACTGTTTCTTAACTAACACAGTCAACAGACATGTAGAATACTTAAGTGTCCTGTAAAAATAGGATTTTAATACCTACCGTTAAATCCTTTTCTCCTAGTCCGTAGAGGATGCTGGGGACTCCAAAAGGACCATGGGGTATAGACAGGATCCGCAGGAGACATGGGCACACTATAAGACTTTGAATGGGTGTGAACTGGCTCCTCCCTCTATGCCCCTCCTCCAGACCTCAGTTATAGGAACTGTGCCCAGGGAGACGGACATTTCGAGGAAAATTATTTTTGTTACACTAAGGGTGAGATACATACCAGCTCACACCACAAACACACCGTACAACTGGATTATCAGGAATACCAGATACAGTATGAACGAAACACAGCAACAAGCTGAACATAACCGATACACAACCTTCGTGTAATCGAAACCAACAACTAACAATACAACTGCAAGAAACAGTCCGCACTGGGATGGGCGCCCAGCATCCTCTACGGACTAGGAGAAAAGGATTTACCAGTAGGTATTAAAATCCTATTTTCTCTTACGTCCTAGAGGATGCTGGGGACTCCAAAAGGACCATGGGGTCCATACCAAAGCTCTAGACCAGGCGGGAGAGTGCGGACGACTCTGCAGAACCGATTGAGCAAACATAAGGTCCTCATCAGCCAGGGTATCAAACTTGTAGAACTTAGCAAAAGTGTTTAAACCCGACCACGTAGCTGCTCGGCAAAGTTGAAGCGCCGAGACTCCTCGGGCAGCCGCCCAAGATGAGCCCACCTTCCTGGTAGAATGGGCTTTTACTGACTTCGGCAATCCAGCCGTAGAATGCGCCTGCTGAATCGTGTTACAGATCCAACGAGCAATAGTCTGCTTTGAAGCAGGAGCCCCAATTTTGTTGGGAGCATACAGGACAAACAGTGCCTCTGTTTTCCTAACCCGAGCTGTCCTGGCTACATAGATTTTTAAGGCCCTGACTACATCCAGGGACTTGGAGTCCTCCAAGTCACCAGTAGCCACAGGCACCACAATAGGCTGGTTTATATGAAATGATGAAACCACCTTGGGCAAAAATTGAGGACGAGTCCTCAACTCCGCTCTATCCATATGGAAAATCAGATAGGGCCGCCAATTCGGACACCCGCCTCGCAGATGCCAAGGCAAACAACATGACCACCTTCCAAGTGAGAAATTTTAATTCAACCGTCTGAAGCGGTTCAAAACAGTGAGAGTTTAGGAGCCGTGATACCACGTTAAGGTCCCATGGTGCCACTGGGGGCACAAAAGGAGGCTGGATGTGCAGCACTCCCTTTACAAAAGTCTGGACTTCTGGTAGAGAAGCCAATTCCTTCTGAAAGAAAATAGATAGGGACGAAATCTGTACCTTAATGGAGCCTAACTTCAGGCCCATATCCACTCCTGTCTGTAGAAAGTGGAGAAAACGGCCCAGATGGAAATCTTCCGTAGGAGCATTCTTGGCTTCACACCAAGATACATACTTCCTCCAGATAAGGTGATAATGTTTCGCCGTTACCTCCTTTATCAGCGTAGGGATTACTTCTTCCGGAATACCTTTCCCAGCTAGGATTCGGTGTTCAACCGGCATGCCGTCAAACATAACCGCGGTAAGTCTTGGAACACGCAGGGCCCCTGCTGCAACAGGTCCTCCCTGAGAGGAAGAGGCCAAGGATCTTCTGTGAGCATTTCCTGAAGATCTGAATACCAGGCCCTTTGAGGCCAATCTGGAACAATGAGTATTGTCTGCACTCTTTTTCGTCTTATGATTCCCAATATTTTTGAGATGAGAGGAAGAGGAGGGAACACATAGACCGACTGAAACACCCATGGTGTCACCAGGGCGTCCACCGCTACTGCCTGAGGGTCTCTTGACCTGGCACAATACCTCCGAAGCTTCTTGTTGAGGCGCGACGCCATCATGTCTACTTGAGGAAGTCCCCAATGACTTGTTATCTCTGCAAAAACTTCTTGATGAAGTCCCCACTCTCCTGGATGGAGATCGTGTCTGCTGAGGAAGTCTGCTTCCCAGTTGTCCACTCCCGGAATGAAGACTGCTGACAGATCGCTTACGTGATTTTCCGCCCAGCGAAGAATCCTGGTGGCTTCCGCCATTGCCACTCTGCTCCTTGTCCCGCCTTGGCGGTTTTCATGAGCCATGGCTGTGACGTTGTCTGATTGAATCAGAACCGGTAGGTTGCGAAGAAGATTCTCCGCTTGTCGTAGGCCGTTGTATATGGCCCTCAATTCCAGTACTTTGATGTGTAGACAAGCCTCCTGGCTTGACCATAGTACCTGAAAATTTCTTCCTTGTGTGACTGCTCCCCATCCTCGGTGGCTCGCGTCCGTGGTTATCAGAACTTAGTCTTGAATGCCGAACCTGCGACCCTCTAGAAGGTGAGCACTCTGCAGCCACCACAGGAGAGACAACCTGGCCCTGGGGGACAGGCTTATCTTCTGATGTATTTGTAGATGGAACCCGGACCACTTGTCCAGAAGGTCCCACTGAAATGTCCTCGCATGGAACCTGCCGAAGGGGATGGCCTCGTAGGTTGCCACCATTTTTCCCAGAACTCGAGTGCATTGATGAACAGACACTATTTTTGGTTTTAGCAGGTCTCTGACCATGTTCTGGAGGTCCTGGGCTTTTTCCATCGGGAGAAAAACCCTCTTCTGTTCCGTGTCCAGAATCATGCCTAGGAATGATAGACGAGTCGTTGGAATCAATTGAGACTTTGGCAGATTTAGAATCCAACCGTGCTGTTGTAGCACTCTCAGGGAGAGAGACACGCTTTTCAGCAATTGATCTCTCGATCTCGCTTTTATCAGGAGATCGTCCAAGTACGGGATAATTGTGACTCCCTGCCTGCACAGGAGCACCATCATCTCCGCCATCACCTTGGTGAAAATCCTCGGGGCCGTGGAAAGCCCAAACGGCAACGTCTGAAACTGGTAATGACAGTCCTGTACAACGAATCTCAGGTACTCCTGATGAGGAGGATATATGGGTACATGAAGGTATGCATCCTTTATGTCCAGTGACACCATAAAATCCCCCCCTTCCAGGCTGGAAATCACTGCCCGAAGCGATTCCATCTTGAATTTGAACTTTTTCAAGTACAGGTTTAGGGATTTTAGATTTAAAATGGGTCTGACCGAGCCATCCGGTTTCGGGACCACGAACAGGGTTGAATAGTACCCTTTCCCCTGTTGGACTAGGGGAACCTTGATAATCACTTGCTGTTGACACAGATTTTGAATTGCAGCTAACACTATTTCCCTCTCTGGGGGAGCAGCTGGCAAGGCCGACTTGAAAAATCGGCGAGGAGGCACCTCTTCGAATTCCAGTTTGTAGCCTTGGGACACAATTTCCAGCGCCCAAGGATCCACGTCTGACAGAACCCAGACCTGGCTGAAGAGTCGAAGACGTGCCCCCACTGGTGCGGACTCCCTCAGTGGAGCCCCAGCGTCATGCGGTGGATTTAGTGAAAGCCGGGGAGGACTTCTGCTCCTGGGAACTAGCCGTAGCAGGCGTTCTTTTCCCTCTACCCTTACCTCTGGCGAGGAAGGATGAGCCCCGACCTCTTCTGGACTTATGCGACCGAAAGGACTGCATCTGATATTGTGGAGTTTTCTTTTGCTGTGGGGGAACAAAAGGCAAAAAAGTAGATTTACCCGCGGTAGCTGTGGAAACCAGGTCCGTGAGACCTTCCCCAAATAAAACCTCACCCTTGTAAGGTAAAACCTCCATATGCCTCTTTGAGTCGGCATCACCTGTCCATTGGCGGGTCCACAGGGCTCGCCTAGCCGAAATCGCCATGACGGTGGCTCTCGAACCTAGCAGCCCAACGTCTCTCTGAGCGTCTCTCATATATAAGACAGCGTCTTTAATGTGACCTAAGGTCAATAAAATGGTATCCCTATCTAGGGTATCAATATCAGCTGACAAGGTATCTGTCCAAGCTGCAACTGCGCTACATACCCATGCCGATGCTATTGCCGGCCTGAGTAAAGCACCCGTCCGTATGTGTATAAATAGATTTTAAGGTAGTTTCCTGTCTGCGATCAGTAGGATCCTTGAGGGCTGCCGTGTCTGGAGACGGTAGCGCCACCTTCGTGGACAAGCGCGTTAAAACCTTGTCCACCCTGGGCGAGGATTCCCACCGTACCCTGTCCCGTGCAGGAAAAGTATACGCCATAAGAATCCTCTTGGGAATCTGCAGTTTTTTTATCTGGAGTTTCCCAAGCTTTTTCAAATAACTTGTTTAGCTCATGAGATGGAGGAAAGGTTACCTCAGGTTTCTTTTCCTTATACATGCGCACCCTCGTGTCAGGGACAGAGGGGTCATCTGTGATATGCAAAACATCTTTTATTGCAATAATCATATAATGAATACTTTTGGCCACCCTTGGGTGTAACCTTGCATCATCGTAGTCGACACTGGAGTCAGAATCCGTGTCGGTATCTGTCTGCTATTTGGGATAGAGGACATTTTTGGGACCCTGAAGGGCCCTGTGACACAGCCAAAGCCATGGATTGACTCCCTGCTTTTACCCTGGACTCTGCTTTGTCCATCCTTTTATGTAATAAAGTCACATTTGCATTTAAAACATTCCACATGTCCAACCAATCAGGTGTCGGCGTTGCCGACGGAGACACCACAATCATCTGCTCCACCTCCTCCTTAGATGAGCCTTCCGCTTCAGACATGCCGACACACTCGTACCGACACCCCACACACACACAGGGATATATTTATATGGAGACAGTTCCCCAATAAGGCCCTTTGGAGGTACAGAGAGAGAGTATGCCAGCACACACCCAGCACCAACTCACACTGGAAATAGCGCTTTTATATACAATTATCTGTATATAATACACTCACTGCGCCTTACAAATGCCCCCCCCCCTCTTTTCTGCCCTGTGTCACCGTGTACAGCAGGGGAGAGTCCGGGGAGCCAGCTTCTCTGCAGTGCTCTGTGGAGAAAATGGCGCTGGTTAGTGCTGTGGGATCAGTGTTACCGCTGCGCGTTATCTCAGAGAAGATCTGAAGTCTTCTGCCGCCTTTGAAGTTTTCTTTCTTCTTATACTCACCCGGCTTCTTTCTTCCGGCTCTGTGAGGAGGACGGCGGCGCGGCTCTGGGACGAACTGCGAGGGGACACCTGTGTTCCGACCCTCTGGAGCTAATGGTGTCCAGTAGCCTAAGAAGCAGAGCCTATCACTTAAGTAGGCCTGCTTCTCTCTCCTCAGTCCCACAATGCAGGGAGTCTGTTGCCAGCAGTGCTCCCTGAAAATAAAAAACTAACAAAATTCTTTTTTCAGAGAAACTCAGGAGAGCTCCTTGTAATGCACCCAGTCTCCTCTGGGCACAGGAACTAACTGAGGTCTGGAGGAGGGGCATAGAGGGAGGAGCCAGTGCACACCCATTCTAAAGTTCTTTATAGTGCCCATGTCTCTTGCGGAGCCCGTCTATACCCCATGGTCCTTACGGAGTCCCCAGCATCCTCTAGGACGTAAGAGAAATAAGTGTATCAATGCTATGAACACTAAACACAGGACGAGCCAATGATAAAACACAACAGGAGGATAGCTGCAATCATTGGCTGCTTGTTAAAGATATCATTGGTAGCATGATATATATGCAAGAATGGCATGTCCTGAGGTGGGCATGTGCATTCTCAGCAGGGACGTGCTCCAGGTCTCACTGCCATGAGATTGTAAGGACCAGGAGTATACAGTATATACAAGTATTTTGAACCCTTCATATGCCGTGTTGCTAGCTATTGTGCAGGGTTTCTCCCACCTTCCAATCTCTCACATCGTGACCTATTCCTACTATCTCCCCTTTTCTTCCCATCTCCACCTATTCCTTCCCTCTCCTCCTATTCCTCCCATCTACCCCCTATTCCTTCCCTCTCCTCCTATTCCTCCCATCTACCCCCTATTTCCTCCACTATTCCCCCTCCTCTCCCCTTTTTAATACTGGTTCTGCACTTTTCTTCTTATTGGTTATTTCCTCCTCTCTCCCCTATGTGTTTTCTGTCCCCCTCCTCCTCTCTCCCCACAGTGTTTTCTGTCCCACTCCTCTCTCCCTCCCCTATGTGTTTTCTGTCCCCCTCTGCCTTTCTCCCCGCAGTGTTTTCTGTCCCCCTCCTCTCTTCCCTTTGTGTTTTCTGCTCCTCCTCTCTCCCTGCCATGTTTCTGTTCCCCTCCTCTCTCCTCTCCGTGGATTCTGTCCCCCTCCTCTCTCCCCTATGTGTTTTCTGTCCCCCTCCCCTATGTGTTTTCTGTCCCCCTCCTCTCTCCTCTATGTGTTTTCTGTCCCCCTCCTCTCTCCCCTGTGTTTTCTGTCCCCCTCCTCCTTTTTTCCCGCAGTGTTTTCTGTCCCTCTCCTCTCTTCCCTCTGTGTTTTATGCTCCTCCTCTCTCCCTGCCATGTTTCTGTTCCCCTCCTCTCTCTTCTCCGTGTATTCCGTCCCCCTCCTCTCTCCCCTATGTGTTTTCTGTCCCCCTCCTCTCTCCCCTATGTGTTTTCTGTCCCCCTCCTCTCTCCCCTGTGCTTTCTGTCCCCCTCCTCCTTTCTCCCCGCAGTGTTTTCTGTCCCTCTCCTCTCTTCCCTCTTTGTTTTATGCTCCTCCTCTCTCCCTGCCATGTTTCTGTTCCCCTCCTCTCTCCTCTCCGTGTTTTCTGTCCCCCTCCTCTCTCCCCTATGTGTTTTCTGTCCCCCTCCTCTCTCCCCTATGTGTTTTCAGTCCCCCTCCTCCTTTCTCCCCGCTGTGTTTTCTGTCCCCCTCCTCTCTTCCCTCTGTGTTTTATGCTCCTCTTCTCTCCCTGCCATGTTTCTGTCCCCCTCCTCTCTCCCCGCAGTGTTTTCTGTCCCCCTCCTCTCTCCCCTGTGCTTTCTGTCCCCCTCCTCCTTTCTCCCCGTAGTGTTTTCTGTCCCTCTCCTCTCTTCCCTCTTTGTTTTATGCTCCTCCTCTCTCCCTGCCATGTTTCTGTTCCCCTCCTCTCTCCTCTCCGTGTTTTCTGTCCCCCTCCTCTCTCCCCTATGTGTTTTCTGTCCCCCTCCTCTCTCCCCTATGTGTTTTCAGTCCCCCTCCTCCTTTCTCCCCGCTGTGTTTTCTGTCCCCCTCCTCTCTTCCCTCTGTGTTTTATGCTCCTCTTCTCTCCCTGCCATGTTTCTGTTCCCCTCCTCTCTCCTCTCCGTGTTTTCTGTCCCCCATCTCTCTCCCGTTCGTGTTTTCTGTCCCATTTCCTCCTCTCTCTCTTCTGTGTTTTCTGTCCCCCTCTTCTCTCGTGTCTCCTATTCTCGCTGCGGTTGCCTGTAGTAGTGAGCATGTGCGGTGGGTCGCTAGCTGTTGTGGCTGTCATTGACAAATTTTTTCTTTCCCTTTCTCTGTACTCCCATCCCTTTCCTTGGCTGCTCCATCTTACCCTGTCTCTCAGCATCTCTCTCCTCCTTTCTTATTCCTTATCTGGCTCTGCCCATTCCCACTCTTTACTATCTATCTCTGTCTTTACCCTTGTTCCCCAGTCAATCTCTCCCTCTCATGCCCCATCTCTCTTCCCCCTCTCTCTCTCTCCCCACTCCATGGTCCTCTCCCACTCTTTTCTCTCTCTCCTGCTGTCAGTGTTCTGTTCTAGGTTAATACATCGATTTGAGCGCTGTTTATACGGCTAGTACTGACATTGAAATCATCGATACCTGCCTGACCTCTGTGCTTCTGTGTCGGGCAGGTAAAGACTCCCCTACATTTTGTGCTACCAGAGGAGGGAACTAGGTGCATGAGGTGGGGTGGGCCGTGTGTCTGTCTAGCAGCACTAAGCTCTGAGGGTGGAATGGCCTGCCATTATCTCTAGTGCTCAACTGTGGTGACAGAATTTAAGCCCACTATATTATATTGTATATATGCTAGGGCACAGGGTCAGATGAATGTTTGTGGGGACAACTAACAACTCATTTTTTGGGGCAGCCACCAATTAAATTTACAAAATTATATACTCTGTGTGCTCTCTTGACCCCCCCCCCCCCTTCAGTCTAAATGTTGTGTATTGTGATTTCAACAGCCCTAATTAGTCTTGTAGCATGCTCACATCACCCCACCCCTATCTCCATACTGCACTGGCCAAGGGGTTAACTTACCTCAGGCCATCCTCTTGTGCTCCTCTCTCTCCAGGCTGCACCTCCAGTCTCCACCGAAGTGAAAATACGGCATTTATGCGCATGCGTATGACCCGCAATGCGCACGCGCGATGTACGGGTACAAAGACCTTTGTGGTTGTGCTCAGGTTCTAGCAAAGTTTTTCTTCGCATTGGCGGCCGCTAGAAGATTGACAGGAAGGGGGCGTTTCTGGGTGTCAACTGACCGTTTTCAGGGAGTGTTTGCAAAAACGCAGGCGTGTCTGAAAAAACGCAGACGTGGCTGGGCGGTCGCTGGGTGGGTGTATGACGTCAAATACAGACACGAATAGGCTGAAGTGATCGCAAACGTTGAGTAGGTTCAGAGCTACTCTGAAACTGCACAAACTGTTTTTGCAGAGCTCGGCTGCACATGCGTTCGCACCTCTGCTAAGCTAAAATAAACTCCCTAGTGGGCGGCGGCATAGCTTTTGCACGGCTGCTAAAAACTGCTAGCGAGCGATCAACTCGGAATGACCCCCATGGTTTTATCCAAATGCTAACAAATTTGCTGCTGCAATCAACTCTGAATTACCCCCTCAATCCGGCACTGATTGGGCAATTAATGTGTGTCTAGCAGCCTAAACCTGATGGAGGGTGTACAAACTCACCTTGGAAATCTCACCATCATGTCCCTCTAACTTGGCTATGCACTTCCTGCTGACTGCATTGTACACTCTGGCTGTTCCTGTTGAAAACAGATTGACAGCCTTATATTAGACACAGAAATGCATATCTTCAACTGTATAAGGTTCACTACTTAGTTATGTGGGCCATACATCAGACCAACTTTCCTCCATAATCTTCTGACCGACCATCCAACTTGTCTGTCCAACTAAAACTCTGTCTCACACACCTAACCAACTTTTTCATCACACCAGCCATTAAATAGTAAACCATAGTAGCCATAGCGTGTGCGCACACACACACACACACGCACTTTAATGAATACATGTATTAAACAGGAATCTTATATATCTTACATTAAAACAGAAAGTAAAATGTTACTGCAAAGTCCAGGCCAGTGACAGTGAAGTCAGAAGGGAAGGTCCTTTAGTAAAGGTAAGAAGAGGGATGTTTCCTGTGACCATCTGCAGCAACCTTGTGTATGGCTGGTGTTGCTGTACATGTGGGGGTCTGGTGCTGCACATGAGTCGGGTGCATTGATGGTCTGTGGGGATGGGGTCTCTTGCGTGTCAGTTTCCCTGGCTGTAGGAAGGGAAGTGGACGAACACTGGACGTCCGTGAGCTGCAGGAGGAGGAGATGAGTGGGATGGGAGGGGGGGGGGGGGGGGGGGAGGGGGCTGCATATAGGGAACAGGGGTCACTGTTGGGCACCCCTCTGTCTTTTTTGCCAGGACAATTGCATGGGCTGCAGAGGGAGATTTGTTGCTGATTTAGCAGAGGATAGGATTTAGTGTGACCACCTGTAACCGATCCAAGTGCTGGATGTTCTGATTATGTGCACTGTAGTAGTGCGTTGGGTCTGACAGGGTGTGTGGGGCACTGGGAGAGGTCCTCTCACCTAGAGCATAGGCTCTTGCACTAGATGCGCTTGTGTGTACAGTATGTTGAAAACAGAGTAAACTGTACAGTGTGGGTGCATGTATGTGTCTGTGTATATATGTATCTTAATAACAATATAATAATAGTGTGATGTGATTGTATAGAGCAGAGTGGGATTCCCTTGGTAGGTCCTGCGTCGTCGCTGTATAGTTGTTTTCAGGTTCCTTTTTTTAAAATCAATTTGGGTCGGAGCTTCTGGGTTTTTTTTGTGTTAGACACAGTGCCACTGGCCAATTGTAATTTTGGTACGGATCACCATTGTATGGATGTGGCGGTGAGGGGACACCAGTCCCTTGCTTTGCGAGGGTGCTCAGACCCCTAGATTCACCACTGCCTCTGCAATTCAATTACAAATGGCAAGTTGCGGATGTTGTGCGTTAATTCTGCCGTCTGCAACCTACGTGAGGTACATGAAAGAGTCGGGAAATCATCCTGAAACCTCCAAGAAAACTGGCACATATGATAGCAAGACTGTTTAGAAAGCTGTTAGTATTGGAGGCAGTTACATAAAGGTAAATGTATTATACCCCCACATATCATGTATTAACATCCCTCATGCCAAAGCAAGGGAGTGAGAACTCCACCCACAGGCGATCGCTGTGAGGGTCGCAGCGGCTGCATGTGACGTCACGCCTCCCCCCCCCCCAACGGTCCGGGCACGCCTGCATTGCCCGCACCGAGCCCCCTAAACGGTGGCCAAACGCTGCTGGCCCCCCCCCCTCCCGCCCAGCGACCACCTATGCGAAAATTTCGCTGTGCGAAAATGCACGGCACCGATCAGGTCTGAATTAGGCCCCTAGAAAATAAGAATTTACTTACCGATAATTCTATTTCTCGTAGTCCGTAGTGGATGCTGGGGACTCCGCCAGGACCATGGGGAATAGCGGCTCCGCAGGAGACAGGGCACAAAAGTAAAAGCTTTAGGATCAGGTGGTGTGCACTGGCTCCTCCCCCTATGACCCTCCTCCAAGCCTCAGTTAGGATACTGTGCCCGGACGAGCGTACACAATAAGGAAGGATTTTGAATCCCGGGTAAGACTCATACCAGCCACACCAATCACACTGTACAACCTGTGATCTGAACCCAGTTAACAGCATGATAACAGCGGAGCCTCTGAAAAGATGGCTCACAACAATAATAACCCGATTTTTGTAACAATAACTATGTACAAGTATTGCAGACAATCCGCACTTGGGATGGGCGCCCAGCATCCACTACGGACTACGAGAAATAGAATTATCGGTAAGTAAATTCTTATTTTCTCTGACGTCCTAAGTGGATGCTGGGGACTCCGTCAGGACCATGGGGATTATAACAAAGCTCCCAAACGGGCGGGAGAGTGCGGATGACTCTGCAGCACCGAATGAGAGAACTCCAGGTCCTCCTCAGCCAGGGTGTGCCCCTGACCAAGTAGCAGCTCGGCAAAGTTGTAAAGCCGAGACCCCTCGGGCAGCCGCCCAAGATGAGCCCACCTTCCTTGTGGAATGGGCATTTACATATTTTGGCTGTGGCAGGCCTGCCACAGAATGTGCAAGCTGAATTGTACTACACATCCAACTAGCAATCGTCTGCTTAGAAGCAAGAGCACCCAGTTTTTTGGGTGCCTACAGGATAACAGCAAGTCAGTTTTCCTGACTCCAGCCGTCCTGGAACCTATATTTTCAGGGCCCTGACAACATCCAGCAACTTGGAGTCCTCCAAGTCCCTAGTAGCCGCAGGTACCACAATAAGCTGGTGCAGGTGAAACGCTGACACCACCTTAGGGAGAAACTGGGGACGAGTCCGCAGCTCTGCCCTGTCCGAATGGACAATCAGATATGGGCTTTGTGAGACAAAGCCGCCAATTCTGACACTCGCCTGGCCGAGGCCAGGGCCAACAGCATGGTCACTTTCCATGTGAGATATTTCAAATCCACAGATTTGAGCGGTTTAAACCAATGTGATTTGAGGAATCCCAGAACTACGTTGAGATCCCACAGTGCCACTGGAGGCACAAAAGGGGGTTGTATATGCAGTACTCCCTTGACAAACTTCTGGACTTCAGGAACTGAAGCCAATCTTTTCTGGAAGAAAATTGACAGGGCCGAAATTTGAACCCTAATGGACCCCAATTTGAGGCCCATAGACACTCCTGTTTGCAGGAAATGCAGGAATCGACCGAGTTGAAATTTCTTCGTGGGGCCTTCCTGGCCTCACACCACGCAACATATTTTCGCCACATGTGGTGATAATGTTGTGCGGTCACCTCCTCCTGGCTTTGACCAGGGTAGGAATGACCTCTTCCGGAATGCCTTTTTCCCTTAGGATCCGGCGTTCCACCGCCATGCCGTCAAATGCAGCCGCGGTAAGTCTTGGAACAGACATGGTACTTGCTGAAGCAAGTCCCTTCTTAGCGGCAGAGGCCATGAGTCCTCTGTGAGCATTTCTTGAAGTTCCGGGTACCAAGTCCTTCTTGGCCAATCCGGAGCCACGAGTATAGTTCTTACTCCTCTACGTCTTATAATTCTCAGTACCTTGGGTATGAGAAGCAGAGGAGGGAACACATACACCGACTGGTACACCCACGGTGTTACCAGAACGTCCACAGCCTGAGGGTCTCTTGACCTGGCGCAATACCTGTCCAGTTTTTTGTTCAGGCGGGACGCCATCATGTCCACCTTTGGTCTTTCCCAACGGTTCACAATCATGTGGAAGACTTCCCGATGAAGTCCCCACTCTCCCGTGTGGAGGTCGTGCCTGCTGAGGAAGTCTGCTTCCCAGTTGTCCACTCCCGGAATGAACACTGCTGACAGTGTTATCACATGATTTTCCGCCCAGCGAAGAATCCTTGCAGTTTCTGCCATTGCCCTCCTGCTTCTTGTGCCGCCCTGTCTGTTTACGTGGGCGACTGCCGTGATGTTGTCCCACTGGATCAATACCGGCTGACCTTGAAGCAGAGGTCTTGCTAAGCTTAGAGCATTGTAAATTGCCCTTAGCTCCAGTATATTTATGTGGAGAGAAGTCTCCAGACTATATCACACTCCCTGGAAATTTTTTTCCCTGTGTGACTGCTCCCCAGCCTCTCAGGCTGGCATCCGTGGTCACCAGGACCCAGTCCTGAATGCCGAATATGCGGCCCTTTAATAGATGAGCACTCTGCAGCCACCGCAGAAGAAACACCCTTGTCCTTGGAGACAGGGTTATCCGCTGATGCATCTGAAGATGCGATCCGGACCATTTTTCCAGCAGATCCCACTGAAAAGTTCTTGCGTGAAATCTGCCGAATGGAATCGCTTCGTAAGAAGCCACCATTTTTCCCAGGACCCTTGTGCAATGATGCACTGACACTTTTCCTGGTTTTAGGAGGTTCCTGACTAGCTCGGATAACTCCCTGGCTTTCTTCTCCGGGAGAAACACCCTTTTCTGGACTGTGTCCAGAATCATCCCTAGGAACAGCAGACGTGTCGTCGGAAACAGCTGCGATTTTGGAATATTTAGAATCCACCCGTGCTGTCGTAGAACTACTTGAGATAGTGCTACTCCGACCTCCAACTGTTCTCTGGACCTTGCCCTTATCAGGAGATCGTCCATTTTCTTTGAAGAAGAATCATCATTTCTGTCATTACCTTGGTAAAGACCCGGGGTGCCGTGGACAATCCAAACGGCAGCGTCTGAAACTGATAGTGACAGTTCTGTACCACGAACCTGAGGTACCCTTGGTGAGAAGGGCAAATTGGGACATGGAGGTAAGCATCCCTGATGTCCAGGGACACCATATAGTCCCCTTCTTCCTGGTTCGCTATCACTGCTCTGAGTGACTCCATCTTGATTTGAACCTTTGTATGTAAGTGTTCAAATATTTCAGATTTAGAATAGGTCTCACCGAGCCGTCTGGCTTCAGTACCACAATATAGTGTGGAATAATACCCCTTTCCTTGTTGTAGGAGGGGTACTTTGATTATCACCTGCTGGGAATACAGCTTGTGAATTGTTTCCAATACTGCCTCCCTGTCGGAGGGAGACGTTGGTAAAGCAGACTTCAGGAACCTGCGAGGGGGAGACGTCTCGAATTTCCAATCTGTACCCCTGGGATACTACTTGTAGGCTCCAGGGGTCCACTTGCGAGTGAGCCCACTGCGTGCTGAAACTCTTGAGACGACCCCCCACCGCACCTGAGTCCGCTTGTACGGCCCCAGCGTCATGCTGAGGACTTGGTAGAAGCGGTGGAGGGCTTCTGTTCCTGGGAATGGGCTGCCTGCTGCAGTCTTCTTCCCTTTCCTCTATCCCTGGGCAGATATGACTGGCCTTTTGCCCGCTTGCCCTTATGGGGACGAAAGGACTGAGGCTGAAAAGACGGTGTCTTTTTCTGCTGAGATGTGACTTGGGGTAAAAAAGGTGGATTTTCCAGCTGTTGCCGTGGCCACCAGGTCCGATGGACCGACCCCAAATAACTCCTCCCCTTTATACGGCAATACTTCCATGTGCCGTTTGGAATCTGCATCACCTGACCACTGTCGTGTCCATAAACATCTTCTGGCAGATATGGACATCGCACTTACTCTTGATGCCAGAGTGCAAATATCCCTCTGTGCATCTCGCATATATAGAAATGCATCCTTTAAATGCTCTATAGTCAATAAAATACTGTCCCTGTCAAGGGTATCAATATTTTCAGTCAGGGAATCCGACCAAGCCACCCCAGCGCTGCACATCCAGGCTGAGGCGATCGCTGGTCGCAGTATAACACCAGTATGTGTGTATATACTTTTTAGGATATTTTCCAGCCTCCTATCAGCTGGCTCCTTGAGGGCGGCCGTATCTGGAGACGGTAACGCCACTTGTGATAAGCGTGTGAGCGCCTTCATTTAATTTATCTGATTCAGGAAAAACTACAGGTAGTTTTTTCACACCCCACATAATACCCTTTTTTGTGGTACTTGTAGTATCAGAAATATGTAACACCTCCTTCATTGCCCTTAACATGTAACGTGTGGCCCTAAAGGAAAATACGTTTGTTTCTTCACCGTCGACACTGGAGTCAGTGTCCGTGTCTGTGTCTGTGTCGACCGACTGAGGTAAATGGGCGTTTTAAAGCCCCTGACGGTGTTTGAGACGCCTGGACAGGTACTAATTTGTTTGCCGGCCGTCTCATGTCGTCAACCGACCTTGCAGCGTGTTGACATTATCACGTAATTCCCTAAATAAGCCATCCATTCCGGTGTCGACTCCCTAGAGAGTGACATCACCATTACAGGCAATTGCTCCGCCTCCTCACCAACATCCTCCTCATACATGTCGACACACACGTACCGACACACAGCACACACACAGGGAATGCTCTGATAGAGGACAGGACCCCACTAGCCCTTTGGGGAGACAGAGGGAGAGTTTGCCAGCACACACCAAAACGCTATAATTATACAGAGACAACCTTTATATAAGTGTTTTCCCTTATAGCATCTTAATATATAATCATATCGCCAAATAAGTGCCCCCCCTCTCTGTTTTAACCCTGTTTCTGTAGTGCAGTGCAGGGGAGAGCCTGGGAGCCTTCCCTCCAGCAGTTCTGTGAGGGAAAATGGCGCTGTGTGCTGAGGAGAATAGGCCCCGCCCCCTTTTCGGCGGGCTTCTTCTCCCGTTTTTCTGACAACCTGGCAGGGGTTAAATACATCCATATAACCCCAGAGGCTATATATGATGTATTTTTAGCCAGTATAGGTACTTTCATTGCTGCCCAGGGCGCCCCCCCCCAGCGCCCTGCACCCTCAGTGACCGTTGGTGTGAAGTGTGCTGAGAGCAATGGCGCACAGCTGCAGTGCTGTGCGCTACCTCATGAAGACTGAGAAGTCTTCAGCCGCCGATTTCTGGACCTCTTCTCTCTTCAGCATCTGCAAGGGGGTCGGCGGCGCGGCTCCGGTGACCCATCCAGGCTGTACCTGTGATCGTCCCTCTGGAGCTAGTGTCCAGTAGCCTAAGAAGCCAATCCATCCTGCACGCAGGTGAGTTCACTTCTTCTCCCCTAAGTCCCTCGTTGCAGTGAGCCTGTTGCCAGCAGGACTCACTGAAAATAAAAAACCTAATAAAACTTTTACTCTAAGCAGCTCTTTAGGAGAGCCACCTAGATTGCACCCTTCTCGGCCGGGCACAAAAACCTAACTGAGGCTTGGAGGGGGGTCATAGGGGGAGGAGCCAGTGCACACCACCTGATCCTAAAGCTTTTACTTTTGTGCCCTGTCTCCTGCGGAGCCGCTATTCCCCATGGTCCTGACGGAGTCCCCAGCATCCACTTAGGACGTCAGAGAAATATAGCGGTATCAGTGCACATAACATGCACTGAAATTACTTCTCCCCCAATACATCTACCCCATAGTGTCACAGGTTTGGTTCTCACAATGTTTATTAATGATGGAAAAATTATAGCCTAGGGTATTTTTGCAAATAAATGTGTAGGTTATATTTGTGTACATGAAATAGTGATATATAAGTGTGTATATACATGTTTTTTAAAACGTTGAAAAAGAAACTCCCATCTGCAAGTTTCAAATCCCATTTCCCATCAATACAACACCCAACATACACATCATTTACCCCTTTACATACATGTCCCACACCATAAATCCCTCTACATATATGTCCCACAACGTAAATCTCTCTACATACATGTCCCACACCATAAACCTCTCTACATATATGTCCCACACCGTAAATCCCTTTACATACATGTCCCACACCATAAATCCGTCTACATACATGTCCCACCCCATAAATCCCTCTACATATATGTCCCACACCATAAATCCCTTTACATACATGTCCCACACCATAAATCCCTCTACATAAATGTACCACTCCGTAAATCTCTCTACATACATGTCCCGCACCATAAACCTCTCTACATATATGTCCCACACCGTAAATCCCTTTACATACATGTCCCACACCATACATTCCTCTACATAAATGTCCCACACCATAAATTCCTTTACATACATGTCCCACACCATAAACCTCTCTTCATCTATGGCCCAAACCATATTCCACCCTACATACATATTCCACACCATTTACCCTCTTTACATACATGTCCCTCCCCATAAATCCCCCTACATATATGTTCCACACCATTTACCCCACTACTTACATGTTCCACACCATAAACCCCCTTACATACATGTCCCACACAATTTTTTCCCTATACATACATCTCCCATACCATAAAGCCTTCTAAAATGTCCCACAGTATTTACCCCTCTACATACATGTCCCACACCATAAACCCCTCTACAAGCATGTCCCATACCATAAACCCCCCCTACATACATGTCCCGCAATATTTACCCCTCTATATACATGGGGGGAGTCATTCCGAGTTGATCGCTTGCTAGCTACTTTTTGCAGCCGTGCAAACGCATAGTCGCCGCCCACTGGGGAGTGTATTTTCGCTTTGCAAGTGTGCGAACGCCTGTGCAGCCGAGCACTACAAAAAGAGTTTGTGCAGTTTCTGAGTAGGTCTGAACTTACTCAGCCGCTGCGATCACTTCAGCCTGTCCGGTCCCAGAATTGACATCAGACACCCGCCCTGCAAACGCTTGGACACGCCTGCGTTTTTCCAACCACTCCCTGAAAACGGTCATTTGACACCCACAAACGCCTTCTTCCTGTCAATCTTCTTGCGATCGGCTGTGCGAATGAATTCTTCGTTAAATCCATCGCCCAGCAACAATCCGCTGTTGTGACCTGATCGCTGCGAAAAACGTCAGCATGCGATCAGGTCGGAATGACCCCCCCGGCCCACACCATAAACACCTCTACATGCATGTCCCACACCATAAACCCCCTACATACATGTCCCACCCAATTTGTCCCCTATACATACACCTTCCATACCATAAAGCCTTCTATATAAATGTCCCACACCATTTATCCCTCTACATACATGTCCCACACCATAAACACCTCTACAAGCATGTCCCATACCATAAACCCCTCTACATACATGTCCCGCAGTATTTACCCATCTATATACATGTCCCACACCATAAACACCTCTACATGCATGTCCCACACCATAAACGCCCTACATACATGTCCAGCCTCATTTTTCCCCTATGCATACATCTGCCATACCATAAAGCCTTCTACATAAATGTCCCACACCATTTATCCCTCAACATACATGTCCCACACCATAAACTCCTCTACATATATTTCCCACATCATAAACATCTTTACCATCAGCAGAAGCTGTAGCTACCAGCTGTCCAGTAGAATCAAATGCAACGTCCAGCACCTCATCTTCATGCCCAGTCAGAGTGGCCACACATTTCCCACTCAGGGCATCCCACAGCTGTATAGGAGAGAGCACCTCATTTATAGCAAGAGATGGAGAGTCACACACAATAAGATAACTAACAATACAACTTTGTGGCTCCATTTACAGAACATACTTACTGTATGCAGATAGGGATCAAGCATGACTGATAGCGTCATGTACAATAACAACATCTCATGTTATCATGTAGTCCTGGCTTCAGCACCAATAAACAGCTGTGAATTTTGGTTATTTAAGACCACGCAGAGAAAGATCTGGATAAACGTCTTCACACAGTGACCAAACTGAACCTGAAATCGCTGCGTGTAGGGGGCAGCTTAAAGCTTTCTATGCATGCAGAGATGGTGATGTTGACAGGGTCAATAGGATCAAAAGGTCGACATGGAAAATTTAGACATTAGAAAAGGTCGACAGGTACAAAAGGTCGTCATGGTCAAAAACTATATATGGCAATGGTCAACAGAGAAAAGGTCGACACGTTTTTACAGTTTGTATTGTGTAATTTTCACTGTTTCATGATATGTGACCACAATTATAGCAAACGCAGCCTCTCGCAGGCTCGCTTCACTCACCACGCTTCAGGCAAAGTGCTTCGCTCTACTACAGCTGCGCTTAGTACGGGTTACTATTTCCAATCGTAGTCCACGTGGATGGTAAATCAAGAAAAAGTTGAAAAACATATGAAAACCCTTAAAAACTTGTGTCGACTATATGTGTGTTTCGACCATTGTCATGTCAACCTTTTGAATGTGTCGACCTTTTGTACCTGTCCACCTTAAGCACAGTTTACCTTTTACATGATTTATGTATGACATGTGGGTGGGCCAGTAATCATGCTGTCACAATGCTGGGCCTATTTTTATATGAAGGCCTGGAGGTGAAGTCCCATCTGCCCCATTGTTAATCTGGTCCTGTGTGGAGGGCTGTAACCCAGCAACTCCAGGACAATCTCACTATACTGTCTCCTTACCCTGCAGGACTTATCCATTGAGGCTGTAGCTACTAGGGAGCAGTCCCAGTTGAACTGTGCACTGCTGATCTCTCCACGGTGACCTATGAGGGTGTGAACCTTCCTGCAATGGGAAAAACAAACATATAATCAGGGTGTAATACTACAATACAGTACTATTAAACTTCATAAATGTGCTAGAGTTGCTAATCTGTCTGCTTCTAACATATCTTTTTCTACTTCCCTTTAGCATGAAGTGGACAATGAAATCAAACCATCAAGCCCCACTGGCATCGGGAACACTAGAGTTGTAGAGGCGTGACGACGCAACTCACTTCATTACTCCTGGTCGCTCTGTGGTTACTGAGGTGGGTAGGGCGTTGATGACTCCATTCACATCCTGTTCCTGACAACTTTACAGCAGGTAAGTGCTCTCCCGGACACCTGCTTGCTTTTGCAGAAGTCTGAGGACCACTCCCTACTTCTGGAGTATTCCCGACATTCAGGCAACTACTGTATGTTATTACCATGCCCAATTTCAAACTGACTATCTTTGGGCACACCTATAAATGCAGTGGGCATATGACCACTGGCAGTGACTGAATGCAGATATTTGCAGGCTGCACTAAGATCCCCCCCAATCTGTCCGATTTCACTTTACATGTGTGTGGCCAAACTGGAAATTGATCCTGCGACCTAGCACAGTCTGTGGGCCTGATTCAGATGTGGTTGGAGTAGTGATAATTTGCGCATGCGCCGGACACATACTGCAGATGTGCAATATGAGTCTGGGGCGTCTGATGCCGTTTGAGGGTGGGGAGGGGCTGGCGATGGCCTCCGTTATGCCAAACAGAGGTGTGTCGCCGCTGTTACAGGGGAGAGCTAAGGCCAGGATCTCTGTCAGAGAACTGGGATTTCCTGGCCTCTAGGTAGGACTTGCAGGGACCGTTTTCGCGACCCCATGGATCTTGCAGCCGTCCAATGGTGCCGGGTGAGATCTATTGCTGCGTCTTTGCGTCCATTAAGCCTACTGAAAGAGGCCATTGTTATAGGGGAATATTGCTGCCATGTAGAGGTTTACTTGGTCTGCAACAATGTTTAGGTACAGTAGGTGCTATTGTGTCAAAGTAACATCCACATGAAAGCCAAGACCTAAGGTTACCTAGCAGAATATTACCAGGAGCATCACACTGCCTACGCCATTTTGTCTTCTTCCCATAGTGCATCTGGTGCTATCTCTACCCCAGTAAACGAAGTACAAACGCCTGGCCGTCCAGATGATGTAGAAGAAAATGTGAATCAGGTCACCTTCTTCCATTGCTCCATGATCCAGCTCTGAAGCTCATGTGCCCATTGTAGTCGCTTTTGGCGGTGGACAAGGGTCAGCATGGGCACTCTGATCGGTCTGTATCTATGTAACTCTATATGCAGCAAGCTGCAATGCATTATGTGTTCTGACTTCTATCTATCATAGCCAGCATTAGATTTCTCAGCAATTTGTGCTACAGCAACTTTTCTGTAGGACAGGACCAGACGTCTAGCCTTTGCTCCCCACGTGCCTCAATGAGCTTTGGGTGCCCATGACCCTGTCACTGTTTCATGAGTTGTCCTTCCTTGGCCAACTTTTGGTAGGCATTAACCACTGCATACCTGGAACACCCCTAATAAAAATAACGTTTTGTAGATGACCTGACCCAGGTGTCTAGCCATCACAGTGTGGCCCTTGTCAAAGTTGCTCATATACTTTACACTTGCCCGTTTTCGTGCTTCCAACACATCTAACTGCAAGAAGTGAGTGTTCACTTACTGCCTAATATAGCCCACCCCTTCACAGGTGCCATTGTTATGAGATAATCAATGTTATTCACTTCATTTGTCAGTGTTGTTAATGTTATGGCTGATCTATAGGCAGGTAGGTGGATGTATAGAGAGAGAGAGAAAGAGAGCAGCATGTTTAACTTGCTTCCTTTAGGCAGGCGTTACAGGGCCGTTCCCGCCAGGTCCACCAGAAGCCTCAAAAGTTTATTTCCCCAAGCGGTCCACCTGCTGAACTCCTGAACATTTACTGACGTACATGTACTGTAACTCACTTGTGTCCCTACGGTATTCCTATCTGTATGACTTTACTTCCCCCCCCCTCCCCCACCACCACCACCTGCTTATCTGTTACCTTCTTGGCTGCTGTATAGCAAACCGAAGACAAATTCCTAGTATACGCAAGTATACCTGGCCAATAAAGCTGATGCTGAGATAGATAGATAGATAGATAGATAGATAGATAGATAGATAGATAGATTATAAATATAGATGTACTTGATTTGTTTATTTATAGAAAAACGTAATAAATAGGCTGCGGAGCTGATTCAAAGACATCATCTTGTTTCCTGACAGGAAGGTAAAGAACCTCTGCTCTACGGTTACTGCGATGTTGGCTATTTCATGGAACTACCTTAATCTCTATATCATGTCAGCGCACATGGCATCAGTAATATGCCAAATAGATAACACTGTACCTGCCAGAAGGAATGTCCCATACAGCCACTGTGTGATCAAAGGAGCCTGTGATCAGCCGGTCTCCAGTCGTGTTAAATGAGAGAGAAATTATTTCTGCAGAGTGCCCCTAGAGATAAGGGAACAGAACCATGTATTATAGGGAGAGATGTGACATCTTTACATGCATAAAATGCTCCGTCAATGACTTCCTGTACTTGCAGGAACGAGGCTTCTCGCAAGTAACGTGTTTAAGGGACCACTAACATGAAATGGCCGGGATATAATGAAGTCCGAGTTTAGCGGCCATGCAGGATGCCGGACGAACTCTGACTTTTTTTTAAAGGGGCAATCTTTTACAAAGCATGGTTTAGCCTTGTAAGTGATTGTCCCTTTAAAAAAATGTCCAAGTTCATCCGGCATCCCGCACAGCCGTCAAACTCGGATGTCATTACATCCCGCCCAATGTCTTTGGAAATAGGAACATGATGTAACAGCAGAAACCATTTTGTGGCTGAAATTATTTTACTCAAATGCTCTAAGCAAATGTTTTAAGACTTTGGGGTTAATTTACTAAGTGTCAGATTCTAAAATCCAGCACTGCCGATTGTGTTTATGCACGAAATTTAAAAGGGCAATCATTTTACTAGCGATACATGGCGAGTAGCAGCATTGGCCTTTTAAATTTCTGGTATAAACACGACTGGAAGTGCCGCGTTTTGGAACCCAACACTTAATAAATAAACTTCATTAATCGTTTGGCTACTGCTTTATAGCTGTATATAAATCCCACTAAATGTTATTTATATTATTATTATTTATCCATAGTCCTGCCTTAAATCATGACTATGGAAAAATAATAATATATAAATTGGTGAAACTATGGTTAGGTATAACAGTTTGGCTCAGCCAAATTACTAGGATTTACCTATTTGCTGTTGACACATGATTTTTAGGTAAAAGTGGCATGATAAATGGCTGCGTTGTGAGTCATATGAATCCTACAATACGGATTATGATGTATCTAAAATATTACTATTACTTCTGTATTATTACGCAGAATACAGGTTGAAATTATGCAGAATACAGGTTGAACCCGATGGGCATTTTGCCTCTCTTCAACCTCACTGACTTTTGCCCTCATTCTGAGTTGATCGCTAGCTGCATTCGTTCGCAGCGCAGCGATCAGGCTAAAAATCGGCACTTCCGCGCATGCGGCTCAATGCGCACGCGCGACGTACTTTCACAAAAGCCGATGCAGTTTTACACAAGCTCTAGCAACGCTTTTCAGTCGCACTGCTGGCCGCAGAGTGATTGACAGAAAGTGGGTGTTTCTGGGTGGTAACTGACTGTTTTCGGGGTGTGTGTGTAAAAATGCAGGTGTGTCAGAGAAAAATGCAGGAGTGGCTGGGGAAACGTAGGCGTGGCTGGCCGAACGCAGGGCGTGTTTGTGACGTCAAAACAGGAACTAAATACTCTGAAGTGATCGCTAGCTAGGAGTAGGTCTCGAGCTACTCTGAAACTGCACAATCTTATTTTGTAGCAGCGCTGCGATCCTTTTGTTCGCACTTCTGCTAAGCTAAGATACACTCCCAGAGGGCGGCGGCTTAGCGTTTGCACGGCTGCTAAAAGCAGCTAACGAGCGAACAACTCAGAATGAGGGCCCATGTAACTATGTATTGTTTATTTTTAAAACAAATTCATTTTATTGACAAAATAATGCTTATTGTAATACTAACAATGCAGATTGATTACTTTGCAAAATCACTTCTTGCTCGAGTGTTAAATCTAGACATGTTGTCTGGGAAATAGCGGGATTTACCAGCATCAGGGGTAATGTTACCAGGCTGGGATCCCAGTGTAAGGTATGAATACAGTCCTATATGAGATAGAACATGGATCTCTCCGCACAGAACCACCTGACCTAGCAGAAGTGGATGTAAGATGTTCCTCTCTGCAAACTGAGGTGAGTGGGTGTACAGCTCTACTGCACTTACTCCTAAGTAACACTTGAGGAGAGAACAGAAAGTAAAGAACAGCAAAGAAGTTGTTTCACGCTGCTCTAACCGATGTTGTAAATGATGTCAATTGTTTTGTCTGGGTATAATAAAAACTGCCTTTACAGAACGTCTTACATGTGCTCTACAACATACTGGGAGGAATTCAATTGATTATCGCGCCGGGATATCGCGGGGGCTATAGTCAATTGAGTCCCATTATCTCGCTGATGGCGCCCACGTAAAGCAGCTAAACCCGACCAAAGTGCTGGGTGCGATTGTGAAAAGTTTGGGTGCCCAAATGGGTAACTTTTTGCAAATTTGAGCTGAAATACAGACCCCGGCAGCCATCGCGCCCAAACGGAGCTACAATTTGGGTGCTGTCTAGTGGCTGCCAGAGGGGCAACATTTGAATCTCGCCCATTAAGTTGTGCCCAGCGCTGGCTGGGTCTATTTGTGTGTGTGGACTGTGGAGGTTATTCGTTGTTGGTCACAGATTTTGCTATATTAGCAATATCTGCGACCACTAAACTCGCATGCAGGGAGCTGCCCAGCACAAGGAAAGGCCGCCCAGCATTTGTGGCGCTGACATGCAATCCCAATTCAATGCGTGTGCACAGACAGCTGAAAATCGATTTTCGGCTATCTGCGACAGGGTCTGAATAAGGCCCAGTGTTCGTCTCTCTTCCTCCATCCCCCTCATTCATCCTGCAACACAAATGCAAGTGCCAAGGGGCAGCAACAGTTCCGCACACTATACCCCCTGTCTTGGGCGGCGGCACCGCTCACACACCCTCGTTATGTCGCTGGCTGCTTAAACGCTTTTTGCTGAGAAACATTATATAGATACAGATGTAACTATATGTGCCAGGGAGCGAGTGCTGCTCTATCTCCCAACTTACACTCAATGTAAGGGTCTCCTCCCCACTCTTTACGTCCCACAGTTTTGCTGTAGTGTCCATGCTTCCAGTCGCCACCAGGGTACTCTGAGGATTGAATGCTAAACAAACCTGGAAATACAATAATGTTTTGCATCATGGAATACACCAAACATATGAATTCTCCAATCATGAGCACAATCAGCATGTCACTGGAAATGAGAGGAAGAGTTACCCTCTACTCTGGTTCATACCGCACTCTAATAGCCTGCTGATAGGTTGGCTGGCTGCTGACAGTTCCCTAGTGTATTTGCTCGCTGTGTCTTGGGGAACTTAGCGCCTGATTCAGGAGTGACCGGTGCTGCATCTTCCGTAGCAGTGAAAGTGCCAAATTAAATGTAATGCTGCGATGCCCTGTTGTCACCCAGCCACGGCAGTCCAGAAGGCCCCATTGATGGGGTGGCTACTGGGGTGCGGGGCCTTCTGGACTGCCGTGGCTGGGTGACAGCACGGCATCGCAGCATTACATTTAATTTGGCACTTTCACTGTTTATTATACATGTCACACCTTTTTCACTTATATTAATTCACCCCATAACACTTTTTTTCTCACCTATTCCTTAAATCCTTCTCACTACACATAATCATTCCCTGTGATGCCCTGGGGTCGCTTGGCTGTGGTGGTTTGGGGGGTCCCGTGCCCTAGGTTTGAACCCCTACAGTGTTAGGTAACGCAACAGAGTGGAGTCCCTTGCAGTGGGGCACTGATCAATACATAACCAAACTCCACTATTTATTATATGCTAAGCTGTATGATATCAGTAATGCTAGAGACAGTGCACCTACAACACCCCCGCCCTTTTCTCTGTAGAACTACAAGTCTAAGTAGGTAGCACCTCACATTACTGGCAGCTATAAGTGTGCAGTCTAAGGACCCTCCCCAATAATAATAACATGCTTACTTAAAGTTCCCATTCATGAAATAATAGTACGGTTAAACATATCTAAATGTATGTCAGCCGCATAGGCTATAATTAGAAAATCAGCCAGTGTGTAAGGGGCTCAGAGATAGGCGCGGGAGGTCGGAGCCTCGGGCGGCAGGCTCAGTACTTTCCCTGACCAGTGTGTATATCACATTTACTCTCATCACTTGGGGTCTAAGTCAGATGCGGTTGGAGTTGCTATCAGTGCTACGCAGGGCAGCAGCAGTGATAGCGCTGTATGGTGATGCAGCAGAAGGCATCTATGACAAGTAGACGAGTCCCGCTGCAGTACTGATCCGACCTGCATCCTAGGACGCAGAATCGGATCACTTAGTCACCGTAAAACGACTTACAGCATCCGGAGTCTATCATTGCCCCCTCCGCGCCCCCCAACATGGCAGCAAACTGTCAATCACATACAGTCTACTGCCGTCCTGCATCCTGTCTTGCACGAACCATTCGTGTATGCTCAGAATGGGTCCTGCGTATGCACAAAGTACCGATTATCTGTACTTTGCAGCGCAGGACAGAACTCCAACCACATCTGAATAAGGCCACTCACATGTAAGAGGTACTTACTATTTCTGCAGTGTGTCCCTTGAATGTGTGGTAACATTTCCCTGTCTCTGCACTCCATAATTTGCAGGTTTTATCAAAAGATCCTGTGGCTATTTTATCTCTGTTGGAAAGGATAACATTTATTATTATATTTTAGTGTATGGCTTTAGAGTTATAACAAATATGCAAAAGAACAATAGAGAACTACCAATACAAACTACAACTAATACCAAACAGGTAAAATAAAAACAAGTGAAGGACAGGAGATAATTGATTAATATGGTGGATATGTATAATATAATATATAATAGCAGTCTTCACTTGGCCTGGAGGGGAGGGGGCCATGTAACACCAGGTCACCCTTAGATGCTCCTGCTCTATGGGTCCTGGAGGAGAGGGAGGGCCAGGTATTACCAAATCACCCTTAGATGCTCCTGCTCTATAGGTCCTGGAGGAGAGGGAGGGCCGGGTATTATCAAATCACCCTTAGATGCTCCTGCTCTATGGGTCCTGGAGGAGAGGGAGGGCCGGGTATTATCAAATCACCCTTAGATGCTCCTGCTCTATGGGTCCTGGAGGAGAGGGAGGGCCAGGTATTACCAAATCACCCTTAGATGCTCCTGCTCTATGGGTCCTGGAGGAGAGGGCGGGCCAGGTATTACCAAATCACCCTAAGATGCTCCTGCTCTATGGGTCCTGAAGGAGAGGGAGGGCCAGGTATTACCAAATCACCCTTAGATGCTCCTGCTCTATGGGTCCTGGAGGAGAGGGAGGGCCGGGTATTACCAAATCACCCTTAGATGCTCCTGCTCTATGGGTCCTGGAGGAGAGGGAGGGCCGGGTATTACCAAATCACCCTTAGATGCTCCTGCTCTATGGGTCCTGGAGGAGAGGGCGGGCCAGGTATTACCAAATCACCCTAAGATGCTCCTGCTCTATGGGTCCTGAAGGAGAGGGAGGGCCAGGTATTACCAAATCACCCTAAGATGCTCCTGCTCTATGGGTCCTGGAGGAGAGGGAGGGCCGGGTATTACCAAATCACCCTTAGATGCTCCTGCTCTATGGGTCCTGGAGGAGAGGGAGGGCCGGGTATTACCAAATCACCCTTAGATGCTCCTGCTCTATGGGTCCTGGAGGAGAGGGCGGGCCAGGTATTACCAAATCACCCTAAGATGCTCCTGCTCTATGGGTCCTGAAGGAGAGGGAGGGCCAGGTATTACCAAATCACCCTTAGATGCTCCTGCTCTATGGGTCCTGGAGGAGAGGGAGGGCCGGGTATTACCAAATCACCCTTAGATGCTCCTGCTCTATGGGTCCTGGAGGAGAGGGAGGGCCGGGTATTACCAAATCACCCTTAGATGCTCCTGCTCTATGGGTCCTGGAGGAGAGGGAGGGCCAGGTATTACCAAATCACCCTAAGATGCTCCTGCTCTATGGGTCCTGAAGGAGAGGGAGGGCCAGGTATTACCAAATCACCCTTAGATGCTCCTGCTCTATGGGTCCTGGAGGAGAGGGAGGGCCAGGTATTACCAAATCACCCTAAGATGCTCCTGCTTTATGGGTCCTGGAGGAGAGGGAGGGCCAGGTATTACCAAATCACCCTAAGATGCTCCTGCTCTATGGGTCCTGGAGGAGAGGGAGGGCCAGGTATTACCAAATCACCCTTAGATGCTCCTGCTCTATGGGTCCTGGAGGAGAGATAGGGCCGGGTATTACCAAATCACCCATAGATGCTCCTGCTCTATGGGTCCGGGAGTGGAGGGAGGGCCAGATATTACAAAAAAAACCTTATATGCTCCTGCTCTATGGGTCCTGAAGGAGAGGGAGGACCAGGTATTACCAAATCACCCTTAGATGCTCCTGCTCTATGGGTCCTGGAGGAGAGGGAGGGCCGGGTATTACCAAATCACCCTTATATGCTCCTGCTCTATGGGTCCTGGAGGAGAGGGAGGGCCAGGTATTACCAAATCACCCTTAGATGCTCCTGCTCTATGGGTCCTGGAGGAGAGGGAGGGCCGGGTATTACCAAATCACCCTTAGATGCTCCTGCTCTATGGGTCCTGGAGGAGAGGGAGGGCCAGGTATTACCAAATCACCCTTAGATGCTCCTGCTCTATGGGTCCTGGGGGAGAGGGAGGGCCAGGTATTACCAAATCACCCTTAGATGCTCCTGCTCTATGGGTCCTGAAGGAGAGGGAGGGCCAGGTATTACCAAATCACCCTTAGATGCTACTGCTCTATGGGTCCTGGAGGAGAGGGAGGGCCAGGTATTACCAAATCACCCTTAGATGCTCCTGCTCTATGGGTCCTGGAGGAGAGTGAGGGCCGGGTATTACCAAATCACCCTTAGATGCTCCTGCTCTATGGGTCCTGAAGGAGAGGGAGGGCCAGGTATTTCCAAATCACCCTTAGATGCTCCTGCTATATGGGTCCTGGAGGAGAGGGCGGGCCAGGTATTACCAAATCACCCTTAGATGCTCCTGCTCTATGGGTCCTGGAGGAGAGGGAGGGCCAGGTATTACCAAATCACCCTTAGATGCTCCTGCTCTATGGGTCCTGGAGGAGAGGGCGGGCCAGGTATTACCAAATCACCCTTAGATGCTCCTGCTCTATGGGTCCCGGAGGAGAGGGCGGGCCAGGTATTACCAAATCACCCTAAGATGCTCCTGCTCTATGGGTCCTGGAGGAGAGGGAGGGCCAGGTATTACCAAATCACCCTTAGATGCTCCTGCTCTATGGGTCCTGGAGGAGAGGGAGGGCCGGGTATTACCAAATCACCCTTAGATGCTCCTGCTCTATGGGTCCTGGAGGAGAGGGAGGGCCGGGTATTACCAAATCACCCTTAGATGCTCCTGCTCTATGGGTCCTGGAGGAGAGGGAGGGCCAGGTATTACCAAATCACCCTAAGATGCTCCTGCTCTATGTGCCCATTTTACATTTGTACGCAAGGCCAAAATGTATGTTATTTATCATGGCCACAACTGTGTGGAGTTTTTATATTCTCCCCGTGCTTGTGTGGGTTTCCTCCGGGTACTCCGGTTTCTTTCCACAATCAAAAAAATATACTGATCGGTTAACTGGCTTCTGACACAAAAAAAAAAAAGAACCCTAGTGTGTCAGTGTGTGCATGTACATGTGTGTAGGGCAGACAAGATGGGCCAAGTGGTTCTTATCTGCCATCACATTCTATATTTAGATGTTAGTCTACCCTCTGGAACATCCACTGATCCAGTGATTTCACATATCTTGCATTTCTTCTTACTACTATGTAACCAGTAACCTACTGAATGTTCTCTTACCCATAGGGGTTGTTGAACTGGATAGCATAAACCACGTTTCGATGGCCTTCCAGTGTGTGTAACTCTTCTCCTGAGGCCGTGTCCCACACTTTGCATGTTCTGTCATAACTGCCTGTAATGAAGCTAAACAGGGGGAGAGAGTGGTTTTGATTGCAGCATAGACTTGCACCATTAAGAGCACATGTATGATACAGTGCATCCGGAAAGTATTCACAGTGCTTAACTTTTTCCACATTTTGTTATGTAGCGGCCTTATTCCAAAATGGAATAAATACATTTTTTCCCTCCACATATGACAACGTTTTTTTCAATTTTTGCAAATTTATTAAAAATAGGATTTTAATTACCTACTGGTAAATCCTTTGCTCGTAGTCTGTAGAGGATACTGGGGTCCATTTAGTACCATGGGGTATAGACGGGTCCACTAGGAGCCATGGGCACTTTAAGAATTTGATAGTGTGGGCTGGTTCCTCCCTCTATGCCCCTCCTACCAGACTCAGTCTAGGAGACTGTGCCCAAGAAGACTGACATACTTTGAGAGAAGGATAGATAAGGATAGTGGTGAGATTCCGAACCAGCACACACAAACAGAGGAAAGCCATGCTAACCAAACTTGAAACAGGAACAGCAACGGCTGAACCAACATTACTTAACCAAGTAACAGTGCAGGTAGAACGAAGCACTGGGCGGGCGCCCAGTATCCTCTACGGGCTACGTGATAAGGATTTATCGGTAGGTAATTAAAATCCTATTTTCTCTTACGTCCTAGAGGATACTGGGGTCCATTTAGTACCATGTGGATGTACCAAAGCTCCCAAACCGGGTGGGAGAGTGCTGAGGTTCCTGCAGAACTGATTGACCAAACTGAAGAGGCCAAAGTATCGAACTTGTAGAACTTAGCAAACATGTTCGAACCTGACCAAGTAGCTGCTCGGCAGAGCAGTAAAGACGAGACACCACGGGCAGCCGCCCAGGAAGAACCCACCGACCAAGTAGAGTGGGCCTGTACAGATTTTGGACATGGCAAACTTGCCGTGGAATAAGCATGCTGGATAGTAAGTTTGATCCAGCATGCGATAGTCTGCTTTGAAGCAGGACACCCAATCTTATTGGGACCATAAAGAACAAACAGCGAGTCAGTCTTTCTGTGACGCGCTATTCTTATCACATACACCTTCAAAGCCCTCACAACAGCCAAAGACTTTGAAGTAGCAGAGGTGTCGGTGACAACCGGAACCACAATAGGCTGGTTGATGTGAAACGCAGACACCACCTTAGGAAGAAATTGCTGATGAGTTCTGAGTTCAGCTCTGCCTACATGGAAAATTAAATAGGGACTTTTGTGAGACAAAGCCCCCAGCTCCGACACACGTCTTGCTGAAGCCAAGGCCAACAGTGTTACGGTCTTCCACGTAAGATATTTTACGTCCACCTCCTGTAACAGCTCAAACCAGTCCGATTGGAGGAAATGCAGCACCATATCGAGATCCCAAGGTGCCATGGGAGGCACAAAGGGAGGTTGGATGTGCAGAACACCTTTCAAGAACGTCTGGACCTCAGGTAGAGAAGCCAAATGTTTCTGAAAGAAAATGGACAAGGCCGAAATCTAGACTTTTATGGAGCCCAGACGTAGGCCCACATGCACTCCTGCTTGTAGAAAAAGCAGGAAACGTCCCAGATGGAATTCCACCGCAGAAAATTTTCTGCTTTCACACCAAGACACGTATTTCTTCCAAATACGATGGTAATGTTTAGACGTTACCCCTTTCCTGGCTTGGATCATAGTCGGGATAACCTTGTTAGGGATCCCTCTCCTGGCTAGAATCAGCCATTCAACTTCCATGCCGTCGTCCTGATAGACGAACGGGCCCTGTTGCAGAAGATCCTCACAAAGAGGAAGAGGCCACGGATCTTTGAGGAGCATCTCCAGAAGGTCCGCGTACCAGGCCCTTCTTGGCCAGTCCGGAGCAATTAGAATTGCTTGAACCTTTTCCCTTTTTATTCTCTTTAGAATTCTTGGGATCAGAGGAAGTGGAGGAAACACGTACACCCTCTGATAGACCCATGGAGTCGTCAGGGCGTCTACTGCTACCGCCTGTGGGTCTCTCAACCTGGAAAAATACCGCTTGAGCTTCTTGTTGAGACGAGAGGCCATCATGTTGATCTGTGGATATCCCCATCGACTTGTCAAGCACCTGAACACCTCCGGGTGAGGGCCCCACTCCCCGGGGTGCAGGTCATGTCTGCTGAGGAAGTCTGCTTCCCAGTTGTCTACTCCCGGAATGAAGGCCGCTGACAATGCCACAGCGTTTCTCTCTGCCCAGAGGAGAATTCTTGACACCTCTGACATTGATGCTTTGCTTTTCGTTCCACCCTGTCGGTTTATGTACGTTACTGCCATCACATTGTCTGACTGAACCTAAATTGCCCGATCTTGAAGAAGATGTGAGGCCTGCAGAAGGGCGTTGTATGGCCCTGAGTTCCAGAATGATGATTGGAAGGACGACTTCCTGACTGGACCATCTTCCTTGAAACTGCACCCCCTGGGTGACTGCACCCCAACCTCTGAGGCTTGCGTCTGTGGTTAACAGAATCCAATTTTGAATTCCGAACCTCCGACCCTCGACGAGGTGAGAAGTCTGTAGCCACCACAGAAGGGAGATCCTGGCTCTTGGCGACACACGGATGCTCTGGTGCATGTGTAGATGCGATCCTGACCATTTGGGTCTTGCGTGAAACCTTCCGTATTGAAGAGCTTTGTAAGAGGTCACCATTTTCCCCAGAAGGCGATGCATAGATGCACCAATATCCGGGTTGGCTTCAGGACATCCTGAACCATCAACTGGATCACTAATGCCTTTTCCAACGGAAGGAACACCTTCTGCATTTCTGTATCCAGTATCATTCCCAGGAATGGGAGCCTCCATGTTGGCTCTAGGTGAGATTTCGTAAGGTTCAGAATCCACCCATGATCCTGAAGAAGTTTGGTTGAGAGAGCAATCCTGGCCAGCAACCTTTCCCTGGACGGTGCTTTTATCAGGTACGGAATTATGTTCACTCCCTGTTTGCGGAGTACAAACATCATCTCTGCCATCTCCTTGGTGAACATCCTCGGTGGCATGGAGAGACCAAATGGCAGGGCCTGGAACTGGTAGTGACAGTCCTGCAGTGCAAATCGTAGGTAAGCCTGATGAGGCGGCCAGATCGGAATGTGAAGGTACGCATCCTTGATATCTAGAGACACTAGCAGTTCCCCCTCCTCCAGACCTGAGATCACCGCTCTCAGAGACTCCATCTTGAATTAGGTACGGGTTCAACGACTTGAGGTTCAAAATTGGTCTTACCGAACCTTTCGGTTGGTATAGTACCCTTTGTTTAGCTGATGAGGTGGAACTGAAACAATAACGTGAGTCTGTACCAGTTTTTGGATGGCATGTTGTAAAGTTATACTTGCCTCTTGTGAAACTGGCAAGCCTGACTTGAAGAATCTGTTAGGTGGGAGCTCTTGGAACTCCAGTCTGTAGCCCTGGGAAATAAGATTTATGACCCAGGGATCCTGGCACGAATTTGACCAGATCTGACTGAAGAATTGTAGGCGTGCTTCCACCTGACAGCCTTCCAGGCATTGCGGTCCACCATCATGCTGAAGTCTTTGAGGAAGCAGAGCCTGAGCTCTGTTCCTGAGCACCTGCTGTGGTTTACCTCTTGTGCCACTGGAGAACGTAGAAGCACCTCTGGATTTGCCCTTGAACTTGGCTGTCCTAAAGGACTGTAACTTAGAAGCTGAATAAGTCTTCTTGAAAGGGGGGGCTGCGGAAGGAAGATACGTAAACTTACCGCAATAGCTGTGGAGATCCATTTGTCTAATTCATCTCCGAACATGGCCTCTCCTGTGAATGGTAGGCCTTCCAAGCCTTTCCTGGAATCCGCGTCAGCAGTCCACTGGCGTAGCCACAAGCCCCTGCGTGCCGACACTGCCATAGCGGTGGTGCGTGCGTTAAGCACGCCTATTTCCTTTATGACTTTCACCATAAAGTTTGCGGAGTCCTCTATATGCTGCAGGAGTAAGAGAACACCCCCCCTAGATAAGGAATCTAACTCCTCAATTAGGTTACCTGACCATTTCTCAATGGCTTTAGTGATCCACGCACATACAATAGTGGGTCTTTGAGTGTAGTCTCAATTTTACAATCAGCCGTATCTTTCAATGAGTTTGCTCCATGAACAGGCAATACAATTTTAGGTGACAGCCTAGAGACTGATGCGTCCATTATCGGTGGGTATTCCCATTTTTTCCTATCCTCCATAGGAATAGGAAAAGATGAGAGCAACCTTTTAGGGACCTGAAACTTGTTATCAGGATTAACCCATGGTTCTTCGAACAGGGTATTCAATTCCTTTGACACAGGAAAAGTGACTGAGGACTTCTTTTTTACATTAACATAAGATTCCTCACACTCCTCTGACACCTTATCAGGAATATGAGGAACATCTCTGATAGCCTCTATAAGCGCCTCTATTCCTGTGATAGAGCGGAATCCCACCCCTCTGAGTCCACCCCTCCCTCCTCCATATCTGACCTGTCAGCGTCAGACTGCAGAATTTGGGCCGGAGATCGCTTTTGCGGACAAATGGGAGGGGACTGAGACACTGTCTTGGGGACTGAGTCTCCGTTCATAAACTCATCCACAGTCTGTTTTAAGTATTGTGTCTCTTTCTCATTGCGGGACAATTTTGTAAAAAGAGTTGAGATCATTCCCTTAAGAGAATGGACCCATTCCGGTTCAGCCCTGCTAGCCTGTGAACCCTGAGTACCCAGTAGTGAGCCCCCCAGTGAAGAGGAACACTCTGCGGTATAAGACACATACTCTCTGCCTGACATAATGTAATGTGACAGCGCACACACACACACACACACACACACACACACACACACACACACACACACACACACACGAAAGGTTAAACACAATTAACCTACAAAGAGCTCTTTAGGGAGACACAGAGTTGTTTGAAGCCAACCCCCACCGTGCCCTTATCGCTAATGCCAAGCTTAGCCGGGTCGCAGACTAAGTACCCTGATAGGGGACTTAGTACACCAATAATCGCTCCCCCCTGCTATGACCCCCCGGTACCGCTGAGGTAATCTGGAATCACACTGGAGGAGCTGCGCGTCCCTGTCCTGTCAGCGTCTGTGTCCACTGCAGAGGGAAAATGGCGCTGGTGAGCTGCTGGATCCTCTCATAGTGAAGCCCCGCCCCTTCAATGGCGTGCAGTCTTCCCGCTTTTTTTTATACTGGCTGAGGAATCTGGTGCTTAAAATGGAGAGAACCGTTTTAATACTGTTGTGCCAGTATGGGTACTGTGTACAGTGTATGGGGCCGCAGTTGTGTACTGTGTCCGGAGACGCATTCTGTCCCGTGTAGAAGCCATGCGTCTCCGTACCCTCATGCCGCCATAATGGCCGGGGCACCGGCTCAGTACTCACCACTCTTCATTCTTCTGCCGCTGTTAGGGGTGGCGGCGTGCTGCAGGACTGTGCGCTCGCCGTGGTGGGGCTTGCGAATAGGTCCCTCAAGAGCTCAGTGTCCTGTTAGCGGGGAACAGGACCATTAACCCTTCAAGAGGTTGGGCTGTCCCCCCCCCCCCCTAAATCCCACAAAGCAGGCAGGCTGGTGTCAACCAGCCCTGCCTGAAAACAACAAACATAGAAAATAAATGCAGAAAAGTCTTCAGGAGCTGCCTTTGGGGTGACTGCCTCCTCCGGGCACATTTTCTAAACTGAGTCTGGTAGGAGGGATATAGAGGGAGGAGCTAGCCCACGCTATCACATTCTTAAAGTGCCCATGGCTCCTAGTGGACCCGTCTATACCCCCATGGTACTAAATGGACCCCAGTATCCTCTAGGACTTAAGAGAAAATAAAAGACTAAGAAATCACATGTACATGAGTATTCACAGCCTTTACAGATATGTCTCTAGGCGCTAGTTTTATTATTATGCTAGTAAAGAAGGCTAATACTCCACAATATCTTAATTACTAATCAGCTGCAAGCAGTGATATTATGCCTGTGTGCGCATAAAAAAAGAACACCTCCTGTTGCTACAGGAAATAACAATAATATTAAAGAATTCACTCTGCGCTTAATCTAATAATTAACGGCTTAAATGAGATGAGTGCAGACACGTCATTATACAAATTATTATTTAACATATAATTGCACAAAACAGTGCTTATTATCCCACAAATTTAATACACTGTTAAAAAATATATAAACCTTAATATATCAATAAAACATCCTGGTCTAATACATACATCACTCCAAATACTTGCAGTATATAAGTTTATCAATTCTATATAGACTGACCGTTAATAGAGGTGGATCAATTACTATAAAAATGACAGTCCACTGTCAGAAAACCCTCCACACATTGTCCTGTGGATAAGTAAAAACCGTATATAATGGAACCTTCACTTCAGTCCCACACGGATACTTGTTAATTGTCCCGGTGCAAGTTATTTTCAAATGTGCCGTTGCGCTGTATAATAAATGAGCTAATCTTATTATCACACCGATCTGTGTGTATGCTCAATCTAGCCACCTGTGAGGATATTAACGGGCTCACCGTAGTCCTAAGAATAAATAATGAAGCAGCTTCTCCCACAGCGAGTCAATGATGTATTATGAAAGATTCGGCTAGGAGGCAACGGACGTCTCCGTCCTCCACAATCTGATTGCCGCTGCGCCTTCCAGTGACCGCCCAATGGATTGCTGTCGCTGTCAAGTGGTGAGCTAATAGCCGTATTAGATCTGTCCTCAATGGTGGTTCCCCGTCACCGATACCTCTGACACGTTTCGCTCGTACTGGAGCTTTATCTTCTTCTTTCCGGAAGGACAACCATCTCTGCAGCAATCCACTAATCAGGCCTGTATGGTAGAGTGGCCAGACGGAAGCCACTCCTTAGTAAAAAGCACATGGCAGCCCACCTGGAGTTTGCCAAAATGCACCTGAAGGACTCTCAGCCCATGAGAAACAAAATTCTCTGGCCTGATGAGACAAAGATTGAACTCTTTGGCGTGAATGCCAGGCATCATGTTTGGAGGAAACCAGGCACCGCTCATCACCAGACCAATACTATCCCTACAGTGAAGCATGGTGGTGGCAGCATCATGCCGTAGGGATGTTTTTCAGCGGCAGGAACTGTGAGACTAGTCAGGATAGAGGAAAAGATTAATGCAGCAATCTACAGAGACATCCTGGATGAAAACCTGCTCCAGAACGCTCTTGACCTCAGACTGAGGCGATGGTTCATCTTTCAGCAAGGCAACGACCCTAAGCACACAGCCAAGATATCAAAGGAGTGGCTTCAGGACAATTCTGTGAATGTCCTTGAGTGGCCCAGCCAGAGCTCAGACTTGAATCCGATTGAACATCTCTGGAGAGATCTGAAAATGGCTGTGTACTGATGCTTCCCATCCAACCTGATGGAGCTTGAGAGGTGCTGCAAAGAGGAATGGGCGTAACTGCCCAAAGATAGGTGTGCCAAGCTTGTGGGATCATATTCAAAAAGACTTGAGGCTGTAATTGCTGCCAAAGGTGCATCAATAAAGTATTGAGCAAAGGCTGTGAATACTTATGTACATGTGATTTCTTAGTTTTTTATTTTTAATAAATTTGCAATAATCTCAAAAACACTTTTCACATTGTCATTATGGGGTATCGTGTGTAGATTTTTGAGGGAAAAATGAATTTATTCCATTTTGGAATAAGGCAGTAACATAACAAAATGTGGAAAAAGTGGAGCGCTGTCAATACTTTCCAGATGCACTGTACCTGTGGCTTCTGTAGATAGAGCCCAAGGCTTATGTATTCTACTTATACAGTATCATGTTCTATCACATCAGCACATAGACAATACTATGAATCTTTTAGAATTAACATGGAATGTACAAACAACAGTACTGTATATCCAGTTTACCTAACTAATAGCCAATCCAGTTTGCAATCTTATCAGTAGATGAAAATATGAGAGCCAAGAACCAACTGGGGGGTACGGATACAGAATATTATCCTAATATTGGACCTAATTCAGACCTGATCGCTCCTCTGCGAATTTGCAGAGGTCTGCGATCGGATAGTCGCTGCCAAGACAGAGTGAAAAACTGCCAGGTGCAAGTCTGCGTACACCGTGCGAAAAGCTTTGCAAACGCCGGTCAGCTGCAAATCCGTTCACAACTCACTCACCATCTAATGATTTTTCCAGTGTGTGCAGGCTGTGCCCAGGACTTACTCACAGTGTGATACAAACTGCTGATCGGGCCGGAGCTGACGTCACATACCCTCCCTGAAAACGCTTGGGAACACCTGCATTTTTCCTGACACTCCCAGAAAACGGCCAGTTACCCCCCCCCCCCCTCCCAAACGCCCGTTTCCTGTCAATCAGCTTGCGTACGCCTAGCGATCAAAACAGATGCCAGATCTTTTTGCAGTTTGGCCCTGCGCATTACGATCCGTACACACGCGCAGTCGTTCGATAATCGGCTGCCTTACGATTTCGCACAACAGCGATCAGGTCTGAATTAGGCCCACTGTCATAAAAGAGCAGAGCAAGGGGGCTCTATGGGGCATGTATAGTCTAAATCCATGTTCCCACTGGCGGCTGGCCACTTGTTGTTCTGAGAGGCCCTCTACTCTGCTTTATTGAGATGACAGCAGGGGCTTCTTGTTGGGTGCCAGGAGGACACCCTCGGCCCAAAGATTCGCCAGTTTGTACAGTCTTTCTGTGTGCAAATAATTTCTTCAAACATTCTTTACTACATTAATGGGTAAAAACTAGTATGCAATGCTTTGGTGCAATATAGCATCAGCCAGCTGCCTTACCTTACCTTACCTTAGTAACAGCCACCAAGCTCGTTAGCAAATGCCAAGTCCTTGCATGGTGCACTAATCCTATATATCTATAACATTATATAAATAGTGTGAATAGGGTCACTGAGCAAGAGGCCATGTCTGGAAAAATTCCAGACGTTTTTGGGCCTGAATCCCGGGATCCCGCCGATCTCGATCCCGGGATTGGCCTCCCTACCCTAAACTAACTCTAATGCCTTAACCCTAAAGGGCAGACTGATGACAAGGTGATGACCTCAAAACACTGAAGCAGGAATAAACTGTTTTGTCATTTGAGCTGCAGTGCCGTGCTGTATGAAGGCGGTCACACATCATCCAAGCCTGATACACACACATATATATATATATATATATATATATACACTATATATATATACACACACACACACACAGGCCCGTCATCAAGGGGGGACGGTGGGTACTGCAGTCCCGAGCCCGGACTGAGATGGGGCCTGGGTGCTTGTAGTCAGGACTCAGGATCAGGGACACAGGTCAGCTGCCTGCCTGCGCATCAACAGACAGCAATGGAGAAACAGAGGCAGAGCCGTGGTCCGTAGCCATATTCTTAATACAGAGCCGGCCGTGATCCAATCGGAGATCACGGACCGGCAGCCAATCAGTCCGGCTCTGTATTAAGAATATGACCGCGGCTCTGCCTCTGTCCCTCCGTGGTTGTGTGACCTGGCCCCCTGATCCTGACTACAACCACCCCGGCCCCCTCAAAAGGTACAGTTTGGGCATGCTTACCGACTTTTCAGCTGCTCCCTCCGGGAGGGAGCAGCCAGGTCAGATCAGCAGGGGGTGGGGACGGGAAGTGATGAGGAGAGGGGGCGGAGGAGAGGCGGGTCGGGGGGGTGGCAGAGGCAGGGTGGGGGTGTGGTTGAGGTATCGCGTCACTTAAGCCACGCCCCCACTGCATAATGCTGCTATTACAGGCATTATACTGTAGGGGGCGTGGCTATGGTGACGCGATTCAACAAGAATTGCGTCATCGACTGCCCGGACCGCCCACTTTACTCACTAAGTGGGCGGCCGGGCAGGGGTGAGCGCAGGAATCGGGAGACTTGCCTGCTTTTCCGGGGGGGCCGGGAGGGTCACCCGATTTTCGGGAGCCTCCCGGCCATTCCGGGAGAGTAGGCAAGTATGAGTTTGGGGGATGCATGAGAGGAGGGGGAGCGGACAGTGGGGGTGCCCTGCCTTGTGAGGGTTCGTCCCGGGCCCCATCATTTCTGGTGGCAGCCCTGTACACACACATACACTTTTTTTTAAACTCCCTCTTTGCCAAGTCAAGGGGGGTTGCGGGGTCCCCAGAGATATCAGTGTACCGAGCCTCAAGAGAAAGGACCCTTACCACTGGTAAGGTAGAAAGGGGCGCGGTTACAGGGGACCAATCTCCCATCTGGGCTAGTTTGTATGGGGGCATGGTACCAGATGTAGTGTATAATGTGTGACCCTGTGGAGGAGAGATGTAAAACAGAAGGTACACTGCAAGTATATTAGGTATTAAGGAATGTGTTAGCAAAGTCTGTAAGAACGGTGAATTAGAAAATAATTATATGATAAAGAACTACAGGTAGGGAAATGCAGGGAACTCTGGGGGAAAAGAGATGTGCAGCAGATCAACACAATCTTGGTACAGGTTGAGTATCCCATATCCAAAGATTCCGAAATACGGAATATTCCGAAATACGGACTTTTTTGAGTGAGAGTGAGATAGTGAAACCTTTGTTTTCTGATGGCTCACTGTACACAAACTTTGTATAATACACAAAGTTTTAAAAAAATATTGTATTAAATGACCTTCAGGCTGGGTGTATAAGGTGTATATGAAACATAAATGTATTCTGTGCTTAGACTTGGGTCCCATCCCCATGATATCTCATTATGGTATACAATTATTCCAAAATACGGAAAAATCCAATATCCAAAATACTTCTGGTCTCAAGCATTTTGAATAAGGGATACATTACTCAACCTGTAATACAGCACACAAAGCCGTGAAACTGCAAGTATCAATATTGTAATTCAGATAAGGCAGCTAACCAAACAGCTATAGAAACTGACCACTAGATGGCCATATCAGCCTGCCAATATAAATTACACTGAAAAATAGAAGAGAATTATTCTAATAAAGCAGCAGCAGTACAGTTGAGGAATAGGAAAATTTGAGTTCAAAGAGCAGCCCAAGTGACCTCACTGTGCGTTTATAATAGAAAGACTATGGAGTCAGGAACCCAGATGATTAAAGTACTCCTTCCCCAGAGATGGTCAGGATCAATTAATCAATTAATCAACACAGTTACAGGCATAAATGTGAAGATGTAGAGCAGAGACAGCAATATGGAGTCATGCACTAGAACCCTAGGGTTGGCCATCGACGATTAGCAACAAGTTATTGGGGCTAATGCAGACTGGATCCCGCAGTCTGAAGCCGTGGCTGGAGTGCACACACACAGTGGCCACACTGCGCACCCCGGGAGCCCAGTGAGATGCTCTCAGCATCTCAGGGCTGCGATCGCCTCTGCCTGATTGACAGGCAGAGGCGGTTGCGCGACGGGAGGGGGTGTGCCAACAGCATTAGAACGTCAGTGGCGGGGCGCAGTCCGGTCAACACAGACGTGTCCGGACCGTCTAGAGCTTTTTGCACCTGTGCGAGGGGGTAGGGCCTGACATGCGGGGCGGACTAGTCCTGTGCTGGTCGTCCCCACGCATGTCAGAGTAAACCCCCTAGTCTGATGACGATGGGAACTAGTTGTAACCATCAATGGGAAACCAATGATGGTCTACATTGGTGGCAGATTCCTAACAGATCAGGAGGCTCAATTGTAGAGGGGTCTATTAATAGCTCAACTGTAGTGGGGTCTAGCATGTCCTGCAGCATTGGCTTTCCATAGCCACCCTGAAGGGATTCAGGCTATGCCAATAACTGTCGCACTTTTCAAAAAAAGAGCTGCGAGTTAGCCAACCCTCCCCCCTTAGTGCCTAACCCTAACACTCCCCCAATGGTGCCTAACCCTAACCCCCCCTCTCTGCAGCCTAACTCTAATCTCCCACAACCCACAGTCTTACCCTGACCTCCCGTGGAATGTGCCTAAACTTAACCCCCATCCCACATGCGGCCGTTAATACTTACCTTCAAGATCCTGAAAGTCGGGATTCCGTCGCTGGGAACCTGAGTCTTTCAGGATTCCGTTGTCAGTGTTCTGATGTCTGTCGGGATTCCGGTTTTGGTATTACGGCTACTGGGATCCCGACAGCCGGGATCCTGAACGTAAACCGTGGCTTAAATTAAAGATGGCTACGATGAGCCAAGACAGTCAGTGCTAAGCCCCCTGGCATATGTCAGCCAGCGCAGGGTGATGTGAGCCAGTCTGACAGCAGAGAAAATAGAAGTAATGTTGCGGGCTTGAAGGGAGAAGACAACAGCGTAGACCCGGAAAAGTTTGAAGACAGCAAGGACACAGGAAGACCTGGGTTGAAGGCGTCTGGCAAAAAAGAACTTCAACTGGCCATCACCCAGTTGAGGTGGCCAGCTGAGTTGACACCCCCGAGGAGAAGGGTCGGTGAAGATGCTGGAAGCCTTAGAGAGGCAGCCTTGGCAAAGGAGGGAAAACAGGTCACTGTCCTTTAGGTGAAGATGGGGACTGAAGACCCTGGAAGCCCTGAGGCAATAGAACCGTATCCCCTCAAGTGAAACCCATCTGGAGCTGACTTTCAGGAAAGGGACTTTTGGATGAACCATGGCCATTTCTGTTGAAAACCCTGGAACAAGTAGGGCCCCAGTGGGGACTCTGAACAATCTTTCATTAAGGGGGGCTAGGCCCATCAAGCAAGTGTGCACTAGGCCCAAGGGCACAGTGGATACTAGGTCCGAGGGCACAGTGTATATTAGGGTCTTCAATAGCCAGGCATTAGGCCTGAGGCCCCAAAGGGCACCAGGCCCTTCAATATCCAGGGACTTGGCCCTAGCACAAAGTGGGCACTAGTCCCTTCAATAGCCAGGCACTAGGTACAAGGGCACAGCGGGCACTATGCTTGAGGGCACAGTAGGCACTAGGCCCTCCAATATTCAGTGCATTTGGCCCAAGGCTACAGTTGGTATTGATCCCTTAAATATGAGTGTCCGATAATGCAGAGGGCACTAGTCCATTAACACTAAGTGCACTTATGCAATCAGGATCCTGGCAGTCAGGATCTTGACAGTCAAACTACTGACAGCGGAATCCCAATGGTCAGAATCCTGACATAAGTACTGGGGTTAGGTTTAGGCACTAGGGGGAGGGTTAGGACTAGGCTGCGGGGTGGGGGCAGTTAGTGTTAGGCTGTGGAGGGAGGAGGGCATTGGGGTTAGGCTTCGGGAGGGGATAGTTAGGGTTTAAATACCAGTATTCATCAGTATTTTGACAAATGGGATACCGACAGCGGGATTGTGTCTCTCCGGGATTTTGGACCCAATCCAATAAAATGGGCTTGAGGCCACAAGAAGGGGGAACAGGCCCTACAAATATACATGCATCTGACCGGCAGCACGGGCAGGCAGTAGACCTTGAACGTTACCCCCAAAGGCGTTTACACCAGTGCTCGCTCCGTGTACAGGGGTTTTCTGGCTTCCACACTAGCTACATCATCCTTAAGTGCATAGGTATTATAAGGCTCTCACTCTCCGGGACCTTGCAGCTATATGAATCCCAAAGGTGAAATCATGCTGGCCAGCATAGGCAGGAAATTCACTGTGTTGTCATGTGATAGTTATCTTGTTAAATGTGCATGCTTAACTCTTGCTGTATAAAACCTGTGTGTAAAAGTCTTCAAGGGTAGTACATCACATTCCTCATACTCTTCAGTTAGAGCTGTTGTTGTATGTTAATTCGGCCAGTGCTAACTAAGGTCTGTGTTTGTACAGATGTGTCCTCATACATCTTTGCTGCAGTCACTCTAACCAGGCCCTCTTGGCACGCCAGGTCACATGAGAATCTTCTAGCGTTGGGCGTCTTTTTTGCTTCTTTTTTGCCAAAAATGCATCTTAGTCGCAACGCAATGTGAATAAGACGCACAAGCAGACTCTCTTGATTAAAATATGTGGCATGCCTATATTGTGTGTGTGACTGCAGCTGTATCTGAATACAAAATTATACATTACAGTGTTTTCCTGGAAAACACTGTCTCATTTCTGCTGTGTGAAAACGCTAGTGGTGGGACGAGGATGACTGAGGCCTTAGTGGGAGTGATGATCATTCATCTTAGTGTAAGAAAATAAGATTTTACTTACCGATAAATATATTTCTCGTAGTCCGTAGTGGATGCTGGGACTCCGTAAGGACCATGGGGATATAGCGGCTCCGCAGGAGACAGGGCACAATAATAAAAGCTTTAGGATCAGGTGGTGTGCACTGGCTCCTCCCCCTATGACCCTCCTCCAAGCCTCAGTTAGGATACAGTGCCCGGACGAGCGTGCATAATAAGGAAGGATATTGAAACCCGGGTAAGACTCATACCAGCCACACCAATCACACCGTACAACCTGTGATCTGAACCCAGTTAACAGTATGATAACAACGAAGGAGCCTCTGAAAAGACGGCTCACAACAAGAATAACCCGATTTTTGTAACAATAACTATGTACAAGTATTGCAGACAATCCGCACTTGGGATGGGCGCCCAGCATCCACTACGGACTACGAGAAATAGATTTATCGGTAAGTAAAATCTTATTTTCTCTGACGTCCTAGTGGATGCTGGGACTCCGTAAGGACCATGGGGATTATACCAAAGCTCCCAAACGGGCGGGAGAGTGCGGATGACCCTGCAGCACCGAATGAGAGAACTCCATGTCCTCCTCAGCCAGGGTATCAAATTTGTAGAATTTAGCTAACGTGTTTTCCCCTGACCAAGTAACTGCTCGGCAAAGTTGTAAAGCCGAGACCCCTCGGGCAGTCGCCCAAGATGAGCCCCCTTCCTTTTGGAATGGGCTTTTACAGATTTTGGCTGTGGCAGGCCTGCCACAGAATGTGTAAACTGAATTGTATTACAAATCTAGCGAGCAATCGTCTGCTTAGAAGCAGGAGCACCCATCTTGTTGGGTGCATACAGGCTAAACAGCGAGTCAGATTTTCTGACTCCAGCCGTCCTGGAAACATATTTTTCAGGGCCCTTACAACGTCAAGTAACTTGGAGTCCTCCAAGTCCCTAGTACCCGCAGGTACCACAATAGGTTGGTTCATGTGAAAAACAGAAAACACCTTAAGGAGAAATTGAGGACGAGTCCTCAATTCTGCCCTGTCAGAATGAAAAATTAAGTAAGGGCTTTATATTAGAGATGAGCGGGTTCGGTTTCTCTGAATCCGAACCCGCCCGAACTTCATGGTTTTTTTCACGGGTCCGAGCGACTCGGATCTTCCCGCCTTGCTCGGTTAACCCGAGCGCGCCCGAACGTCATCATGACGCTGTCGGATTCTCGCGAGGCTCGGATTCTATCGCGAGACTCGGATTCTATATAAGGAGCCGCGCGTCGCCGCCATTTTCACACGTGCATTGAGATTGATAGGGAGAGGACGTGGCTGGCGTCCTCTCCATTTAGATTAGGGTTGAGAGAGAGAGAGAGAGAGAGATTGACCTGAGGCTGTGATACTGTAGAAGAGAGTGCAGAGTTTAGTGACTGACGACCACAGTGACCACCAGACAGTGCAGTTGTTTGTTTTATTTAATATATCCGTTCTCTGCCTGAAAAAAACGATACACACAGTGACTCAGTCACATACCATATCTGTGTGCACTGCTCAGCCCAGTGTGCTGCATCAATGTATATATATATCTGACTGTGCTCAGCTCACACAGCTTATAATTGTGGGGGAGACTGGGGAGCACTGCAGTGCCAGTTATAGGTTATAGCAGGAGCCAGGAGTACATAATATTATATTAAAATTAAACAGTGCACACTTTTGCTGCAGGAGTGCCACTGCCAGTGTGACTAGTGACCAGTGACCTGACCACCAGTATATATAATATTAGTAGTATACTATCTCTTTATCAACCAGTCTATATTAGCAGCAGACACAGTACAGTGCGGTAGTTCACGGCTGTGGCTACCTCTGTGTCGGCACTCGGCAGCCCGTCCATAATTGTATATACCACCTAACCGTGTTTTTTTTTTCTTTCTTTATAGTCATACTAGTTACGAGTATACTATCTCTTTATCAACCAGTCTATATTAGCAGCAGACACAGTACAGTGCGGTAGTTCACGGCTGTGGCTACCTCTGTGTCGGCACTCGGCAGCCCGTCCATAATTGTATATACCACCTAACCGTGGTTTTTTTTTCTTTCTTTATACATACATACTAGTTACGAGTATACTATCTCTTTATCAACCAGTCTATATTAGCAGCAGACACAGTACAGTGCGGTAGTTCACGGCTGTGGCTACCTCTGTGTCGGCACTCGGCAGCCCGTCCATAATTGTATATACCACCTAACCGTGGTTTTTTTTTCTTTCTTTATACATACATACTAGTTACGAGTATACTATCTCTTTATCAACCAGTCTATATATTAGCAGCAGACACAGTACAGTGCGGTAGTTCACGGCTGTGGCTACCTCTGTGTCGGCACTCGGCAGCCCGTCCATAATTGTATATACCACCTAACCGTGTTTTTTTTTTCTTTCTTTATACATACATACTAGTTACGAGTATACTATCTCTTTATCAACCAGTCTATATATTAGCAGCAGACACAGTACAGTGCGGTAGTTCACGGCTGTGGCTACCTCTGTGTCGGCACTCGGCAGCCCGTCCATAATTGTATATACCACCTAACCGTGGTTTTTTTTTTTTTCTTTATACATACATACTAGTTACGAGTATACTATCTCTTTATCAACCAGTCTATATTAGCAGCAGACACAGTACAGTGCGGTAGTTCACGGCTGTGGCTACCTCTGTGTCGGCACTCGGCAGCCCGTCCATAATTGTATATACCACCTAACCGTGGTTTTTTTCTCTTTCTTTATACATACATACTAGTTACGAGTATACTATCTCTTTATCAACCAGTCTATATATTAGCAGCAGACACAGTACAGTGCGGTAGTTCACGGCTGTGGCTACCTCTGTGTCGGCACTCGGCAGCCCGTCCATAATTGTATATACCACCTAACCGTGGTTTTTTTTTCTTTCTTTATAGTCATACTAGTTACGAGTATACTATCTCTTTATCAACCAGTCTATATTAGCAGCAGACACAGTACAGTGCGGTAGTTCACGGCTGTGGCTACCTCTGTGTCGGCACTCGGCAGCCCGTCCATAATTGTATATACCACCTAACCGTGGTTTTTTTTTCTTTCTTTATACATACATACTAGTTACGAGTATACTATCTCTTTATCAACCAGTCTATATATTAGCAGCAGACACAGTACAGTGCGGTAGTTCACGGCTGTGGCTACCTCTGTGTCGGCACTCGGCAGCCCGTCCATAATTGTATATACCACCTAACCGTGGTTTTTTTTTCTTTCTTTATACATACATACTAGTTACGAGTATACTATCTCTTTATCAACCAGTCTATATTAGCAGCAGACACAGTACAGTGCGGTAGTTCACGGCTGTGGCTACCTCTGTGTCGGCACTCGGCAGCCCGTCCATAATTGTATATACCACCTAACCGTGGTTTTTTTTTCTTTCTTTATACATACATACTAGTTACGAGTATACTATCTCTTTATCAACCAGTCTATATATTAGCAGCAGACACAGTACAGTGCGGTAGTTCACGGCTGTGGCTACCTCTGTGTCGGCACTCGGCAGCCCGTCCATAATTGTATACTAGTATCCAATCCATCCATCTCCATTGTTTACCTGAGGTGCCTTTTAGTTGTGCCTATTAAAATATGGAGAACAAAAATGTTGAGGTTCCAAAATTAGGGAAAGATCAAGATCCACTTCCACCTCGTGCTTAAGCTGCTGCCACTAGTCATGGCCGAGACGATGAAATGCCAGCAACGTCGTCTGCCAAGGCCGATGCCCAATGTCATAGTACAGAGCATGTCAAATCCAAAACACCAAATATCAGTAAAAAAAGGACTCCAAAACCTAAAATAAAATTGTCGGAGGAGAAGCGTAAACTTGCCAATATGCCATTTACCACACGGAGTGGCAAGGAACGGCTGAGGCCCTGGCCTATGTTCATGGCTAGTGGTTCAGCTTCACATGAGGATGGAAGCACTCAGCCTCTCGCTAGAAAAATTAAAAGACTAAAGCTGGCAAAAGCAGTAGCACCGCAAAGAACTGTGCGTTCTTCGAAATCCCAAATCCACAAGGAGAGTCCGACTCCAATTGTGTCGGTTGCGATGCCTGACCTTCCCAACACTGGACGTGAAGAGCATGCGCCTTCCACCATTTGCACGCCCCCTGCAAGTGATGGAAGGAGCACCCGCAGTCCAGTTCCTGATAGTCAGATTGAAGATGTCAGTGTTGAAGTACACCAGGATGAGGAGGATATGGGTGTTGCTGGCGCTGGGGAGGAAATTGACCAGGAGGATTCTGATGGTGAGGTGGTTTGTTTAAGTCAGGCACCCGGGGAGACACCTGTTGTCCGTGGTAGGAATATGGCCGTCGACATGCCTGGTGAAAATACCAAAAAAATCAGCTCTTCGGTGTGGAAGTATTTCACCAGAAATGCGGACAACAGGTGTCAAGCCGTGTGTTCCCTTTGTCAAGCTGTAATAAGTAGGGGTAAGGACGTTAACCACCTCGGAACATCCTCCCTTATACGTCACCTGCAGCGCATTCATAATAAGTCAGTGACAAGTTCAAAAACTTGGGCCGACAGCGGAAGCAGTCCACTGACCAGTAAATCCCTTCCTCTTGTAACCAAGCTCACGCAAACCACCCCACCAACTCCCTCAGTGTCAATTTCCTCCTTCCCCAGGAATGCCAATAGTCCTGCAGGCCATGTCACTGGCAATTCTGACGAGTCCTCTCCTGCCTGGGATTCCTCCGATGCATCCTTGCGTGTAACGCCTACTGCTGCTGGCGCTGCTGTTGTTGCTGCTGGGAGTCGATGGTCATCCCAGAGGGGAAGTCGTAAGACCACTTTTACTACTTCCACCAAGCAATTGACTGTCCAACAGTCCTTTGCGAGGAAGATGAAATATCACAGCAGTCATCCTACTGCAAAGCGGATAACTGAGGCCTTGACATCCTGGGTGGTGAGAAACGTGGTTCCGGTATCCATCATTACTGCAGAGCCAACTAGAGACTTGTTGGAGGTACTGTGTCCCCGGTACCAAATACCATCTAGGTTCCATTTCTCTAGGCAGGCGATACCGAAAATGTACACAGACCTCAGAAAAAGAGTCACCAGTGTCCTAAAAAATGCAGCTGTACCCAATGTCCACTTAACCACGGACATGTGGACAAGTGGAGCAGGGCAGGGTCAGGACTATATGACTGTGACAGCCCACTGGGTAGATGTATGGACTCCCGCCGCAAGAACAGCAGCGGCGGCACCAGTAGCAGCATCTCGCAAACGCCAACTCTTTCCTAGGCAGGCTACGCTTTGTATCACCGGTTTCCAGAATACGCACACAGCTGAAAACCTCTTACGGCAACTGAGGAAGATCATCGCGGAATGGCTTACCCCAATTGGACTATCCTGTGGATTTGTGGCATCGGACAACGCCAGCAATATTGTGTGTGCATTAAATATGGGCAAATTCCAGCACGTCCCATGTTTTGCACATACCTTGAATTTGGTGGTGCAGAATTTTTTAAAAAACGACAGGGGCGTGCAAGAGATGCTGTCGGTGGCCAGAAGAATTGCGGGACACTTTCGGCGTACAGGCACCACGTACAGAAGACTGGAGCACCACCAAAAACTACTGAACCTGCCCTGCCATCATCTGAAGCAAGAAGTGGTAACGAGGTGGAATTCAACCCTCTATATGCTTCAGAGGTTGGAGGAGCAGCAAAAGGCCATTCAAGCCTATACAATTGAGCACGATATAGTAGGTGGAATGCACCTGTCTCAGGCGCAGTGGAGAATGATTTCAACGTTGTGCAAGGTTCTGATGCCCTTTGAACTTGCCACACGTGAAGTCAGTTCAGACACTGCCAGCCTGAGTCAGGTCATTCCCCTCATCAGGCTTTTGCAGAAGAAGCTGGAGACATTGAAGGAGGAGCTAACACGGAGCGATTCCGCTAGGCATGTGGGACTTGTGGATGGAGCCCTTAATTCGCTTAACAAGGATTCACGGGTGGTCAATCTGTTGAAATCAGAGCACTACATTTTGGCCACCGTGCTCGATCCTAGATTTAAAGCCTACCTTGGATCTCTCTTTCCGGCAGACACAAGTCTGCTGGGGTTGAAAGACCTGCTGGTGACAAAATTGTCAAGTCAAGCGGAACGCGACCTGTCAACATCTCCTCCTTCACATTCTCCCGCAACTGGGGGTGCGAGGAAAAGGCTCAGAATTCCGAGCCCACCCGCTGGCGGTGATGCAGGGCAGTCTGGAGCGACTGCTGATGCTGACATCTGGTCCGGACTGAAGGACCTGACAACGATTACGGACATGTCGTCTACTGTCACTGCATATGATTCTCTCAACATTGATAGAATGGTGGAGGATTATATGAGTGACCGCATCCAAGTAGGCACGTCACACAGTCCGTACTTATACTGGCAGGAAAAAGAGGCAATTTGGAGGCCCTTGCACAAACTGGCTTTATTCTACCTAAGTTGCCCTCCCACAAGTGTGTACTCCGAAAGAGTGTTTAGTGCCGCCGCTCACCTTGTCAGCAATCGGCGTACGAGGTTACATCCAGAAAATGTGGAGAAGATGATGTTCATTAAAATGAATTATAATCAATTCCTCCGCGGAGACATTGACCAGCAGCAATTGCCTCCACAAAGTACACAGGGAGCTGAGATGGTGGATTCCAGTGGGGACGAATTGATAATCTGTGAGGAGGGGGATGTACACGGTGATATATCGGAGGGTGATGATGAGGTGGACATCTTGCCTCTGTAGAGCCAGTTTGTGCAAGGAGAGATTAATTGCTTCTTTTTTGGGGGGGGGGTCCAAACCAACCCGTCATATCAGTCACAGTCGTGTGGCAGACCCTGTCACTGAAATGATGGGTTGGTTAAAGTGTGCATGTCCTGTTTTGTTTATACAACATAAGGGTGGGTGGGAGGGCCCAAGGACAATTCCATCTTGCACCTCTTTTTTCTTTTCTTTTTCTTTGCATCATGTGCTGATTGGGGAGGGTTTTTTGGAAGGGACATCCTGCGTGACACTGCAGTGCCACTCCTAAATGGGCCCGGTGTTTGTGTCGGCCACTAGGGTCGCTAATCTTACTCACACAGTCAGCTACCTCATTGCGCCTCTTTTTTTCTTTGCGTCATGTGCTGTTTGGGGAGGGTTTTTTGGAAGGGACATCCTGCGTGACACTGCAGTGCCACTCCTAGATGGGCCCGGTGTTTGTGTCGGCCACTAGGGTCGCTAATCTTACTCACACAGCTACCTCATTGCGCCTCTTTTTTTCTTTGCGTCATGTGCTGTTTGGGGAGGGTTTTTTGGAAGGGACATCCTGCGTGACACTGCAGTGCCACTCCTAGATGGGCCCGGTGTTTGTGTCGGCCACTAGGGTCGCTAATCTTACTCACACAGCTACCTCATTGCGCCTCTTTTTTTCTTTGCGTCATGTGCTGTTTGGGGAGGGTTTTTTGGAAGGGCCATCCTGCGTGACACTGCAGTGCCACTCCTAGATGGGCCCGGTGTTTGTGTCGGCCACTAGGGTCGCTAATCTTACTCACACAGCTACCTCATTGCGCCTCTTTTTTTCTTTGCGTCATGTGCTGTTTGGGGAGGGTTTTTTGGAAGGGACATCCTGCGTGACACTGCAGTGCCACTCCTAGATGGGCCCGGTGTTTGTGTCGGCCACTAGGGTCGCTTATCTTACTCACACAGCGACCTCGGTGCAAATTTTAGGACTAAAAATAATATTGTGAGGTGTGAGGTATTCAGAATAGACTGAAAATGAGTGTAAATTATGGTTTTTGAGGTTAATAATACTTTGGGATCAAAATGACCCCCAAATTCTATGATTTAAGCTGTTTTTTAGTGTTTTTTGAAAAAAACACCCGAATCCAAAACACACCCGAATCCGACAAAAAAAATTCGGTGAGGTTTTGCCAAAACGCGTTCGAACCCAAAACACGGCCGCGGAACCGAACCCAAAACCCGAAAAATTTCAGGCGCTCATCTCTACTTTATATATGATAAAGCCGCCAATTCTGACACACGCCTGGCTGAAGCCAGGGCTAATAGCATCGTCACCTTCCATGTGAGATATTTTAAGTCCACAGTGGTGAGTGGTTCAAACCAATGTGACTTTAGGAAACTCAAAACAACATTGAGATCCCAAGGTGCCACTGGGGCACAAAAGGAGGCTGTATATGCAGTACCCCTTTTACAAACATCTGAACGTCAGGCACTAAAGCCAGTTCTTTCTGGAAGAAATTCGACAGGGCCGAAATTTGAACCTTAATGGACCCTAATTTTAGGCCCATAGACAGTCCTGTTTTCAGGAAATGTAGGAAACGACCCAGTTGGAATTCCTCTGTAGGGGCCTTCTTGGCCTCACACCACGCAACATATCTTCGCCAAATGCGGTGAAAATGTTTTGCGGTCACATCCTTCCTGTCTTCGACCAGGGTAGGGATAACTTCATCTGGAATGCCCTTTCAGGATCCGGCGTTCAACCGCCATGCCGTCAAACGCGGCCGCGGTAAGTCTTGGAACAGACAAGGCCCCTGCTGGAGCAGGTCCTTTCTTAAAGGTAGAGGCCACGGGTCTTCCGTGAACATCTCTTGAAGTTTCGGGTACCAAGTCCTTCTTGGCCAATCCGGAACCACGAGTATCGTTCTTACTCATCTCCCTCTTATGATTCTCAGTACTTTTGGTATGAGAGGCATAGGAGGGAACACATACTCTGACTGGTACACCCACAGTGTTACCAGAGCGTCCACCGCTATTGCCTGAGGGTCCCTTGACCTGGCGCAATATCTGTCTAGTTTTTTGTTCAGGCGGGACGCCATCATGTCCACCTTTGGTTTTTCCCAACGGTTTACAATCATGTGGAAGACTTCCCGATGAAGTCCCCACTCTCCCGGGTGGAGGTCATGCCTGCTGAGGAAGTCTGCTTCCCAGTTTTCCACTCCCGGAATGAACACTGCTGAGAGTGTTATCAAATGATTTTTCGCCCAGCGAAGAATCCTTGCAATTTCTGCCATTTCCCTCCTGCTTCTTGTGCCGCCCTGTCTGTTTACGTGGGCGACTGCCGTGATGTTGTCCCACTGGATCAATACCGGCTGACCTTGAAGCAGAGGTCTTGCTAAGCTTAGAGCATTGTAAATTGCCCTTAGCTCCAGTATATTTATGTGGAGAGAAGTCTCCAGACTTGATCACACTCTCTGGAAATTTTTTCCTTGTGTGACTGCTCCCCAGCCACTCAGGCTGGCATCCGTGGTCACCAGGACCCAGTCCTGAATGCCGAATCTGCGGCCCTTTCATAGATGAGCACTCTGCAGCCACCGCAGAAGAAACACCCTTGTCCTTGGAGACAGGGTTATCCGCTGATGCATCTGAAGATGCGATCCGGACCATTTTTCCAGCAGATCCCACGGAAAGGTTCTTGCGTGAAATCTACCGAATGGGATCGCTTTGTAAGAAACCACCACTTTTCACAGGATCCTTGTGCAATGATGCACTGATACTTTTCCTGGTTTTAGGAGGTTCCTGACTAGCTCGGATAACTCCCTGGCTTTCTTCTCCGGGAGAAAACATCCTTTTCTGGACTGTGTCCAGAATCATCCCTAGGAACAGTAGACGTGTCGTCGGAAAAAACTGCGATTTTGGAATATTTAGAATCCACTCGTGCTGTCGTAGAACTACTTAAGATAGTGCTACTCCGACCTCCAACTGTTCTCTGGACCTTGCCCTTATCAGGAAAGCGTCCATATTTCTTTTAAGAAGAATCATCATTTCGGCCATTACCTTGGTAAAGACCCGGGGTGCCGTGGACAATCCAAACGGCAGCGTCTGAACTGATAGTGACAGTTCTGTACCACGAAACTGAGGTACCCTTGGTGAGAAGGGCAAATTTGGACATGTAGGTAAGCGTCCCTGATATCCAGTGACACCATATCGTCCCTTTCTTCCTGGTTCGCTATCACTGCTCTGAGTGACTCCATCTTGATTTGAACGCTTGTATGTAAGTGTTCAAATATTTCAGATCTCACCGAGCCGTCTGGCTTCAGTACCACAATATAGTGTGGAATAATACCCCTTCCCTTGTTGTAGAAGGGGTACTTTGATTATCACCTGCTGGGAATACAGCCTGTGAATTGTTCCCAATACTGCCTCCCTGTCGGAGGGAGACGTTGGTAAAGCAGACTTCAGGAACTTGTGAGGGGGAGACGTCTCGAATTTCCAATGTACACCTGGGATACTACGTGTAGGATCCAGGAGTCCACTTGTGAGTGAGCCCACTGCGTGCTGAAACTCTTGAGATGACCCCCTACCGCACCTGAGTCCGCTTGTACGGCCCCAGCGTCATGCTGCGGACTTGGCAGAAGCTGTGGAGGGCTTCTGTTCCTGGGAATGGGCTGCCTGCTGCAGTCTTCTTCCCTTTCCTCTACCCTGGGCAGATATGACTGGCCCTTTTGCCCGCCTGCCCTTATGGGAACGAAAGGACTGAGACTGAAAAGACTGTGTCCTTTTCTGCTGAGATGTGACTTGGGGTAACAAAAGGTGGATTTTTCAGCTGTTGCCATGGCCACCAGGTCCGATGGACCGCCCCTTTATACGGCAATACTTCCATGTGCCGTCTGGAATCTGCATCACCTGACCACTGTCGTGTCTTCGTCTGGCAGATATGGACATCACATTTACTCTTGATGCCAGAATGCAAATATCCCTCTGCGCATCTCGCATATATAGAAATGCATCCTTAAAATGCTCTATAGTAAATAAAATCTTGTCCCTGTCAAGGGTATCAATATTTTCAGTCAGGAAATCCGACCAAGCCCCCTCAGCGCTGCACATCCAGACTGAGGCGATTGCTTGTCGTAGTATAACACCAGTATGTGTGTATATACTTTTAGGATATTTTTCAGCTTCCTATCAGCTGGCTCCTTGAGGGCTGCCGTATCTGGAAACGGTAACGCCACTTGTTTTTATAAGCGTGTGAGCGCCTTATCCACCCTAAGGTGTGTTTCCCAACTCGCCCTAACTTCTGGCGGGAAAAGGTATACCGCCAATAATTTTCTATCGGAGGAAACCCACGTATCATCACACACTTCATTTAATTTATCTGATTCAGGAAAAACTACAAGTAGTTTATTCACACCGTACATAATACCCTTATTTGTGGTACTTGTAGTATCAGAAATATGTAACACCTCCTTCATTGCCCTTAACATGTAACGTGTGGCCCTAAAGGAAAATACGTTTGTTTCTTCACCGTCGACACTGGAGTCAGTGTCCGTGTCTGTGTCTGTGTCGACCGACTGAGGTAAATGGGCGTTTTTACAAGCCCCTGACGGTGTCTGAGACGCCTGGACAGGTACTAATTTGTTTGCCGGCCGTCTCATGTCGTCAACCGACCTTGCAGCGTGTTGACATTATCACGTAATTCCTAAATAAGCCATCCATTCCAGTGTCGACTCCCTAGAGAGTGACATCACCAATACAGGCAATTTGCTCCGCCTCCTCACCAACATCGTCCTCCTACATGTCGACACACACGTACCGACACACAGCACACACACAGGGAATGCTCTGATAGAGGACAGGACCCCACTAGCCCTTTGGGGAGACAGAGGGAGAGTTTGCCAGCACACACCAAAAACGCTATAATTATACAGGGACAACCCCTTATACAAGTGTTTTCCCTTATAGCATTTTTATATATGTAATCATATCGCCAAATAAGTGCCCCCCCTCTCTGTTTTAGCCCTGTTTCTGTAGTGCAGTGCAGGGGAGAGCCTGGGAGCCTTCCTCACAGCAGAGCTGAGCAGGAAAATGGCGCCGTGTGCTGAGGAGAATAGGCCCCGCCCCCTTTTCGGCGGGCTCTTCTCCCGGAGTTTGTGAGATCTGGCAGGGGTTAAATACATCCATATAGCCTCAAGGGCTATATGTGATGTATTTTAGCCATAAAAAGGTATTATACATTGCTGCCCAGGGCGCCCCCCCCAGCGCCCTGCACCCTCAGTGGCAGTTGGTGACTGTTGGTGAAGTGTGCTGACAACAATGGCGCACAGCTGCAGTGCTGTGCGCTACCTTATGAAGACTGAAAGTCTTCTGCCGCCTGTTTCTGGACCTCTTCAACTTCGGCATCTGCAAGGGGGGTCGGCGGCACGGCTCCGGGACCGGACTCCATGGCTGGGCCTGTGTTCGATCCCTCTGGAGCTAATGGTGTCCAGTAGCCTAAGAAGCAAATCCATCCTGCACGCAGGTGAGTTTACTTCTCTCCCCTAAGTCCCTCGTAGCAGTGAGCCTGTTGCCAGCAGGACTCACTGAAAATAAAAAACCTAATAAAACTTTTACTCTAAGCAGCTCTTTAGGAGAGCCACCTAGATTGCACCCTTCTCGTCGGGCACAAAAATCTAACTGAGGCTTGGAGGAGGGTCATAGGGGGAGGAGCCAGTGCACACCACCTGATCCTAAAGCTTTTATTATTGTGCCCTGTCTCCTGCGGAGCCGCTATATCCCCATGGTCCTTACGGAGTCCCAGCATCCACTAGGACGTCAGAGAAAAGGGGTTTCATCCATAACCTGATATACTCTCTTGTAGTCTCTCCACGTGGCGCAAGAAGATATACTGAAGAAATCACAACAAGAGAGAACTGTCAGGCTCCGACTACTGTTGAGTAGTACTGGCTGCTTATGGTTTTTGTGCTACTACTTCCTCACAGACGGTGTAATGGTTAGCATTACTACCTCACAGCACTGAGGTCATGGGTTTGATTCCCACCATGGCCCTAACTGTGCAGAGTTTGTATATTCTCCCTGTGCCTGCGTGGGTTTCCTCCGGGTACTCAGGTTTCCTCCCACAATCCAAAAATATACTGGTAGGTTAATTGGCTCCATACAAAATAAGAATTTACTTACCGATAATTCTATTTCTCATAGTCCGTAGTGGATGCTGGGGACTCCGAAAGGACCATGGGGAATAGCGGCTCCGCAGGAGACTGGGCACAAAAGTAAAAGCTTTAGGACTACCTGGTGTGCACTGGCTCCTCCCCCTATGACCCTCCTCCAAGCCTCAGTTAGGATACTGTGCCCGGACGAGCGTACACAATAAGGAAGGATTTTGAATCCCGGGTAAGACTCATACCAGCCACACCAATCACACCGTACAACTTGTGATCTGAACCCAGTTAACAGCATGATAACAGAGGAGCCTCTGAAAAGATGGCTCACAACAATAATAACCCGATTTTTGTAACAATAACTATGTACAAGTATTGCAGACAATCCGCACTTGGGATGGGCGCCCAGCATCCACTACGGACTATGAGAAATAGAATTATCGGTAAGTAAATTCTTATTTTCTCTGACGTCCTAAGTGGATGCTGGGGACTCCGTAAGGACCATGGGGATTATACCAAAGCTCCCAAACGGGCGGGAGAGTGCGGATGACTCTGCAGCACCGAATGAGAGAACTCCAGGTCCTCCTCAGCCAGGGTATCAAATTTGTAGAATTTAGCAAACGTGTTTGCCCCTGACCAAGTAGCTGCTCGGCAAAGTTGTAAAGCCGAGACCCCTCGGGCAGCCGCCCAAGATGAGCCCACCTTCCTTGTGGAATGGGCTTTTACAGATTTTGGCTGTGGCAGGCCTGCCACAGAATGTGCAAGCTGAATTGTACTACAAATCCAACGAGCAATAGTCTGCTTAGAAGCAGGAGCACCCAGCTTGTTGGGTGCATACAGGATAAACAGCGAGTCAGATTTTCTGACTCCAGCCGTCCTGGAAACATATATTTTCAGGGCCCTGACTACGTCCAGCAACTTGGAGTCCTCCAAGTCCCTAGTAGCCGCAGGTACCACAATAGGCTGGTTCAAGTGAAACGCTGAAACCACCTTAGGGAGAAATTGAGGACGAGTCCTCAATTCTGCCCTGTCCGTATGAAAAATTAGGTAAGGGCTTTTATAGGATAAAGCCGCCAATTCTGAGACACGCCTGGCTGAAGCCAGGGCTAACAGCATTACCACTTTCCATGTGAGATATTTTAAGTCCACAGTGGTGAGTGGTTCAAACCAATGTGATTTTAGGAACCCCAAAACTACATTGAGATCCCAAGGTGCCACTGGAGGCACAAAAGGAGGCTGTATATGCAGTACCCCCTTGACAAACGTCTGAACTTCAGGAACTGAAGCTAGTTCTTTTTGGAAGAATATCGACAGGGCCGAAATTTGAACCTTAATGGACCCTAATTTTAGGCCCATAGACAGTCCTGTTTGCAGGAAATGCAGGAAACGACCCAGTTGAAATTCCTCTGTAGGGGCCTTCCTGGCCTCACACCACGCAACATATTTACGCCAAATACGGTGATAATGTTGCACAGTTACATCCTTCCTGGCTTTGATCAGGGTAGGGATGACTTCATCCGGAATGCCTTTTTCCTTCAGGATCCGGCGTTCAACCGCCATGCCGTCAAACGCAGCCGCGGTAAGTCTTGGAACAGACAGGGTCCCTGCTGGAGCAGGTCCTTTCTTAGAGGTAGAGGCCACGGGTCTTCCGTGAGCATCTCTTGAAGTTCCGGGTACCAAGTCCTTCTTGGCCAATCCGGAGCCACGAGTATAGTCCTTACTCCTCTCCTTCTTAGGATTCTCAGTACCTTGGGTATGAGAGGCAGAGGAGGGAACACATACCCTGACTGGTACACCCACGGTGTTACCAGAGCGTCCACAGCTATTGCCTGAGGGTCCCTTGACCTGGCGCAATATCTGTCCAGTTTTTTGTTGAGGCGGGACGCCATCATGTCCACCTTTGGTTTTTCCCAACGGTTCACAATCATGTGGAAGACTTCTGGGTGAAGTCCCCACTCCCCCGGGTGGAGGTCGTGTCTGCTGAGGAAGTCTGCTTCCCAGTTGTCCACTCCCGGAATGAACACTGCTGACAGTGCTATCACATGATTTTCCGCCCAGCGAAGAATCCTTGCAACTTCCGTCATTGCCCTCCTGCTTCTTGTGCCGCCCTGTCTGTTTACGTGGGCGACTGCCGTGATGTTGTCCGACTGGATCAACACCGGCTGACCCTGAAGCAGAGGCCTTGCCTGACTTAGGGCATTGTAAATGGCCCTTAGTTCCAGGATATTTATGTGAAGTGACGTTTCCATGCTTGACCACAAGCCCTGGAAATTTCTTCCCTGTGTGACTGCTCCCCAGCCTCTCAGGCTGGCATCAGTGGTCACCAGGACCCAGTCCTGAATGCCGAATCTGCGGCCCTCTAGAAGATGAGCACTCTGTAACCACCACAGGAGAGACACCCTTGTCCTTGGAGACAGGGTTATCCGCTGATGCATTTGAAGATGCGATCCGGACCATTTGTCCAGCAGATCCCACTGAAAAGTTCTTGCGTGGAATCTGCCGAATGGAATCGCTTCGTAAGAAGCCACCATTTTTCCCAGGACCCTTGTGCATTGATGCACTGACACTTGGCCTGGTTTTAGGAGGTTCCTGACTAGGTCGGATAACTCCCTGGCTTTCTCCTCCGGGAGAAACACCTTTTTCTGGACTGTGTCCAGAATCATCCCTAGGAACAGCAGACGTGTCGTCGGAATCAGCTGCGATTTTGGAATATTTAGAATCCACCCGTGCTGTCGTAGTACTACTTGAGATAGTGCTACTCCGACCTCTAACTGTTCTCTGGACCTTGCCCTTATCAGGAGATCGTCCAAGTAAGGGATAATTAAGACGCCTTTTCTTCGAAGAAGAATCATCATTTCGGCCATTACCTTGGTAAAGACCCGGGGTGCCGTGGACAATCCAAACGGCAGCGTCTGAAACTGATAGTGACAGTTCTGTACCACAAACCTGAGGTACCCTTGGTGAGAAGGGCAAATTGGGACATGGAGGTAAGCATCCTTGATGTCCAGAGACACCATATAGTCCCCTTCTTCCAGGTTCGCTATCACTGCTCTGAGTGACTCCATCTTGAATTTGAACCTTTGTATGTAAGTGTTCAAGGATTTCAGATTTAAAATAGGTCTCACCGAGCCGTCCGGCTTCGGTACCACAAACAGCGTGGAATAATACCCCTTTCCCTGTTGTAGGAGGGGTACCTTGATTATCACCTGCTGGGAATACAGCTTGTGAATGGCTTCCAATACCGCCTCCCTGTCGGAGGGAGACGTTGGTAAAGCAGACTTCAGGAACCGGCGAGGGGGAGACGTCTCGAATTCCAATTTGTACCCCTGAGATACTACCTGCAGGATCCAGGGGTCCACTTGCGAGTGAGCCCACTGCGCGCTGAAAATCTTGAGACGGGCCCCCACCGTGCCTGAGTCCGCTTGTAAGGCCCCAGCGTCATGCTGAGGACTTGGCAGAAGCGGGGGAGGGCTTCTGTTCCTGGGAAGAAGCTGCCTGCTGCAGTCTTTTTCCCCTTCCTCTGCCCCGGGGCAGATATGAGTGGCCTTTTGCCCGCTTGCCCTTATGGGGACGAAAGGACTGAGCCTGAAAAGACGGTGTCTTTTTCTGCTGAGAGGTGACCTGGGGTAAAAAGGTGGATTTCCCAGCCGTTGCCGTGGCCACCAGGTCCGATAGACCGACCCCAAATAACTCCTCCCCTTTATACGGCAATACTTCCATATGCCGTTTGGAATCCGCATCACCTGACCACTGTCGCGTCCATAACCCTCTTCTGGCAGAAATGGACAGCGCACTTACTCTTGATGCCAGAGTGCAAATATCCCTCTGTGCATCTCGCATATATAGAAATGCATCCTTTAAATGCTCTATAGTCAATAATATACTGTCCCTGTCAAGGGTATCAATATTTTCAGTCAGGGAATCCGACCAAGCCACCCCAGCACTGCACATCCAGACTGAGGCGATTGCTGGTCGCAGTATAATACCAGTATGTGTGTATATACTTTTTAGGATATTTTCCAGCTTCCTATCAGCTGGTTCCTTGAGGGCGGCCGTATCAGGAGACGGTAACGCCACTTGTTTTGATAAGCGTGTGAGCGCCTTATCTACCCTAGGGGGTGTTTCCCAACGCGCCCTAACCTCTGGCGGGAAAGGGTATAATGCCAATAATTTTTTAGAAATTAGCAGTTTTTTATCGGGGGAAACCCACGCTTCATCACACACCTCATTTAATTCATCTGATTCAGGAAAAACTACGGGTAGTTTTTTCACACCCCACATAATACCCTTTTTTGTGGTACTTGTAGTATCAGAAATGTTCAAAACCTCCTTCATTGCCGTGATCATGTAACGTGTGGCCCTACTGGAAAATACGTTTGTTTCCTCACCGTCGACACTGGAGTCAGTGTCCGTGTCTGGGTCTGTGTCGACCATCTGAGGTAACGGGCGCTTTAGAGCCCCTGACGGTGTTTGAGACGCCTGTACAGGTAATAACTGATTTGTCGGCTGTCTCATGTCGTCAACAGTCTTTTGTAAAGTGCTGACACTATCACGTAATTCCTTCCATAAGACCATCCAGTCAGGTGTCGACTCCCTAGGGGGTGACATCACTATTACAGGCAATTGCTCCGCCTCCATACCATTTTCCTCCTCATACATGTCGACACAACGTACCGACACACAGCACACACACAGGGAATGCTCTGATAGAGGACAGGACCCCACTAGCCCTTTGGGGAGACAGAGGGAGAGTTTGCCAGCACACACCAGAGCGCTATATATATACAGGGATAACCTTATATAAGTGTTTTTCCCTTATATAGCTGCTGTATAGATTTATCTGCCAAATTAGTGCCCCCCCTCTCTTGTTTTACCCTGTTTCTGTAGTGCAGGACTGCAGGGGAGAGTCAGGGAGCTTCCCTCCAACGGAGCTGTGAGGAAAAATGGCGCCAGTGTGCTGAGGAGATAGGCTCCGCCCCCTTCTCGGCGGCCTTTCTCCCGCTTTTTCAAGGAAAAATTGGCAGGGGTTAAATGCATCCATATAGCCCAGGAGCTATATGTGATGTATTTTTTGCCATATAAGGTGTTTTTATTGCGTCTCGGGGCGCCCCCCCCCAGCGCCCTGCACCCTCAGTGACCGGAGTGTGAAGTGTGCTGAGAGCAATGGCGCACAGCTGTGGTGCTGTGCGCTACCTTATTGAAGACAGGACGTCTTCTGCCGCCGATTTTCCGGACCTCTTCAGTCTTCTGGCTCTGTAAGGGGGCCGGCGGCGCGGCTCTGGGACCCATCCATGGCTGGGCCTGTGATCGTCCCTCTGGAGCTAATGTCCAGTAGCCTAAGAAGCCCAATCCACTCTGCACGCAGGTGAGTTCGCTTCTTCTCCCCTTAGTCCCTCGGTGCAGTGAACCTGTTGCCAGCAGGATTCACTGAAAATAAAAAACCTATACTTAAACTTTTTTTACTATGCAGCTCAGGAGAGCCACCTAGTGAGCACCCTTCTCGTTCGGGCACAAAAATCTAACTGAGGCTTGGAGGAGGGTCATAGGGGGAGGAGCCAGTGCACACCAGGTAGTCCTAAAGCTTTTACTTTTGTGCCCAGTCTCCTGCGGAGCCGCTATTCCCCATGGTCCTTTCTGAGTCCCCAGCATCCACTAGGACGTCAGAGAAATTAACCTTAGCGTGAATGTGTGTGCGTGTATGTGTGGTAGGGAATATAGATTGTAAGCTCCACTGGGGCAGGGACTGATGTCTGCGGAATATGTGTGCGCTATATAAATAACTGATAATAAATAAATTGATACAATCACCAATGGTTGTTTAAAATTGGCAGAGCCGTCAATGGTCAACTCTACAGAGCCCCAAGACAGCTGCAGGTAGAGCACACACCAAACAATAACATTCACATTATAAAAGATAAGCGGAAAAGCAGTGCCGCGTAGCAGGAGGCAATAATACCACATTAAACACTTTATGATCCACAACATATTTAAGTAGATGAGCCAGGAGGTCCAGATCACAGCTGGAGCAGGAGAACCAAGCCGGATGATGTGACCTCATCGCTCTTTTCGTATCTAAACCAAAGGCCACTACAGCAAGGGGTACCCACAGGTCACTGGGAAATGTGAGGCCACACATACCAGAATAAACAATGTTCTGCAGCAGCAACTAGTGCTGTCAAATGCTGGAGAGTGGCTGGTACAGCTCCAATGTGCCAGCTGGTTGTGAATGGCAGGAAGACTCCCTCCAAGGCTTCCAAATGAAGGGATAGTGTAGAATGCTCAGGGGTCTGATGTAGCCCAACGTACTCCCCAGATGGTCAGACGTAGGACAATAGTTCGGACATATAGGGGTCTATTCATGAAGCAGTGAAAAGTGTGAAGAAGTGAGAAGAAGAAATTGAGAAGTTGCCCATGGCAACCAATCAGCTGCTACGTATAATTTTATAGAATGCACTTTATAAACAGTGTAGAAGTTGCTATGGGCAACTTCTACACTGACTCACTTCTCCACTCTTTTCACTACTTCATGAATACACCCCATAATCAGGCTGACTTGAAACAGATGCTGACAGATACCGTACAAAAAAGCCACTGATAGTCTCCCTCTGGGATATTTTAATGGTATATTGGGCCAACACATATTTTCTGTCGCTATGATAATGGTAAAATACATAGGGCCATAAGAGTAGAACAGAAATAGACATAGATTGGGACACCTACTTTGGCTACATGAAATTCTTATTCAAAAGGCACATATGTTATAAACCAATAAACATACCTATTGGTTCATTACATTGAAACAGCCCTTTCAATATTAACATCATGGTCTGTTACCAATTACAGCACAAACGCATCTGGGAGCAACTGCTAAGATATTACAGCGACTGGAAAGATACTTGTCTGTGCTATGCCCTCTACTTATACTATAGATGCCGCAACATCAGCAATCTCTAGCACTGCTATAAAGTCTCAGCAGATCTTCTTACCTGGAACCAGATTTATTAAAAGCCACATTGGTAAGCGGTAAAATGTGCGCTCTGAGTACCTGTAAGTAGAGAAGACGGCTTGTTAGACCAACACTGACACAATCACAATCTTCAGATGGTCAACTGCAACACTGACACGATGACACACTCTTCAGATAGTCAACTGCAACACTGCAAATCGTAAAAAAAAAAAAAAAAAAAAAGACATGCAGTCCTTCCCCCAAAACATATTACCTCCCTGGCTAGTAGGGCCCGATGCTGGTTCCAAAAATACAAGGGACCCCTACATCCCGCCCCTCCCTCGTATTTTTGTAACCAGGACGGTCTAAAGGGCCCAGTGCTGGTTGTAAAAATACAGGGGAACCCTACTCATTTTTTCCTCTCTATTTATGCAACCAAGACCGGCTCAAAGAGCCCGAGGCAGGTTACGCTTTGGGGAAAGGACTGCGCAGCTTTTTTTTTTATTTTTATTTTTTAACTATTTGTAAACTTATCCTGCCAGAATCATGCACGGATCCCATTGATCTGTGCATGCTGCTGTCAAAACTCGCACCTTGTAATGCATTACAAAGTGCGAGTTTAACCACTAAAAATTTGCCCTACATTGCACAATGTAGTAGCCTCTAGCTTAAAAACTCACAGGCTATTACATTTGCGAGTTACGGCACCAACTCACACCTTCTCAACATGCAAGAAGGTGCAAGTTAGTTTTGAACTAAAAAGTCGCACTCCATTACATTCGGCCCATAGTATGAAAGTGGGAAGTTAAATTCCTTCATCCCATTATTATTATTATTATTTTTTTTTTTGCTGCAGCAAAAAGGTGTTACAGCAGCTATACTAAACACCCAAAAGTAAGAAGCTCTAGGTGCCTGTGAAGGAACCTAATTTTGGCAGCGACTACTCTCCAACAACTAGTGTGCAGTTGGCACTCACATTCGGAGACTGTCTGCTGGCACCGGGAGAAGTGGTCGGTAATAGCAAGTTACTGGCAGTCAGGGGACCCTAAGACCAAGCAGTAAATGATAAACTGTTGAGAGGAAAGACACAGTGGCAGAGTCTGCCTGTCCTGTTATGGTCTATAACTGGTGATAAGCTTCAAGGGTATCATAGTAAATCTAATAAATATTACAAATATAATATTTGACTTTATAATATCCACGCTACTGATTTACAAATATGTAAGATTTTTAGAGAAAGGGATTGGAGGGGCCATCTTAGGGCCTGATTCAGATTTGTACGCAAACCCGATAGTTTACGTACAAATCCGATGTTTGGGGAACTGCGCATGTGCAGAACAGATCCTACATGACTGCTCGCATCCCCCCCCCCCTTTCATAGCTGCAGCATGACTGATATGGGCAGGCGGTGATAGGGGCCACTTTACAAAACGGGGACATTTTGACCCATTATGTAGGCATGCCAAGCAAATGGTCTGCTTTGTCGGAAACAGGCTTCCTCGACCCGGCTGACCAGTTCCGACGCACAGTCTGAATAAGCTTTGGCAAATGGGCCAAGGGATGCGACCATTGGGATGCGACCATTGCAACCATGATCCGATGCCGCCTCCTGCATGCAGGAGGCGTCTTTTTCATGCCAACGCCTCCTGCTGCATTAGTATCTTAGTTGTACGGTATTGCACAGCCGCAGCCTGAATCAGGACAACAAGAAAAGGATTTATTTCTCCTCACAGCGCTGGTAATCAGCTGCTCAACTCCACTCCCAGGTATACACCAACACCTGTAATTAGTACTAGCAAGAAGGAGAATTTGGAGAGGAGTGTACAGCACTGAGAACCCCTAAGATCCGGATGATGCCTTAATATATTTGGCACAATAAGAAAACCTTTTCCTTACACATGTAAAGAATAAAGAATATATGGTAATAAAATTCTGGTGAATATCTCAATGGATAATTAATGAGAAACATGTGATCACACTATAGAGAGTGTTAAGTTAAACATTTTTATAAATGGATAATTTTATGCAGACTTTGTATCCAGCTAGTTGTCAGTAATGAGATCAATTAAGCAGAATCTCCGTCCTTGCTGCGCTCACTAATAGACTGACACTCACTTTAAAAAAAACGATACCGTTCACTGAAAGGTATCTTTGTATTTCTTGATCTCGTCTGGCACCTTCAGGATATCAGGTTTCAAGACTCCAACAGACCAATGCCAAATTAATAAAGATAAAAAAGGTTATCCCAGCAGGGAATTTATTCACAAAGATTTCACAAAGATTTTCTATAAAAAGGACACAGGACGCATACCCGCTCCCGAATAGAGGCTGTGCTTCACTACTGAGATGTCCGGAATATCTCAGTCCGCTGTAACGGCAAACAGCCTCAGGCGTGCGGGTGTCCCTGTAATTGATTGCACCAGTCACCAGCCTGTCGCTGCACTGTGGCACAGGTAGGCTACAAAAACATTGTCAATTACGCGGCGCACATCACTACGGTAACACCCGCCCGCCCCCTCCTCACCCACGGTCACCTGTCCAGTTCTCATACTGTGCTGGCTAAGAATGACATCATCTCCTGACGCCCGGCGCACTGCACCCGCACTACGCTGCGCCAACCCTCCATGCCTCACCTGCTATATCCCAGACGTGACAGGAGCCACAGCAGATGTGACAGGAGCTGCAGCGTGACAACGATAGCGGCAGGAGGATGCACAATCTGCAGCACTGCCGGCTCCACAAAAGAGGAAGCTGACACTGAAACAGTGTGGTAAGTGTCAGCGTACATTTGCTACTTTATTTCCACTCTCATTAAATCTCTCATACCCCTGCCGCTTAGCTCCTCCCCCTTGTGTCGTGGCTCCTCCCCCTTATGGAAAAGGTCCCTTAGGCCACTTGGATCTAACCTCAACCCTCCTGCTCTCTCTCACCCCTCTCTCTACCTCTCTCCTTCTCTTTCTCCCTCCTTCTCTCTTCCTCTCCCTTTCTTTCTCCCTCTCCCTCCTTTTCTCTTCCTCTCCCTCCCCTCTCTATCTCTTTCTTTCTGCCTTTCCCTCCGCCTCTTCCTCTCTATCCCTCTCCCTCTCTCTCTCTCCCTCAGCTCCCCCTCTGTCCATCTCTCTCTCTCTCTTAGTCCCCCTCTTTCTTTCTCACTCCCTCTCTCTTTCTCCCTCTCTCTCTCTCTCTCCCTCAGCTCCCCCTCTGTCCATCTCCCTCTCTCTCTCTTTTTCTCTCTTAGTCCCCCTCTTTCTCACTCCCTCTCTCTTTCTCTCTCCCTCTCTATTTCTCTCTCCCTCTCTCTCTGTCTCTCTCCTTTCATTCCCCCCTCTCTCCTTCTCCCTCTCTCTTGGTGGTCGAGGTGGTGTGTGGGTGGCAGTTAAGTTGGTGCCCCGTAGGTCCCCAGAAATGTCAGTGTATATATACTAGTGATGAGCGGATTCGGTTTTACTCGGTTTTACTCGGTTTTACTCGGTTCTCAAAACGGCATCTTATTGGCTCACGGATGTCACGTGTTTTGGATAGCCAATAAGATGCCGTTTTGAGAACCGAGTAAAACCGAGTAAAACCGAGTAAAACCGAACCTCGCTCATCACTAATATATACAGTATATATATATATATATATATATATATATATATATATATATACACTACATATATCTGTGTGTGTGTGTGTTTATATATAATATAATCAGCAGTGCGGGTGGCATGCACGGGACTGACATTCAATTCAGATAACTGAACAAAAACAGTCTCTTTCATGATCAACATTTCAGAATTATTAACCTTTGCCAGGATCCTAACGAAGATTAATAATGCCAAAATGTTTATTGTGAAGGAGAATCTTGTGTCCAGTTATTTGAATTGAATCCAGTCCCGTGCGTGCCACCCGCACTGCTGATATATTCCTAGGTTGAGAGATACCGTGTATGTATATGTATATATATATATATATATATATATATTATTAGTTTTTAGGGGGCCCCCATGTCTTCAGTACCCCAGGCCCCCCGGATCCTTAATCCGGCTCTGGGCACTGTGATTTGGCGCACCTAGAACCAGATGAGGACACATATGTAGACTGGATAATTGCCAGTGTTTTATCTTTCTAAATACTAAGAGACAGGTGCTTTCTCCGGATAAAGTCATTTGACTGAATCAGCCCTATTTTGTCCCAATTCTCCAATTGGAAATTGTCAGGGTCTCACTGGGTGACCCCAGTGAGACCCAGTGCTGTGAGCACTGACCTTGAATAGATAGAACTTGTGGTGATCTTGCTGCCCTATCTTCTCCTGCAGCCTTAGAATGAGATGCTTCACTTGCTGGGTGCGGGAGGCCGTGATTAGAGGCTCAGCTTTCTGAATTTCTTTTACTAGCAGGTCCACATCAGTCCTGTAATACATAAGCCAGACATTACTAACACGTGTACAATTACTAAATGCCATGTATGTCCCTTTCTGATCATAATAACTAAAGATCTAAAGTGTCTGAAAAATGATTTCTTAAAATCAAGTTAATACAAAATGTAATTTTCTCGGGGGGCGTGGCCTAGCCTGCAAGTTGTGAGAGGCTGTTTTTTGGGAGATCCTGCTAGCCCTGCTATATTTGTCGGCTAAACTGTGCTTTTGGGGGTCCTTACTCCCTCCATCTATTGTTGATACCTCCCTCCAACGTTTGGGATCAACGTTTGATACTGAAGCCGGGGACTAGAGTTGAGGACGGACCTGGGCCGGACTTCCGGAAGTAGCGGGGACGATCAACAAATCCTCTGGTTGCTTGCCTCATCCTGCTGCCGCCCCCTGACCGCCCCTGGGGCCCCTATAGGGCTGAATATTACAGCGTACTCTGATATACCGCCACTGATTGAATTCTGCTGATCCATTTTCGATACACTGACCCCCTCCAGTGATCGCGGTTACCCACGGCTACGATATTACCTTCCCTGCCTATACAATCTGGCCCTGGGGTTCCTTGCGGCTGCGATGGTCTCTGGCTGAATACCACCCCATGGTCGGCCTGACCGCCTCATAATCCACCTGTGTCAATTCCTATTTTCTATTTTCTACCCCATCGCTCCTTCCCCCCCTCTCTATTGCAACTTTACTGGAGAAGGTAGCTCTCTCCCTGGCAAGAAAGCTCCCCAGGCCTCCGCACACTTCTTCGGCAGCAAGGCCAAGGGTCCCCAGAACATGGCGCACTCCCCGGAGTCCCCTTCGTCACCACGCTCTTCGGAGTTGGGTATTGACCCTCAGATACAGGCAGTGATGTCCGGCCTCCTGGAAGGCGTGCAATCGGCCTTTAAACAAGAACTGTCCAAAGCGGTCTTGGATTTCAAAACGGAGATTGCCTCGCTTGGAAATCGTACGGATGCCTTGGAGACGAAGACTGACGACTTATGTCGCTCGCAACAGCGTCTAGACCACGAACTTTCCAGGCTCCATGCTTAGGTTGAGACCCTGAAGGAACGCCAAGAGGACCTGGAGAATCGATCCCGTTGCAATAACTTGCACATCCGTAATGTGGCGGAATATGTCCAGAGCTCTACGTTGCCCTCCTTCTTGAAAGACCTTTTCCAGCACTTAGTCCCGGACTTATCTGCTGAGGATTGCCTCTTCGATAGGGCACACAGGGCCCTGCGGGCCAAACCTTCAAAATCACAACCCCCTCGGGACATTATAGCCCGTCTCCATTATTACCGCTCGAAGGAGAAAATAATTGCTTCCGTCCGGGCTTCCGGGGCATGCAATTGCAGATTTACCAGGACTTGGTGCCCTCGACCATCCAAAAAGACGGGACCTCCAACCGATTACTAGGCTTCTACACCAACACCAAATTCGTTATCGCTGGGGATTCCCCTTTCAGTTGCAACTTTCTTTTAATGGCGTCAACCATACGCTTAAGACCTTGGCACAAGGGCAGGAACTGCTTCGCAAGCTTTATCTCCTTCCAGCATCATCGTTCCTCCTCTGTTGACCCGTCTACCTCACCGAAATCACAGCGACCCAGTCCGCCTCAGCCAGACTGGACGAGAGTGTCTCGTCACAGGGGTGAAGATGATGCCCCCCCTAATTACCCGCCCTCTTCTCTATTATTAGTTTCACCGTGCCATTGTACCAGTTTGATGGAGGTTCCCCCTGGACTGGACTGACCATCCCTGGTTCTTTGGACCTTCTTCATTTCTTTTTATAGGTTGATTGATATTTCGCCTTTAATGTTCTATATCCAATGACAACAGTTGTTTGTTTGTATGTTTTTTAGTACTGGGGGCCCTCCACGGAGCGGGTTGACCTGGTCCCTGCTTCATAGACCCCCCTGGCATTATCTATGAAGGTTCCTTGAATGTTTCACCTGTTATGTCCTCAATTGTACATTTTGCTTTCAGGTTCATGGTCACGAGATGACCGGTCGTTTGGGCGGTTTGGTATTATGATGCCTGCCCCATGTGGACCACATGTTGTTGCTATACTATGCCCCCTTTCCCTCTCCTTCCTTCCCGGTCCTTCCCCCTCCCCCCACCCCCCTTTTTTTTTTTCCTCCCCTTCTTTCCCCTCTCGACACAGGTTTTATCTTCGTATGTTATGCTTTTTTGGCCTCGGCCATTTTGTTCTCGGTCAGGCCGCACAGCCTGATATGGTGGTTCGTGCCACTACCCCCATGCTCCCTGCTTCGATTGCTTTTTTGATTATGTTTTTCTTTAGTTTGGCGTTCCTGTTACGGGCCCCACTGCTACAGGGTTTTTGCCCGAATGGGCTTTCTCTTCTCTCTTCTTGCTCTTCCTTACTCTCCTTCTGTGGCCTTCTTTTCTCTCATTTCCCGTTTCTCCTCTTGTCTTTGTGGTGGGTTCTGGATATCCATTCTACTTGCCCTCCTTTCTTTATGGGTAGTTGGGTCCTGGAAAGCCTTTGTTTTCGTGCCCCTCTCCCCTTCTTTTATGGCTCTCAATGAGATGTTGTTACTCAGGCCACCATTCCCCTAAAGATATTATCCGTTAATGTTAATGGCCTCAACTCCCCCAAAAAACGGACGGTGCTCCTGGGCGCCTGTAGACGTGAGAAAGCGGACGTAGTTTTTCTTCAGGAAACCCACCTTACGGGCTCCCATACACAACTCCGCGGTAGACAATTCACACAAACCTTTTTTGCCTCAGCAAATTGTAAGAAACGTGGGGTTGCAATTCTAATTAATCGCCACATTCCATTTACACATAGCAAAACTGTGGCGGATCCAGATGGTCGGTACTTGATGGTTCTTGGTACCCTCCGTTCTGAAGTCCTGACACTTATTTCTGTATACGCTCCTAACCAGGATCAGCTTCAGTTTTTCCATTCCTTTTTCCGTCACATTGGCAAGGTTGCACAGGGCCACATTGTGTTGGGTGGGGATTTTAACACCATTCTTGACCCCACTTTAGATAGGACGGGTCCCCCCCTTGCCTCTAGAGCTTCACGCACGCTTGCAGCCTCCCTTAAGTTTCACGATCTACGGGACTCGTGGCGTCTCTGCCACGCCGTAGCCAGAGACTATACCCACTGTCAAAGTCAGAAAAATATCTCTATACACACTGCCATATTTGCACCTCATTCTGGTCCGCGCTGCGCATGCGTGCGCTCTCCCGTGCGTGCGCATACTCACAGTCGCGGGCACCCGCAGGCGCACGGTATGCGTATTTACGGTAGAGTTTATGTGATCGTAGCGTGCGACTCAATCGTTACATATTTTCAGTAATAATGTATTTTGTAGATCATGGTCCCTTTGATAGATTCTGAAAGTTTAGTTAATATAGCATGTTCCTGAACAGAGGGATCCCTCTTTGTATTGTACGAAGGGTCTAACAGGAGTCATACAGTGGTGTTTGGTACCCATCGGAAGAGTATTTAAATAGCAATATTCCGGTGTTGGTTTGGAGCGGATTAATCGCTCATGCGAATAGTTATGGACATAAGAAGTTTATGTCCATTTACTATTATTTGTTCTTATTTAGTCATGCGGCGGGAAACTCAGCATCCCACCCACCTGAACAGTTGGAAGCAGTCACAGCCCACCTGTATGAATCAACCTATGACCTTTTGTTATAATGCGAAGCCGAATTCCTGTGTCCAATGAACAATGAGATTGTAGGGACCATTGAATTGTATTGTGTGTGGGGCATAAATAGGCAGGCCGACCATATCCAGTTCACTCTCTTCAACGGTTCTCATTGCTGATAATCGGGAGCTGGATATCGAGGCGCATGCGATCGTTTCCCCTTGTGCGTAAGTGTTTCTCCGCAACTATATTGATCTTCTTGTTATTGTGGGCCAATTTCTCTCTCTCCCTCTCCCTTCTCCTCTTTCTCTCTTATTTTCCTTTAAATTGTATTGTATTGTATTTCCTGTGTAGTTATCTGGTTAGGTAGTCTATGTTATATTGTAGTGTATGACTTGTATTGTGTTTAACTCTTTTGCAAGTATAGCATTCATAATATATATTTTAGGCGTTGGACCCTGAGCACGGTATCTGTGTGTTTCTTATAGTATTAAGTATTCTCAGAGCGTCGGTGACGCTCGAACAGCTTTAAAAGGTAATAAGGTTATACTGTGTTGCATTTACACTCTAACATTACACTAAGGTTTTACTGCACAATACACTGTTTATGGTTTAGATACAAAGGTTTAAAATAGTGAGCGTCAGCGCCGTTGGTGATCTCCTCGTGGTCCCGAGCGTCCGCTACGCTATAGCGAATCATTACGTTAGTCAACAGCCAATAACGTGTCTGCCTGTGATCTCTTGGCCGTGAGTGAACGTGACGCTTGAGCGTCTCGATCGCGGCAAAGCGATTGTTACGCAACTAGCGTACCCTTACGGTACTTCATACGTAGATAGCGTACAGTGTCCTTGACCTCATAAAGGGTATTATATACGATAAATATTTAGCTTTATCAATTGGCGGCTCGCCCGTCCTTCACATATCTGCACTAGGTAATTTCAGCAGACATTATCCAGCAGCAAAGGGCGGGAGATCATATTCCTCGTAGTGCTGTTTGGATAAGCGTCTGCTTCTCTTAGTAAAGGGTGCTGAAGGAATCCGGGAACCGGAGGTAAGAACAAAACAATAGTGTCTTTTTAAAACTGTTTATTTTTCTGTCTTGCGTACACACGCACGCACACATATATATCTGCATTTCCTTTTCATTGGTGTATTTTCGTATGTCACTCTCCTGTTTGCCAGTTCTATAGTTGATAAACGTGCTAAGAGAGATTTGCCGCTATTTCATAGTTTAAGAGTAAAGGTAATATAGTTAAAGTATAGACAAACACACAGCTGTGCCTGAGAGACAAGGCGAAGTCAGTGTGGTGCGCGGTAGATGATAAAGGATCATCTACATTGATAAACGTATAAATTGTGTTACGGTGGATCTTTGCTTTGCGTACACGTGTCTCTAACAAAAGACTGAGACTTGCGTACGCAATCCAAGGGCCGACGCACGCAGCGTATATTACGCAACGGAGCGTACGGGTACGCCCACGTAACTCAAATCACAAGTTTTTTTCTCTCCTCTCAACGCGATAAGTAGCGCCACGCGGTAAATAACGCCAGGCGATAAATCGCGCAAATCTATTTTTTTTACATTCCAAATTTAAATTAACAGATCCGTCTCCTAATTGGTAACACATCTGGTCTAAAGAAAAAAATTTCTGCGCAGAAATAGAAATAGAAACAAAAGTGTATATGCGGTGAGTGAGTGTTTGTTTTTACAATTTTAAAGGTTGAACCACAAGAAAAGTCGAGTACTCGTGAGGTACATGCGTGTAAGTGACGTACACGGTGGCTAGGGAGGCATCCCTGGTTAAATATACAATTTGAGCATTAGAGTGTAGCAGACCAGGAGGTCATACTGTAACAGACCAGGAGGTCATAGCAGACCAGCAGGTTCAGGTACAGCAGACAAGGAAGTCCGCTATACAGTCCACAGGCACAACACCAAGAAAGGGTTGGTGCAACACCCATATAGGCCATATAAGCTCTGGCTGAAGGAATTCGCAGCCGCAATTTTCGATTCCACTGGTCGCTCCGTACATAAGATTAGTTGCTTATGTGCTGAACGATTGTACCGCACGTAATTGTGTGCATTAGTAAACCTGACCGGTACTATTTGTGTACGAAGGTCATAAACGCTATTTGTACATTCTAACGTGATTTGTGTAATTTTTTTTTATTTTAAGGGAAGTTCGCTGCTCACTCAGGAACTATCCAGCAACCAATAGTTACTGGAAAGAGTAAGTGTTCTTCGGATCACCCTCACAGGTTCCAGTAAATAGAGGTTCAGGTCGCAGGGGCCCTAGGTCGAGTACGCCAGCACCATATCGGTGTGATCAGGTCGTATTGGTCAGCGTGGGCGAGTGGGGTACTCGGTAAACCGCCACCGTCAGCCTATTTTGGACATTTGGTTTGCGTAAGGGTTGGCTGGATAAAGCAACACTTTCGAACTATGGGGGCCACTTGTTCAGGTAGGGGGCGATCAACCTCGGTTCGGGTTGATTCAGTGAACCGACCAATTGGGTCGGCAAGGTATGTAATGTGTGAGAAATACGGAAGTCACACAGAAGCTTTATGTGATGAATGGGAGAGAATGACAGTACATGACGGGGAGAAATTCCCAAGAGTAGGTAGCTTCAGCTCAGAAGTGTTACAAAATTTAAGGAGGAGGATATGTCTCATTAAATCAACAAAGAGACGAATCAAACATTACGATTATTTTCAGTTGTGGCAACAGGAAGGTGACATACAGAGAGGATTGGCTCAGGCGGCGGGATCTGGCACGATCAGAAAACTGATAGCCACCATATATATCGGGAGAAAAATTGGTTGCGGAGAATGACGCATTAAGGTGTAACAAACAACAAACTCTTAGCAACTGTATAAATGTTAAAGATAATGTTAACCAATTAACCAATGCAAGTATTAACCCGTGCAAGTTGTACCCTGTTTTGAACTTCCCTCAGGAGTGTGATCAAGAGGACGAATCGGCAACAATTTCAGCGCTCTCTCTAGCAGCCACCATAGCAGAGACCACAGTAGGCACAGCTCAACCCCCGAGATTAGTAACGAAAGCCCCTAGCGGAGGGATAGGTGAGGTCGTATCAACAGGTAAGTACGGCACCATACACTATGCTGAAACTATTTCACCACAGCCTGTAGAATCTACACAGGATGAGGTTGTTAGAGTTAATCCTGTTAAGGTAATAGTAGTTCCAAATGGGAAAACAGACACTTCAGGAGTCACTCCTGTTAGGAACATTGCCATGTACACCCCATTTTCCCGAATGGAATTAAGGACCATAGTGTCTGAATTCCCTGACCCTAGAAAAGACTTAGTTGCCAGTCAAAAATACATCAGAGACTTAGGTAACACTGTAGAGCCCAACAATAAAGACTGGCAGATATTGCTGAGAGCATGTTTACCCTCCAATGTTGACGCAACTCAATTTTTAGCTGATTGCGGATTAGATCAGGATGTACCTCTTACAGATGTGTACAACAAAGATAATGTAAAAAGAATAAGCTTACAGTTAAAAGAGTATTTCCCAGCGGTAGTCAGATGGAACAAGATATTCTCCATTAAACAGGAGTCAGAGACAGCTGCAGAGTATTTTCACAGAGCATTATCAGAAATGGCAAAATACACAGGCATAGAGGACATTAAAACAAACACAAACCATCGAGAAGTAGCAGTATCGGTACTGATGGATGGTTTAAAAGAGTCATTGAAGACTAGGGTACAGACCACACAACCATGTTGGCAAGGTCTGTCTGTGGCTACTTTGAGAGAGGCTGCTATTGATCACGATAGGAACATCACCAGACACAGGGAACAACAAGGTGATAAATTAATGGCCGTAAGTATACAGGCCCTGACCACAAGGCAGCCTTTGTTTGTATCACCAAACCCTGTGGGTAAGTCAAGTGTGGTTACTTGTTATTCTTGTCATAAACAGGGACACATGGCACGAGATTGTAGAATGAAGAATTCACGAAACTCATACCAACCCCCTAGACAACGACACGACACACGACATTGGGAGCAAGGTCCGCAGAAACGGAGTTATGAGCCACATACAGGGGAAACAAAAAGATACCCCCCGAACAGAGACTGGCAAGCCTCTGGTAGCTCCCAATTAACTCCATCACAAGTAGTTGCTGCCAGCGGGATTCAGGGAGGTCACCATACCCAATAGGGGTGTGGCCATACCTGTAATCTGCAGCCAGTAAAATTGATTGCAAGCCTTGGAAGTGAACCAGAAATTGCAATCAATGTAGCTGGTAAATCATTAAACTTTCTTGTAGACACAGGGGCGGCCAAATCAGTGATAAATTCGACAGTGGGCATGAGAACCACTGGTAAGACAATTCCAGCCATAGGGGTAACGGGAGTAGTCCAGCCCTACCCTGTTAGCAAACCAGCCGAGATTACAGTAGGGCCTTTACATACCAAGCATTCCTTTCTGCTGGCTGCATCGGCACCGACTAATCTCCTGGGAAGAGACTTACTGTGTAAAATGGGGTGCGTCATTTATTGTACTCCTGAAGGTGTATTCTTGGACATACCTGAGAATAACGCTCAGGAAGTGCGAGACATGTTAGACTCCCCGTCAAAATTAATGTCACATACCATTATGACAAATAGGACTCCCTCCCAAGTAGAAGAAATGACATCTCAGATACCAGAGTCACTTTGGACTAAAGATGGACAGGACACTGGATTAATGGCAAACGTAGCTCCGGTAGTTGTACAAGTAAAAGATGGTAGGATAGCTCCAAAAATCCCACAGTACCCTCTGAAGCCAGAGGTGGAGTTAGGAGTTTACCCAGTAATAGAGCGCTTGCTACAACAGGGCATTCTGGTAAGAACGTCCAGCACTGCTAATAGTCCCATCTTCCCTGTGAAAAAGAGTGGGGGGAGGGGTTACAGGCTAGTGCAGGATCTAAGGGGGATTAACAAAATAGTTGAGAGCCAGTTCCCCGTAGTGCCAAATCCAGCTGTCATCCTAATGCAAATCCCTCCCACTGCGAAATTTTTCACTGTTATTGACCTCTGCTCCGCTTTCTTTTCGGTACCTCTGCACCCTGACAGTCAATATTTGTTTGCATTTACATACAGAGGAGTCCAATACACATGGACTCGATTACCACAAGGATTCATAGATAGCCCAAGTATATTTTCTCAGGCTTTGCATGATTGTTTACAGTCTTTCCAACCAGTGAGTGGATCAGTATTAATACAGTACGTGGATGATCTACTACTGTGTTCTGATTCATTGGAGGCATCCCTGAAGGATACGAAACAGCTCCTGTTTCATCTTTCAGACACAGGACACAAGGTTTCCAAAGACAAGTTGCAATTATGCCAAACTAAGGTAAAATATTTGGGACACTGTTTAACACAAGGACTGAGACACCTGACCGCTGATAGAATTCAAGCAATTAGAGACATGACTCTGCCACAAACCCAGCAACAGATCAGAACATTTTTAGGAATGTGTGGGTATTGCCGTAATTGGATCCCAGGGTTTTCCATTTTAGCGTTACCTTTGCAGGAGATGGTCTCCTCAAACAAACCTGATCGGATTTCGCATACAGACGAGTCTGAGGCAGCATTTGAGAGACTTAAACAGTGCCTAACGCAGGCACCAGCATTAGGTATGCCGGACTATGGGAAACCCTTTGAACTATACGGAACAGAAAGTGCTGGTTGCGCGGCAGGCGTACTAACCCAAAAGCACGGTGATGCCAGCAGGCCGGTAGCATATTACAGCGCTCAGCTAGATACGGTAGCGCGATCCCTCCCCACATGCTTGCGAAGCGTTGCTGCGATAGCATTGCTAGTAACAAAAAGCGAAGACGTCGTGCTAGGTCACAACCTCACAATTCATACACCACATGCAGTGTCAGCCTTGTTAAATTCTGCCCAAACCAGGCACGTCTCATCAGCGCGGTTTACAAGATGGGAATTGGCACTAATGGCCCCCGTAAACATCACCATAAGGAGATGCAGTGCATTAAATCCTGCAACATATCTCCCAGGTGTGTCTGGACAGACCCAAAGGGTGGAGGATGAGAGTACTGGGGAAGGAGGATTTAATACAAAGGAAGACACTCATGATTGTATGGAATATTTGACCCAAAATTTTACCGCAAGGCCTGACATCAGTGACAACCCACTGGAAGATGTAGAACTTACGTTCTACACGGACGGTAGTTGTCATAGACAGTCAGACTCGGGAGACTTGTGTACTGGATACGCAGTCGTAGATGACCAAGGCACCATAGAAGCGGAACCGCTAGGCCCACCTCACTCAGCCCAGGTTGCTGAACTGGTCGCCCTAACCAGAGCATGTGAATTGGCTAAGGGAAAATCAGCCAATATCTACACCGATTCTAGATACGCATTCGGGGTAGTCCATGATTTCGGAGCCCTATGGCGCCTCAGAAATTTCATGACGGCAGCTGGTACACCGGTAGCGCATGCAGCTCACATAAAAAGGCTTCTAACAGCGATACAGGAACCCGACAGAGTGGCTGTTATCAAATGTAAAGCACATACATATAGCCAAGACCCAGTATCGCTTGGTAACAGCCGAGCAGACGAAGCTGCTAAATTAGCAGCTGCTACCCCCAGACAGACAGACACCACACAATTGATGGTATTTAATACCATCAACACACAGAAGTTGTGTGAAATGCAAAATTTGTGTTCCACACAGGAAAAGGCAGTCTGGAAGGCAAAGGGATATGGCCAGGAGTCCTCAGGACTCTGGACGGATGGACATGGTAAACCAGTGGCCCCCAGAGCATATCTTCCATGTTTGGCTGAAGCAGCTCACGGGCTGACTCATCTAGGCAAGGAAGGGATGTGCAAGTTGGTAAGAGCATATTGGTGCGCCCCAGGATTCTCCTCTCATGCGAGTAAAAGAGCCATGTCATGCCTTACCTGTTTGAGAAAGAATATTGGAAAGGCAATACCTACAGAACCATCCCATATCCCACCTGCCGGCGGCCCTTTCCAGGTAATACAGATTGACTTCATTCAATTACCCCCTTGTCGAAATTTGAAATATGTACTTGTTTGTATAGATGTTTTTTTCAAATTGGGTCGAAGCATTTCCGGCGGCCACAAATACCGCTATGTTTACTGCTAAGAAAATTGTGCAGGAATTTGTATGTAGATATGGTATCCCTAGAATTATCGAAAGTGATAGGGGTACCCATTTTACAGGTGATGTCTTTCAAGGAATGTGTAAATTGATGGGAATTGATAGCAAGCTGCACACTCCATACCGTCCACAGGCGAGTGCGAAAGTAGAAAGAGTGAACAGCACTATTAAAAATAAACTGAGTAAAGTGATGGCAGAGACAGGATTGACATGGCCAGAAGCTTTACCCATTGTACTGTACAGCATCAGAACCACTCCCAGGTCCCCTCTTAATCTGTCTCCCTTTGAAATCTTGTTTGGTCGACAACCGCATGTCATGATTAACCCTCAGGATGATTTGAAATGTAACAATGAAGTGACTGTAAAATACTTGATTAACATGAGTAAACAGTTAAGGAATCAAAATGATAATCTGAAGTTAGTGATTCCTGATTTACCAGATAGTAATTGTCATGACATTGAACCCGGGGATTATGTAATGATACGGAATTTTCTACGCTCAGGTTGCCTTATTGACAGATGGGAAGGACCATACCAGGTCTTATTGACTAGCACTACAGCATTGAAGGTTGCTGAGAGAGAGACTTGGGTTCATTCGTCCCACTGTAAGAAGGTTGCTGATCCAGAGAGGTCCCGTGATAAGGAACAGACGGTAGAGATGGACTTGCCCCAAGAGACTGTGATCCGGATTTTCCTGTTGACCATGATGTTGACCAGAGCAGTCTGTTCCGGCGAGAGTACCATGGAGGTCGAGAGAGGTTCTGGAATGGGTTCTGATGATAAAGATGGAGGCGTAGTTTTCCAAGAACAACTTAACCAACAAGTAAAGGCGAGTATCAGAAAACGATCTGATAGCATTGACCATAGAAGGAATTGTGAAGGATTGTTAGCTGAAGAAAACTGTATCTGTCGGCTCTGTAACAATGTCATTGAGGATGGGTGCATTAAGAAATGCCAATCCAGTTTTAATATCCATATGAACCGGCATCCATTGAGTGACTATCACTCCTTAGTGGGTAGTGTGTTAAATAAAACAGATTGTTGGGTATGCTCTCAAGTACCTCAAGGTCATAGCAAATCAGGGCTAGTACCATTTCCTTTAACGATAGGGGAGGTACTTGAGTTAAGTGGTGGGAGACCGGTGGACAGAAGGTTTAATATCTCCAGTCCTCCTAGTTTGAAGCTCCACCAATACCATGTGGATAGGTCCCTATTATGTTTCAACATCTCCAATCCCCGAAAGCCGGGAAATTGGGAAGTGTCATGGAGTAACCAAACCATGACCTTTTCGCATAGAGCAGATAGAATGCCTACAGATACAGAGCTTGTACGCCACATAGCCAGTAGAGGAAAATCTTTCCGGTATAGGTATACCTTAGGAAATAGGATTACTAGAGTTGGAGAGGTATCACCAGGATACTGTGCACATATCATACAACCTGATACGTGTACTAAGCAGATGGAAGAATTAGGGTTAGGAGATTTCACATGGAAGGTGTGTAATATGGTTATGTCCTACTCCGTCCCATATGTTCTCCCCGATGATGCATATTTCATATGCGGGAGAAAGGCGTACAAGTGGCTTGCCCCAAACTCTGAAGGATTGTGTTATATTGGAAAAGTACTGCCTGAAGTAATGACTGTATCACATGACAAAATGAAAGACATACACCGTGGTGCCCAAACTCCTTATACTCACACCCATTACGAGCACGTTGTTAAAAGGCACCTGATAGAGAAGACAGAGCATCCGGCCTCTGATCTGATAAGTGAATCCACCGGGATTCAATTCTTAATCGCGTTAGATTTCACCCGCACCGCTAGAGGAGTGCTGAATTATAAATACATATCGGCGCTCGCAAATTTGTTAGATAATATCACTGAAATGTATGATGACACATTTAGGTATACTGGAAGGGAACTTCAAGCTTACAAAACAGAACTGGTACAGCATAGAATGGTTCTCAATTACCTCACAGCAGTGACAGGCGGATATTGTGTCACACTGGCAACACAATACGGCGTGAAATGTTGCACATATATTACGAATAGCACCGAGGACCCGGTCGAGGTCATAGACCAAAAGATGGACGATATTCTCCAACTGAAGTGGGAATTTCGCAGGAGACACAATCTCACTCTTGCTGCTGTAGGTAATGAGCTGACTGGTTGGGTGTCATGGTTGAACCCGCGAAATTGGTTTTCTGGTTTAGGAGAATGGGCTCAAGGAGTCATAATGGATGTTGGGAAGTTTCTCCTATGTATCTTAGGTGTTGTCATATCGATTGGATTGATATTTAGATGCGGTCAGGCTTTAATGAAGTGCAAACATCGTACAAGGGTAATGAGTTTGAGGAGTGAGGAAACTGTAATTCCAATGGACTTGATTTACGACCCAACGGTAGAAACAATGATGTAATGAAAATGCGATTATACGGTCCGTTTCTTTCACCTGTTTTTCCGTTTCCTCCAAGGTAAAAAGACCCACTTGGACGAGGAATTTGATGAGCCGATATACAGACAACAGAGGGATTAAAGAAGAAGTTTTGACAACCTGATACACAGATTCTTGATGAACTATGCCATGGATCCCCAGTTTCCCTAGAAATTTTTAAATTACGCTAGCCCAACACTTTTGTAAATCTATGGACATTGACAGCTTTTGCTCGCACCTTATGGGCAAAAGCACAAAGAAGACTGCATTCAACAGACACCAAACAAGACCTCAATCGACGAATGTACATTTACCTGACATAGAATACCACCGCATTTACCGTAATTATGTCTTTTCTTCATTTCTCCAACCCTCAGGTAATGACACACATAGTCGATAGGGAATACAGGCACAGATATCAGCAATCACATATCTCCCCCATTCATGTATCATCAACTAAAATGTGCTCCCCCATTTTGTTACAACCAAAGCCGAAAAGAGCTCGGTAAAGTTTGACAGCCCATCCACAGACCCGTACCACGGGATAAGAAGGAATTCAAATGTATACTTCGCAATACCTCGAAGCTTGATTTAAAACACATACGGCACGATGATACATGACCCCCAAGCACGGATTCATACACACATGCTTCCGCTATCTCACTAGGTCATACCCTTTTCCTACCTTCTCCTCTCCTCCCCTACCCAATCATGTAAATGTATTAACCCCTGACATATATTTTTCTCTTTTAAAATGTTTTAGAAGGTGGCAGTTATTATTGACTGCCAAAGGGTGGACTGTCAAAGTCAGAAAAATATCTCTATGCACACTGCCATATTTGCACCTCATTCTGGTCCGCGCTGCGCATGCGTGCGCTCTCCCGTGCGTGCGCATACTCACAGTCGCGGGCACCCGCAGGCGCATGGTATGCGTATTTACGGTAGAGTTTATGTGATCGTAGCGTGCGACTCAATCGTTACATATTTTCAGTAATAATGTATTTTGTAGATCATGGTCCCTTTGATAGATTCTGAAAGTTTAGTTAATATAGCATGTTCCTGAACAGAGAGATCCCTCTTTGTATTGTACGAAGGGTCTAACAGGAGTCATACAGTGGTGTATGGTACCCATCGGAAGAGTATTTAAATAGCAATATTCCGGTGTTGGTTTGGAGCGGATTAATCGCTCATGCGAATAGTTATGGACATAAGAAGTTTATGTCAATTTACTATTATTTGTTCTTATTTAGTCATGCGGCGGGAAACTCAGCATCCCACCCACCTGAACAGTTGGAAGCAGTCACAGCCCACCTGTATGAATCAACCTATGACCTTTTGTTATAATGCGAAGCCGAATTCCTGTGTCCAATGAACAATGAGATTGTAGGGACCATTGAATTGTATTGTGTGTGGGGCATAAATAGGCAGGCCGACCATATCCAGTTCACTCTCTTCAACGGTTCTCATTGCTGATAATCGGGAGCTGGATATCGAGGCGCATGCGATCGTTTCCCCTTGTGCGTAAGTGTTTCTCCGCAACTATATTGATCTTCTTGTTATTGTGGGCCAATTTCTCTCTCTCCCTCTCCCTTCTCCTCTTTCTCTCTTATTTTCCTTTAAATTGTATTGTATTGTATTTCCTGTGTAGTTATCTGGTTAGGTAGTCTATGTTATATTGTAGTGTATGACTTGTATTGTGTTTAACTCTTTTGCAAGTATAGCATTCATAATATATATTTTAGGCGTTGGACCCTGAGCACGGTATCTGTGTGTTTCTTATAGTATTAAGTATTCTCAGAGCGTCGGTGACGCTCGAACAGCTTTAAAAGGTAATAAGGTTATACTGTGTTGCATTTACACTCTAACATTACACTAAGGTTTTACTGCACAATACACTGTTTATGGTTTAGATACAAAGGTTTAAAATAGTGAGCGTCAGCGCCGTTGGTGATCTCCTCGTGGTCCCGAGCGTCCGCTACGCTATAGCGAATCATTACGTTAGTCAACAGCCAATAACGTGTCTGCCTGTGATCTCTTGGCCGTGAGTGAACGTGACGCTTGAGCGTCTCGATCACGGCAAAGCGATTGTTACGCAACTAGCGTACCCTTACGGTACTTCATACGTAGATAGCGTACAGTGTTCTTAGACCTCATAAAGGGTATTATATATGATAAATATTTAGCTTTATCACCACTATTCAGCCCCGCATCAACACTACTCCTGGATTGATATGTTACATATTTTGTCCTCTATTACCTCTAGAATTACTGACGCGGGAATAACCCCTTTCACTTGGACTGACCACTCCGGTGTTTATGTTCTCATGGATCTGCATCAGTCCGCACACACTGTTCGCAAATGGCGATTCGATGAATCCCTGTTGCTTAACTCGTCAGTCTCCTCGGAAATACAAATGGCGATAGAACAATATTTTACTGAGAATACCACGCCTGATGTCTCTTCTAGTATAATTTGGGAGGCTCATAAGGCCACCCTGAGAGGTCTCCTTATGGCACGGACCTCCTCGCTGCGCAAGAAAGCGACACAGGAGATACACTTGTTAGAATCTCAAATAGCTACCCTAACCACCAAGCATAAACTAACTTCCTGCCCTGCCTTACTTACACAGATCGCTAACTTACAAGGCCAACTGAACGCTCTTTTGTCCCGTCGTGCGGCTCTCATTCTGCGGAAAATGAATCAGAAATTCTATGACAAGGCGGACAAGTTAGATTCCCTGCTGGCGAATAAACTGCGACGTAAACAGGCGACTGGCGCAATTGACAAATTATATTCCCGAACTCTGGGTGAGCCTACTTACGACCCTAAACAAATGGTTGATGAGTTTAAGGACTACTATAGCTCTCTTTAAAACTTAAGGACCCCGACGCAGTCCCCTTCCCTTGACCCGGAGAGGTTACGTTCCTACTTGTCCTCAACCCCTCTGCCGGGCATATCCACGGCCCAATTAGACATACTAAACCAGGATATCTCAGTAGAGGAGACGTTAACAGCTGTGAAATCCATGCGGTCCTCAGCCGCTCCCGGCCCTGACGGTTTCTCGGCACACTACTATAAACACTTTGCTAAAATATTAGCCCCTCATCTTACCGCCCTCTTTAACCAGATATTGGGGGGCGCATCCATTGCTCCGGCAACTACTCAAGCTGATATTGTTGTGATCCCTAAGCCTGACAGAGACCCCACTCAGTGCGGTAATTATAGGCCCATCTCATTGCTCAATATTGATTTGAAAATGTATGCAAAAATCCTAGCTTTGAGATTGGCCCCCCTTCTCCCTGCATTGGTATATCCCGACCAGGGGGTAAATTTACTAAGGTGGGATATTTTTAGAACTGGTGATGTTGCCCATAGCAACCAATCAGATTAAATCTACTATCTGCTAGAAGCAGCTAGATAAATGGTAAGTAGAATCTGATTGGTTGCCATGGGCAACATCACCAGTTCTAAAAATCTCCCATTTTAGTAAATTTACGCCCAGGTTGGATTTATTCCAGGCCGACAGGCCTCCGATAACACCAGAAGGGCCATTGATATTATACCTTTTATCCACCAACAGAAGTCCCCTTCCCTGTTGCTAGCCCTGGATGCGGAGAAGGCGTTTGATCGCATTTCGTGGCTTTTCGCCTTCTCGGTCCTCCAACGCATGGGCTTCTCTGGTAAGTTTTATGATGGTGTCTCAGCACTGTATCGCAACCCCTCAGCGCGGGTCTCTGTCAATGTGATCACTTCCTCATGCTTTGAGATATCTAATGGTACCAGACAGGGATGCCCGCTCTCGCCTTTGTTTTTTGCCCTTGTCATGGAGCCTTTAGCGGCTAGGGTTCGTCTTAACCCGAATATTACAGGGATTTGAATCGGCCGCATGGAACACAAAATTGCACTTTATGCTGATGATGTACTGGTTTCTCTTTCAAATCCGACATCGTCACTCTCTCCTCTCCTCTCTGAGATTGACCTCTATTCACAATACTCGGGCTATAAGATTAACGCTACTAAAACAGAAGTACTCGACTTTTATATTACCCCTGCGTCTAGGTCGCAACTTGAATAAACATTTTCATTCTCCTGGCATAACCGAAACTCAAATACCTAGGTACTTATCTAACCCACAGACATCATCAACTCTTTCAGGCGAATTTCCCACGTCTTTTGGACCAAATCCGCTCTGACCTCCAAACTTGGTCCTCCTATTTCATCTCATGGATTGGGCGTGCCAACTCTGTAAAGATGAACGTTCTTCCCAGACTTACTTATCTTTTCCAGACACTCCCGATATATATTCCCCCATACGTTTTTAAATTCTTGCAGCACCAAACTTCCCGTTTTATTTGGGCCAATAAACATCCTAGAATTAAACTTTCGTTGTTACAACGGCCTTCCTGGGGCGGAGGTTTAGGCATACCCAATTTCAAATACTATTACCACGCAGCCCAGATGGCATCCTGTGTTCAGTGGTGTGGCCCGGGGGCGGACAAGGTGTGGATAGCTATGGAAGCTGGCAAGCTGGGACTCTCCACGCTCTCTTCTCTCTTGTGGCTTCCGAGAACTGCACGCCCTCGTGCCACCTCATCTCACCCAGTGGTGGCCCGTTCTTTATACATTCGGGATTTTGTTGTGAGGAAACATCAATTGGCCCCTAACCCATCCCCCCTCATACCTCTGTTTCACAACCCCGCCTTCCCTCCGGGAATGGATAAATCTGCTTTCTCACTCTGGAAACAGGGAAACGTTGCTTTTCTTAACGACATTGCCTCTAGTATACCCTTTCCCTCGTTTAACCAGATTCAGACACAATACTCTCTCCCTCATAGTGAATTTTTCCGCTACCTCCAAATTAGACACTTTCACTCCGGGATTCATACTACTCTTTCTTCTAGGCCTCTCACCACTCTTGAAAATATATGTTTGAGACGCTCTTCTACGAAAGGTCTTATATCAGATCTCTATACTTTGCTACTGCAGGGCTCTGCTACTCTCAGAGATCACAGAGAATTGGCCTGGGAGAGGGATCTGGGTGTCACTTTGGATGAGGGGGAATGGGGAGAAATATGGAGTAATGCATCTCCAGGTCTATCTGTGTTAGGATAAAGGAAAATGTGTATAAACTGGTATATCGTTGGTATTATGTTCCTTCTCGTTTGAAGGCGATGTTCCCTGATGCTACAGACAGCTGTTGGAGGGGTTGTGCTTCTGAGGGGACATATATGCATATTTGGTGGACCTGCCCGAAACTAGTACCTTTATGGAAAGAAGTTATCCGACTTCTTTCATACCTTTTTTCCATCCCAATCCCCCTGGACCCTAAGTACTTTTTACTGCCTCTAGACCACCCGACTTTAACTACGCATCAGAACAAGTTGTTACGTCATGTGGCTACTGCCACGACATGTCATATAGCGAAGGCTTGGAGGTTGCCCTCCCCACCATCCCTACAATCCGTTGTCACCTACATTTGATACGTTTATAAGATGGAATATATGACCAGTGTCATTAGACAATCTGCCAGGGCGTTCGATAAAATCTGGGCACCATGGCTCACTTCTCAAAATGCCCCCTCCCCATTTGGTAGCTGATTAAACTACGCACCCTTATTTATTTATTTATGTTGGCTGCCTGGATCCCGCCACTCGGACCTCCCTTCCTCTTCTTTTTATTTCCCCCTTTGCTCATAATCCTGTCTCTTCCTTCTCCTGTCTCTATCCTTCCCGATTTCTCACTCCACTGGGTTGGTTGGCCACACCACAGACCTAGAGGACTCTTTCTTTTCTCGCACTTCCTCTGTCGTCTCACTTTAAAAAAAAAAAAAAGGATTTACCCATTTGATTACTGTTATTTATTCGTTGTGTATATCTTAGTACTATGTTGTCTTTCTATGCTTATGAAACACACCGTTTATGTGTATTACTGTAAATCGACCAATAAAATTCTTCTTAAAAAAAAAAAAAAAAAGTAATTTTCTCCTTCCTCTCAGTAACATAGAGTTCTATTTACTAAGCCTTGGACGGAGAAAAAGTACCAGCCAATCGGCTCCTAACTGCCATGTCACAGGCTGTGTTTGAAAAATGACAGTTAGGAGCTGATTGGCTGGTACTTTATCTCCATCCAAGGCTTAGTAAATAGACCCCATCGTATGTTGTAGATGGCATTAGACATGAAAGCAGTGATGGCAGGGACTAAAGGCCTAATTCAGACCTGATCGCTGTGCTGCAAATTTGCAGAGGTCTACGATCAGATAGTCACCTCCCAGGGAAAGTGAAAACCTGCCCCGTTCAAGTGTGCGAATGCATGTGTATGGCGTGCAAAAATTCCGCCAGACAGAGGACAGCTGCAAATCTGTTAGCAACTAACTCACCATCAAATGATTCCTCCGGTCTTACTCCTACAGTGCGATACAAACAGGCTGATCGGGTCGACGTCACACACCCGCCCTGAAAACGCTTGGGAACGCCTGTGTTTTTCCTGGCACTCCCTGAAAACGGGCAGTTACCACCCCCAAACGTCCTCTTCCTGTCATTTACCGTGCGGTCAAACTTTTCACACCATCCTGTCGCTGTCTGACAACGCACCTGCGCATTGCAGTGCATACTCATGCACAGTCATTCGATAATCGGCTGCTGTGCGATTTTGCACAACTGCGATCAGGTCTGAATTGGGCCCTAAGGAAGGTAACTAGTATAAAGGCCATAGCAGATTCTGCCTGACCCTCAGTGCTGGGTGCTGGAGGAGCGCAGAGAAAGGTGTCACATTCAGCACTCACAGGTATGTGTCAGGAGCGTCAGCGCATCGCGTCAGCTCCCGGGCGTTGCTAGGCAGCGGGGCCGGCGCGTCACTTCCGCCTCTGGCTCTCCGTCCCCGGCTGGTTGCTTGGCAACCGGGGACTTCAGGCGGCCACCCTGCACTGCGATCCCGGCTGTTGCTAAGCAGCCGGAATGCTGCGCTCTGTGCAATAATCAGGGTCCTGATTACAGGTGCAATAATCAGGGACCTGGGAGCTGGGTCTCCTCTCACTGATCTGCAGGGCCTTTTTATTGGAGCCAGGACAGTGCATCCCCGCCGGTGATAGCTTCCTGTGGAGCCTGTTTTCCTGCCTCTGGTGTGTTCCTGCATTCAGCTTGTGTACTCCAGTGTCCTGTGTCCAGTTTCCTGAGCCCTGTCCGATGGATCGTCCTCCGGGTTGCCTTACAGTAGAGTGGTCTGGTATCCGAAGCCTCTGGGTTCCGGTCATTTACTGCGCCCTCCTGTCGTGGTGTCGTGAGTAGCGGCTCTGCCGCACTTAATGGCTGAAGCTGTATTTTCTTTATCTATTTTTGGTTGTGTCATTTTGGCGGAGGTTTCCGCATTGCTGTCCTCGCCTTATTACGACAGGTTCGAATTTGGCAGTTAGGCTGCATTACTTCATTTGCTGTTGTTCCAGGCGGCCGCGCCGCATAAACTACTATTTTTTGTATCCTTCCCTGTTTTAGTCGTGTCAGTCATAGTTAGTTTTCACCTTGTTCTCCTTGGACTCAGTTAACGCCTTGTCTCCTATTAAGACCGGGGGGCATCGGAGTCTGGGCGGACCTAATTCGCCCATTCAATGGGGTCATTCCGACCTGATCGCTCGCTGCAGTTTATTGCAGCGCAGCGATTGGGTCGGATCTGCGCATGCGCCAGCGCCAAAGTGCGCCGGCACATGCTGGGTGGCCAAAGGCCGTTGTATTGTAGCGATCGCCTCTGCCTGAATGACAGGCAGAGGCGGTCACTGGGCGGGAGGGGGCTGGATGGCAGCGTTAAGCCGCCGTTTAGGGGGCACGGTCCGGCCAACACAGGCGTGGCAGGATCGTTGGGGGGGGGGGGGGCGGCCCGCGGCGGCTGCGTGACGTCACACGCAGCAGTTACGACTCGGATAACGAGGAGGTTCTCTCGCCGAGCCGCAGGAGCTGCGCTGGCCGGGAGTTACTCCTGAAATGCAAAGGCATCGCTGCTGTGCGATGCTTTTGCATTTCTGCGGTGGTGGGGGGGACGGCACTGACATGCAGGGCGGACTAGCCCAGTGCTGGGCGTCCTCCCGCATGTCTGAGTGCCTGATCGTAGCTGTGCTAAATTTAGCACAGCTACGATCAACTCGGAATGACCCCCCAAAAGCGGCTGCCGTGGGCACAAGAAACTATAGTCGTGCAGGCGTTAATCGACTACTGGAAAGGACAACGGAGTCAGGGATTTTTGTATCTCAGTTCTATCGCAGCTTCACTTATCTGTACTCAGAACCCTTCTATTGCCACCAAATCTCTTGGGTTCCAAGTACGTTGAACATAACAGTTAGTTATTTATTTACAGTTTCTTATATAGCGCAGCATATTCTGTTGCGCTTTACAATTGGAAACAACAGTGATAAGACAAACTGGGTAATAACAGACAGACACAGAGGTACTGTAGAAAGGCCCTGCTCGCAAGTTTACAATCTATGATATGCTGACAGTCACAATGTTGACATGAGAATGGTAATATGGTCATAATGTCAACATTTATTATGTCAACATTCATCATGTAGACAATGATGAAATGTCAGCATGTTAGAATGCCGACATATCGTTCCTGGGGGAACATCAATGACTTACCTTCTCCTGGTGGCTGCAGTGGCGACTTCCGGATCCCACTGGTCATATGACAGTCACTTCCAGGTCACAATTTTAATACTCCAGCGTTATGGTAAGTATTTCCTAATCCCTCCCTCTAGTGCAGGCATTCCCAACCGCGGTCCTCAAGGCACACCAACAGTGCAGGTTTTAGTGATATCCAGGCTTCAGCACAGATGGTTAAATCAAATAACTGAGGTACTAATTAAGTCACCTGTGTTCAAGCCTGGATATCACTAAAACCAGGACTGTTAGTGTGCCTTGAGGACCGTGGTTGGGAAACACTGCTCTAGTGCCTAACGCTAAACATGAATGTCGACTTGTCGCCTGTTGACATTTTACCAATGTTGACATTATAACTGTCAACATTGTATTGTCAACATTATAAATGTCAACATTGTAAATATTGATCTGTTGTCTACAGACCTTATTCAAAGCTAGACGCAAACCCAATGGTTTGGTTACAACTCTGATAGTTCTGCGCATGTGCACAATGGGTCCTTCATTGTTGCACACAGTGCCCCCTAAGCCACAGTTTAATTAACAGGCTGCGGCCATTTGGGTATGGTTGGCGATTGGCAGTGTTCCTGAAAATGGGTTGCATTGTCCCCATTTTCTGGGAGTGTTGAGGCCAGTGTCTGCGTCTTATGAAACACAGTTACTGGTCCTGGAAGCCTGAACAGCCAGGCCATTCTGAGCCACCTGAGGGTAATTCAGATGGCCGATGTTCACACAAGTGATCCTGTGTCTATGGGCACAGCAGCAGATCACACAAGCATGCAGGAGGCGTCTATTTACACCAGACACCTCCTGCAGCATTGGCATATTTTAGCACAGTAGCTGCGTCTAAAGATGCAGCTGCTGTGCTACTGCGTCTGTCTATGAATCAGGCCCTATATGCCGCACTCACCTGACTTCCCAGCACCCGCTTACAACAGAAGTTCTCCAGCACGCAACATTCTCAGTTCCCTCCCCATTATGGCTCTTTGACGACTATGAGATAATGATGTGAATCACAGCGGGGGCACCCATCTGCGGCCTGAGGCCCATGGTGAATACCCCCTGTAACTATGTTGTAGCCCTTCAGCTGTGTCAGGTTATGTGAAGCTGCACTAGAACTTATTTGACAGGACTTACTTGGGAGAGAGTTCCAGTAAATCAATGGACTTGGTCTTCAGCTCACCACCTTTTTCATATTCCAAAATAATTCCTGTAGAATATAACCCTAGAATTAACAAGATCCTTCTATACAACAGAATCAGAACACAATAATAAAAAATAATAATATCTCACAATGGGGGTCATTCCGAGTTGTTCGCTCGGTAAATTTATTCGCATCGCAGCGATTTTCCGCTTAGTGCGCATGCGCAATGTCCGCACTGCGACTGCGCCAAGTAAATTTGCTATGCAGTTAGGAATTTTACTCACGGTTTTTTCCTCGTTCTGGTGATCGTAATGTGATTGACAGGAAGTGGGTGTTTCTGGGCGGAAACTGGCCGTTTTATGGGAGTGTGTGAAAAAACGCTACCGTTTCTGGGAAAAACGCGGGAGTGGCTGGAGAAACGGAGGAGTGTCTGGGCGAACACTGGGTGTGTTTGTGACGTCAAACCAGGAACGACAAGCACTGAACTGATCGCAGATGCCGAGTAAGTCTCGAGTTACTCAGAAACTGCACAGAGATGTCTTATCGCAATATTGCGAATCTTTCGTTCGCAATTTTAAGAAGCTAAGATTCACTCCCAGTAGGCGGCGGCTTAGCGTGTGCAAAGCTGCTAAAAGCAGCTTGCGAGCGAACAACTCGGAATGACCCCCAATAACAATATACATGCTAACTGATGTAGCAATTATTTTAGCTGATCTGCTAATTATGATGTTTTTGTATTGTGTAGTCAGCGCGTTTTCCCATTACTGTTAATCTAATTAGTGGGCGAAGATGTTCTCTGGGAATCAGGGATATATTTTTAGATCCACTGTCTATGAACCTTATGCCGTGTCTGAAATGCAGGAGTCAATATTACACATTCCAGATACTGGATAATGCACTGTGGGCCTAATTCATGATGAAAGGAAGGAGGTGGCTGTGCAATTCCGTGTCATTAAAATTCGAATGCGTCTAAGGAGCCGGCTTACCAGCACTTGTACAGTTAGTACGGCCGGTCCATTCACTACAGTCGAGCAGCGGCACACCCACTGCTGCTGCGGTGTTAACCAGTCCTGTGTAGGGCGAAGAGACAGAGAAGGCTGATGTGCCCTGCTCTGCTGCTGCACAGTGGGCTGAGCCACGGGCAGCCTGCCTGATTCTCCGTCTACCGAACACATGTCATACAGCACAGCAGGAGCCTAGCAAGCTAATCCTCACGGGCTGCAGGCACCGTACTCCGCACACTGGTGACCAGCCAGGAGTGCTGCAATGTATATGCAGAACTTGTATGTGCTGGTGCAGTGCGGTGTAACCCTGTGTGTGCGCTGGTGCAGTGTGGTGTAACCCTGTGTGTGTGTTGCTGCTGTGCGGTGCAATTCTGTGTGTGTGCTGGTACAGTACGGTGTAACCCTGTGTGAGTTAGTGCAGTGTGATATAACCCTGTGTGTGCTGGTGCTGCGGTAGACGGGGCATGCGCCGCGCAAATTACGTCATGCTTGCATGCACAGACACGCAAGCATAATGACATAATTATTTATACAAAATAATTATATATACAGTTTTATATATATATATATACTGTATGTATGTATATATATATATATATATACATACAGTGTGTGTGTGTGTGTGTGTGTGTGTGTGTGTGTGTGTGTGTGTGTGTGTGTGTGTGTACTGGGACATGCTGTGATTAAAATGGGCTGGGTTCAGGAGACCGGCGTTTGGGATCCCATGCTGACTGTCGGGCTATTAATCGGTCGGGATCCCGGCGTCTGTATAGTGACCAGCGGTCTCCCGACCACTGGTCACATAACTACATCCCATTAAAATGGCTGAGGAGGCACTAGCTAGCACCAGAGCCAGATCTGCACACACTATATGAGATAGTCACCTGCCATAGACTTTTTACTACGGAGTTTTGACTATAAAAATGATTAGAATAATACAGGTTGAGTATCCCATATCCATATATTCCGAAATACGGAATATTCCGAAATACGGACTTTTTTGAGTGAGAGTGAAATAGTGAAACCTTTGTTTTTTGATAGCTCAATGTACACAAACTTTGTTTAATACACAAAGTTATTAAAAATATTGTATTAAATGACCTTCAGGCTGTGTGTATAAGGTGTATATGAAACATAAATGAATTGTGTGAATGTACACACACTTTATTTAATGCACAAAGTTATAAAAAATATTAGCTAAAATTACCTTCAGGCTGTGTGTATAAGGTGTATATGAAACATAAATGCATTCTGTGCTTAGATTTAGGTCCCATCACCATGATATCTCACTATGGTATGCAATTATTCCAAAATACGGAAAAATCCGATATCCAAAGTACCTCTGGTCCCAAGCATTTTGGATAAGGGAGACTCAACATGTACAAAGAAGATATTTATAATATAATCCACAAGGCCCGGCAATCCCGATAAAACAATACTTAGCTGGTTGCCCGCTTTGAATATGGGAATAGTATATCAATAAAGCAGCACTCCAAGCATAAAATAGAGCTGTCAGTCAGCGTAGTATGGCTCTATTTTACGCTTGGAGTGCTGCTTTATCGATATACTATATATATATATATATATATATATATATATATATATATATATATATACTATGTAAACAAAAACGAGTTTTATGGTAAGAACTTACCCTTGTTAAAACTCTTTCTGCGAGGTACACTGGGCTCCACAAGTCTGGACAATGGGGTGTAGAGTAGGATCTTGATCCGAGGCACCAACAGGCTCAAAGCTTGGACTGTTCCCAGAATGCACAGCGCCGCCTCCTCTATAACCCCGCCTCCCAGCACAGGAGCTCAGTTTAGTTAACCAGCCCAATGCAGTAGCAGGAAAAGAGATGACAACGGTTAGTAGCCACATACACCACACTCTCACGACAAGAGAAGTGTCAGCGGCTAATGCCATATCAACCCAAAGAAACTAAGTGCGTCAGGGTGGGCGCCTTGTGGAGCCCAGTGTACCTCGCAGAAAGAGTTTTAACAAGGGTAAGTGCTTACCATAAAACTCGTTTTCTGCTGCGGGGTACACTGGGCTCCACAAGTCTGGACAATGGGGATGTCCTAAAGCAGTTCCTTATGGGAGGGGACGCACTGTAGCGGGCACAAGAACCCGACGTCCAAAGGAAGCATCCTGGGAAGCGGCAGTATCGAAGGCATAGAACCTTATGAACGTGTTCCCGGAGGACCACGTAGCCGTCTTGCACAATTGGTCAAGGGTCGCACCACGTTGGGCCGCCCAAGAAGGTCCAACAGACCGAGTAGAATGGGCCGTAATGTGAACAGGAGCTGACAGACCAGCCTTCACATAAGCATGCGCAATCACCATTCTAATCCACCTGGCCAGGGTCTGCTTGTGAGCAGGCCAGCCACGTTTGTGAAATCCAAACAAAACAAAGAGAGAATCAGACTTTCGAATAGAAGCAGTTCTCTTCACATAGATACGGAGAGCCCGTACCACATCCAAAGACCGCTCTTTGGGAGACAAATCAGGAGAAACAAAAGCTGGAACCACAATCTCCTGATTAAGGTGGAACGAAGAAACCACCTTAGGTAAATATCCAGGACGAGTCCTAAGAACCGCCCGGTCACGGTGAAAAATCAGATATGGGGAACTACAAGACAAGGCACCCAAATCCGACACTCTTCTAAAAGAGACAATAGCCAGCAAGAACACCACCTTAAGGGAAAGTCACTTAAGGTCAGCTTGAACCAAGAGGTTCAAATGGAGTCTCCTGCAACGCCTCCAAAACCACCGACAAGTCCCAAGGAGCCACAGGCAACACACCCTGAGTGAAAGTATGAACATCAGGTAAAGTCGCAATTTTTCTCTGAAACCACACGACAAGGCAGAAATATGAACCTTGAGGGAGGCCAGACGCAGGCCTAAATCTAGGCCCTGCTGTAGAAAAGCCAAAAGTTTGGCTGTACTAAACTTGGAAGCGTCATAATGGTTAGATGCGCACCAAACAAAGTAGGAATGCCAGACCAGATGGTAAATCCGAGCAGAGGCCGGTTTTCGTGCCCGCAACATAGTTTTAATGACCTCTTCAGAAAAACCCTTAGCTCTTAAGACGGAAGCTTCAGGAGCCACGCCATCAAAGACAGCCGGGCTAGGTCCTGGTAGACACAGGGGCCCTGAACGAGGAGGTCTGGGCATTGTGGAAGTAGAAGTGGACGCTCTGACGATAGGCGTTGCAGGTCTTAGAACCAGTGCCGTCTGGGCCACGCCGGAGCTATGAGAAGCAGATTTCCTTTTTCTTGCTTGAAATTCCGAATTACCCTGGGCAGGAGTGACACCGGAGGGAACATGTACGGCACCCGAAACCTCCACGGCACTGCCAGCGCATCCACGAATGCTGCTTGAGGATCTCTTGTCCTTGCTCCGAAGACCGGAAGTCTGGATGTATATCACAGGGTAATTGTACTATAAACCCCTGACTAAATGCACTCTTTCTTACTAACACTGACTAAAAAGGCAGGTAGAATACTTAAGTGTCATGTAAAGTCACAGCACTGACAACCAGGCGGCTTTACATAGGAGGATTTGCCCAAGCAGTCCCAGGAACAGTGAGCTGAGGAGTAATGGCGCCGCAGACACTGACAGGGAGTGAGGAAAGACAGAGATGCAGCTCCAGGGTGGGAACACTTGCTGGAAATGGCGCCCTGGGGCTGGGGGAGGGGCTTCAGGTCTAAGCCTTATCCCCCTTGCAGGCAAAACCACCGGGTACTGTGGGCGATATTAAAATCGGTTTTAAGAGAAAACCTGACCTGCGCCCATGCCCTGGTGATCTAGTGGGATTGCCTGTATCCACAGTGTTCACCGCCAGCGCGCGCGCGCGGCCCGCCTCCCACTGACCGCGCCGGATCGCGATAAAGACCGGGTCCCGCGAGCGGGACTTACTTACCACCTCCCGAAGCACGGCCACGCGATCCTGGAGAGCCCCAGCCGTGTGTGCCTAACGTGAAGTAAACCGGAGCCTCCGCTGTAGGTACCCAGCAACCAGGGCTTGGTAGTGTACAGCGCCGCTGGGGAGAGCTGGAGCTGCGGCAGAGAATGTCAGAAGACATTTACCCCTGCTGCTGCCCTTGAAGTCTTCACTTTTTACCTCATAAAAAGCTTTTCTTAGGGCTGCCTGGAGCAGCCCCTCTGTTAAGTGCCTGCTTACTGCAGCACCAACTGACAAACTGAGCTCCTGTGCTGGGAGGCGGGGTTATAGAGAAGGCGGCGCTGTGCATTCTGGGAACAGTCCAAGCTTTGAGCCTGTTGGTGCCTCGGATCAAGATCCTACTCTACACCCCATTGTCCAGACTTGTGGAGCCCAGTGTACCCCGCAGCAGAAAGTAATATACTATGTAGCCAAAAGTGATTAGACAACCCCACATAAGCAAAATGGTGTACTCTTGTAGCAGACACGTGTTTGCAAAGGTATAAAATGGGTAAGGGGGCACTGATTGAATAATTTTCTAACAAAATGGCTTGCCGGAAGGAGTTAACCAAGATTGAAAGGGCGAACATCGTAGGCTGCTCGATCGGAGGTATGAGTGTGAGAAGCATTGCGGCTGTTAGGAAGGTTCCTAAATTTACTGTGTCTTTTGTCATTAATGCATGGAACAAAACAGTCACTGCAGGAATGGAGCTCTCCCTAGAAGACCCCTGAAACTGCAACCCAGGGACCGAAGAGTGCGAAATAGGGAGCTGCGGAAAAAAAACAGGGGTCGTTGCATACATACCAGTGCACACGGGTTACAAATGGCCACTAATGTGTCCGTTTCAACAAAAACACTTCGGAGGGAGGCCCAGACACTTGCATATTATGGGCTAGCAGGTGCTCATAAACCTCTAATCACAAAGAAGAAAGCAGCCCAGCGCTTATGACTGTGTAAAGAGCGCAAAAACTGTACAGTGGAACAATGGCAGTGAGTGTTATGGAGTGACGAATCCCAATTTACATTTTTCAGATCAGATGGACGTGTTTAGGTTTGGCGATTGCCAGGAGAATGTCTGATGCCAGAGTGTACAGTACCTACAGTAAAGCATGGAGGGGGTAGCGTTACGCTGTGGGGCTGTTTCAGCTGGTTTGGCATGGGTACATTAGTTATAATGCATGGTCACATTAACTCTGAGAATTATATTTGTATCAGGATGACAATACCACCTGTCATGTTTTTAGGGTGAAGGGGGACTGGTATACAGAAAATTTGGTAACCTGGATAGACTAGTCCAGATCTTAACCCCACTGAGAACCTCTGGGACGAAATGGAGTGAAAGGTGCTTTCTAGGCCGACTTCTTTGTGTTGCAGTTGGTCACTGTACTTAAGGCGTAATGGCAAAGCATACCACCTGCTGTTGTCCAGGAACTTGTGGTCACTTTGCCAAGAAGAATGTCTGCAGTAATCACTGTAGTGTATCTATCTATCTATCTATCTATCTATCTATCTATCTATCTATCTATCTATCTATCTATCTCCTTTTATAATATACTATTTATTTTGATTTATTTTTTTTAATCTGCACAATTAATGGTGTGTTTTTCTGCTTTCTCCTAGTTAACAACATTTAAAAATGGTGGTAACTTTTGGAGAAAGGTTTATCTTCTCCATAAATAGTATAACTGATCACTCCCCAGTGAAACATATGGGGGGCAGTGGGGGAGATGTTTCAAGCAGTGAAAAGTCACATCTCTGAAGAGAAGAGAAATTGTTGACTTCACTACAGTAGTCTCTTATACCCCTTTCACATCGCACAAATAACCCGGTACCGACACGGCATATTGCCGTGTCGAACCGGGTCAGTGTGCGATGTGAAAGCACACTGGCCGATTTAGCGGGTCGCCTGACCCGGTAAATCAACCCGGTAAAAAAGAAGGGTTTTACCCGGGTTGATTACCGGGTCAGGTGCGGTGTGAATGGGAGCCGTGTCGATGCGACACGGTTCCCATTCACAAGATAGGGAGAGGCGGCGCTGGAGATGAGCTCATCTCCCGACGCCGCCTCCACCCCCGCCCCTGCTGCTGCTGCGCGCTCCGTTGTTATGGCAACCGACCCGGTATATTGCCGGGTCGGAAAGCCAGCAGCGGAGGTCAAATGCCGGATCCCACCCGGTAAGTACACGTTTGTCTTACCGGGTAGGATCCGGCATTTGCAGTCTGAATGCAGCATTATTTAAATAGGGGGAGGAGAAAAAACTAGATGACATGCTGGAAAAAAAGAGGCATTTATGTTTACTAAAGTGCCATTAGCCTTTTAGCGTTTGGCTCTGCCATCTTAAGATAGAGTCAGCCGCTGTGGCCTATGGGTTATAGTATCGCTAGAGAGGGTTCATCCAATATTTCTCTATTAGACTGCAGCAGGAGGCGTCTTCAGTAAATAGATGCCTCCTGCCAGCTTCTGTGATCTGCTGCTGCGCCTGAAGATGCAGAACCGCATTACTTGCATGAACATCAGTCATCTGAGTAATCATGGATGGCCAGGCTTTTCACACTGCTGGGGCCAGGAACATCAGGCTGCGGCTCAGGGACCACTGCATGTGACCACTAAGGACATGTGCCCCACCATTGGAGATGTATGTAAATCATAAGGTTTACGTACACCTCGAAATCAGGCCCACTGTTAGGATACATTTTCCCACAAACCAATGTGGAACTGTACACTGTTAACTTTGATTATATCCAACAGTGACCCCCAAATGTAATAAATATTGGGGGCTATTCATCTTCAGTCGCTACTTAGCGAAAAAGCAGATTGGCCGCTTATCGGCTGTCTGCGCATGCGCTGTGTCCGCATCGCACGTGTGTGGGGCTCCGGCATGATGCAATCACATAGTGATTAACAGGTGGCAGGCATTCGTGAGCGGCGTTGCTGGGGAGTGGTGCGGGAAATCCTGGCATGTCATGGCCGTTTTCAGGGCAGCCGGGTAAGGTCACCTGCGTTTCCTGCAACGGGAAACATGGCACCGGTGCCCCTGAATACACAGCCTGGGTGCGTATACAGGGAGCAACCAGTATTCTCCGATGTTTCTCAACTTCTGCGATGCATATCAGATGCGATCGCATCGCAGGGCGGTGCTTCACATGCTGAGCAGCCTGGCCCTGTGCTTAGTATCCCCCAGCATGTTAAATAACCCCCATTGTCCCAAATGTATCAAAAGGAGATAACACCTCTCTCCACCATTTCTGACAGAAAAACATTACCAAAACATAACAAGAGCCACATAGGAGAACCTGCACCCCCCGCATGCACCATGACCCGGCCAGCACCCTCAATCACATCCATCTGCCGCTGCCCGCAGCATTAGCGCTGCCGCTTGCCTGACTCCCTTCTGTCAGCAGTCAGCATTGCTAGCAGAGTCCGGAGCTTGAGCTACGAAGCTTTGCCTTCTAGCTCACCACACGGTGCTCATGTGAGTGTAGAAATGGAGAATCCAGAGCCATAGTGGACTGTGACAGTGAGGCAGTGGCCTGGTGAATCACGGGGAAGGAAAGGGGGGTCAGTGGGGCTCACAAACACACACTGGGCTCAGCGGCAACCTGCATCTATCCTCTGTGCTCCCCACCCAACCTCCCTTACTGTCCACCACTTTGATCATACACTCTCACTGCTCCCTACATTCACACTCACTGCTTCGTGCTCCCACCCTTCCTTACTACTTTCTGCAACAGCCCTACTCACTACTCCCTACATTCACCCTTACTGCTCCCAACACTCACCCTCACTCACTGCTCCCTACACCCTTCCTCACTGTTCCCTGCACTCACTGCTCCCTGCACCCTTCCTCACTGTTCCCTACTTCCACCCTTATTCACTGCTCCCTACACACTTCCTCACTGTTCCCTACATTCACCCTCACTCACTGCTCCCTACACCCTTCCTCACTGTTCCCTGCACTCACCCTTACTCACTGCTCCCTACACCCTTCCTCACTGTTCCGTACATTCACCCTTACTGCTCCCAACACTCACCCTCACTCACTGCTCCCTACACCCTTCCTCATTGTTCCCTGCACTCACTGTTCCCTACACTCACCCTTACTGCTCCCTACACTCACCCTCACTTACTGCTCCCTACACCCTTCCTCACTGTTACCTACACTCACCCTTACTCACTGCTCTCTACAAAAACACTCACTCACTGCTCACTACACCCATCCTTACTGCTTCCTACACTCACTCACCCTCACTCACTACTCCCTACACCCTTCCTTACTGTTCCCTACACTCACCGCCCCCTACACCCTTCCTCACTGTTCCCTACACTCACCCTCACTCACTGATTCCTACACCCTTCCTCACTGTTACCTACACTCGCCCTACTCACTGCTTTCTACAACGACCTTCACTCAGTGCTCCCTACATCCATCCTAACTGCTTCCTACACTCACTCACCCTCACTCACTGCTCCCTACACCCTTCCTCACTGTTCCCTACACTGCTCCCTCACAAATTACACACTACACGCAAATTAAAACCACTACAGTGCTGCTAGATCAGACTAAAGGGGGGTACTCACGGAGCGATCGCTGCTTAAAATCTAAGCAATCTGACTAGATTGCTTAGATTTTAAGCAGCGATCACTCCGTGTGTACCCCTCACAGCGATAGCGATGCGCAGCCCCATGCATCGCTATCGCTGGTGCTAGATTGGCCTGCATGCAGGCCAATCTAGCGGATCGCTTACTTCACCGCTGGGTGAAATGAGCGGTCCTCCGCACACTCAGCAAACATCGCACTCTGCTGATCGGAGGGAGAAATGTGTGCGCAGCGGTTCGCTCAGCACACATCTCTCCCCAAATCGGCTGGTGAGTACTGGCCTTTAGGCATTGAGGGGAGGAGGGGGGGGGGGGGGAGGAATAAACAAAGATATTAGAATAAACAATCATTTATTGTTCTTCAATGTAATAGTTGAATTGTAATGCACCCCACTCCTTATCTTCTCTGCCAAAGTCTGAAAGTAGAAGGACTAGTGTTTTTTAATATCAATAATACTGTGTGGCATAGTGTAAGGGGTACTACTGTGTGGCATTCTGTGTTAAAGGGGAACTACTGTGAGACATACTGTGTATAATGGATACTGCTCTGGCGTACTGTGTATAAGGGTTACACTACTGTTGCGTACTGTGCATAAGATATACTAATGTGTGGCATACTGTGCAGCAGGTGTACTACTGTTTGGTATACTGTGTATACTGGGTACTACGGTGTCGTAACATGAATAAGTGGCACTACTGTGTGATGTAATGTGAATAAGGGGCAGAAATGTGTGGCATGACCAAGCACCTTTCCTGCAAGACCATGTCACCTTTTTTTAACATTGTCCCTATTCAGAATATGGGGGGCGTTTGGGCACCACTGCTCTTTCTGGCATAGGGCACCAAAATGTCTGGTTACGGCTCTGCCAAAATGAAATTAGATTTCTCCTGCAGCACAAAACATTTGGGGCTTATTTATCAATGATTACTGGCGGGCTATCCCCCGGGTGCCCAAAATAATAAGAATCCCCTGGATGTATGTACAGATTTTCAGAGCTGCAGTCTCCTGTTTTCGATCACAAAAGCAGCCCTAATAGGTTCTATAGGCAGACGCTTTTTGTCAATTTACCAAGCTCTGGAATGCGATCTGAAGATGGTGTTAGTCATCCTCTGCAAGAGTAAAGTGTGTACTTTGCCTGATGACCGGCAATCGTGCAAATCGACTAGCAATTTCCCTGGACCATCACAGATTATCAGTACACATTACACAATGTAATGAAGGACAGAACCAGAGCCGTAATTACATGTGTGCCAGGTGTGCCTGGCACACAGCGCAATTGCCCTGAGGGCGCGACTGGTCACATCCCCATTACTTTAGTCAGCTGCATTGTAATGAGTCAAACTGACTCATTACAAGCCACCTGAGCGTGGAGAGGAGGAGCAGCGCCGGAGGCAGGGGAGGAGGAGGGAGAGGGAGGAGGGAGCTGCAGCAGCGCACTGTAATTGGTGGCGGCGCTGCTGCAGCTGTCCCTCTCCTTCCACATAGGCTGGCCACCGCCCCTGTAAATGCTGGGATGATCTTCCCTCATCCCAGCATTCACAGCGGCGGTGGCCAGCCAATGTGGAAGAATAGGGACAGCTGCAGCAGCGCTGCCACCAATTACAGTGCGCTGCTGCGGCTCCCTCCTCTTCCTCCCTCCTCCTCCTCCCCGCCCGGGATCTGCCAGCAGCTGCTGCACGGAGGAGCCTGACTGCCTTAGCCAGCAGGGAGAGAGTAAGTATAAATCATCTATTCTGTCTGTCTGTCTGTCTGTGTGAAAAAGGGGGACTGTTTACCGTTATGTGTAAAAAGGGGGACTGACTGCCGTAATGTGGTAAAAGGGGATGCTGTCTGCCGTAATGTGTAAAAAGGGGGACTGTCTACCGTAATGTGTAAAAAAGGGGACTCTTTCGTAATGTGTAAAAAGGGGACGCTGTCTGCCATAATGTTTACAAAAGGGGACGCTGTCTGCCATAATGTGTAAAAAGGGGGACTGTCTGCCGTAATGTGTAAAAAATAAGAATTTACTTACCGATAATTCTATTTCTCGTAGTCCGTAGTGGATGCTGGGGACTCCGTCAGGACCATGGGGAATAGCGGCTCCGCAGGAGACAGGGCACAAAAAGTAAGCTTTTAGGATCACATGGTGTGTACTGGCTCCTCCCCCTATGACCCTCCTCCAAGCCTCAGTTAGGTACTGTGCCCGGACGAGCGTACACAATAAGGAAGGATATTGAACCCCGGGTAAGACTCATACCAGCCACACCAATCACACCGTATAACTTGTGATCTGAACCCAGTTAACAGTATGACAAACGTAGGAGCCTCTAAACAGACGGCTCACAACAAATAACAACCCGATTTTTTTGTAACAATAACTATGTACAAGTATTGCAGACAATCCGCACTTGGGATGGGCGCCCAGCATCCACTACGGACTACGAGAAATAGAATTATCGGTAAGTAAATTCTTATTTTCTCTAACGTCCTAAGTGGATGCTGGGGACTCCGTCAGGACCATGGGGATTATACCAAAGCTCCCAAACGGGCGGGAGAGTGCGGATGACTCTGCAGCACCGAATGAGAGAACTCAAGGTCCTCCTCAGCCAGGGTATCAAATTTGTAGAATTTTGCAAACGTGTTTGCCCCTGACCAAGTAGCAGCTCGGCAGAGTTGTAATGCCGAGACTCCCCGGGCAGCCGCCCAGGATGAGCCCACTTTCCTTGTGGAATGGGCCTTGACAGATTTAGGTTGTGGCAAGCCTGCCACAGAATGTACAAGTTGAATTGTGCTACAAATCCAACGAGCAATCGTCTGCTTAGAAGCAGGAGCACCCATCTTGTTGGGTGCATACAATATAAGCAGTGAGTCAGACTTTCTGACTCCAGCCGTTCTTGAAATATATATTTTCAATGCCCGGACCACGTCCAACAACTTGGAATCCTCCAACTCGTTAGTAGCCGCAGGCACCACAATAGGCTGGTTCAGGTGAAACGCTGACACCACCTTAGGCAGAAAATGAGGACGCGTCCGCAGTTCTGCCCTGTCCGTATGGAAAATCAGATATGGGCTCTTATATGATAAAGCCGCCAATTCTGATACTCTCCTGGCTGAAGCCAGGGCCAGTAGCATGGTTACTTTCCATGTAAGATACTTCATCTCCACCGATTTGAGCGGCTCAAACCAATGGGATTTTAGAAAATCCAAGACTACATTAAGATCCCACGGTGCCACTGGGGGCACAACCGGGGGCTGTATATGTAGTACTCCTTTTACAAAAGTCTGGACTTCAGGAACTGAAGCCAATTCTTTCTGGAAGAAAATCGACAGGGCCGAAATTTGAACCTTAATGGACCCCAATTTGAGGCCCATAGACAATCCTGTTTGCAGGAAATGTAGGAATCGACCCAGTTGAAATTCCTCCGTGGGGGCCTTCCTGGCCTCACACCACGCAACATATTTCCTCCAAATGCGGTGATAATGTTGTGCAGTCACCTCCTTCCTGGCCTTTACCAGTGTAGGAATGACCTCTTCCGGAATGCCTTTTTCCTTTAGAATTCGGCGTTCAACCGCCATGCCGTCAAACGCAGCCGCGGTAAGTCTTGGAATAGACACGGTCCCTGCTGAAGCAGGTCCCGTCTTAGAGGTAGAGGCCACGGATCCTCCGTGAGCATCTCTTGAAGTTCCGGGTACCAAGTTCTTCTTGGCCAATCCGGAGCCACTAGTATCGTTCTTACTCCCTTTTGCCGTATAATTCTCAGTACTTTTGGTATGAGAGGCAGAGGAGGGAACACATACACTGACTGGAACACCCACGGTGTTACCAAAGCGTCCACAGCTATTGCCTGAGGATCTCTTGACCTGGCGCAATACCTGTCCAGTTTTTTGTTGAGGCGGGACGCCATCATATCCACCATTGGTTTTTCCCAACGGTTCACAATCATGTGGAAGACTTCTGGATGAAGTCCCCACTCTCCCGGGTGTAGATCGTGTCTGCTGAGGAAGTCTGCTTCCCAGTTGTCCACTCCCGGAATGAATACTGCTGACAGTGCTATCACATGATCTTCCGCCCAGCGAAGAATCCTTGCAGCTTCTGCCATTGCTGTCCTGCTTCTTGTGCCGCCCTGTCTGTTTACGTGGGCGACTGCCGTGATGTTGTCCGACTGGATCAACACCGGCTGACCCTGAAGCAGGGGTTTTGCCAGACTTAGAGCATTGTAAATCGCTCTTAGCTCCAGTAAATTTATGTGAAGAGACATCTCCAGGCTTGACCATACTCCCTGGAAGTTTCTTCCTTGTGTGACCGCTCCCCAGCCTCTCAGACTGGCATCCGTGGTCACCAGGACCCAGTCCTGTATGCCGAATCTGCGGCCCTCTAACAGATGAGCACTCTGCAACCACCACAGAAGAGACACCCTTGTCCGTGGCGATAAGGTTATCCGCTGATGCATCTGCAGAAGCGATCCGGACCATTTGTCCAGCAGATCCCACTGAAAAGTTCGTGCGTGGAATCTGCCGAATGGAATCGCTTCGTAAGAAGCCACCATCTTTCCCAGGACTCTTGTGCATTGATGCACAGACACTGTCCCTGGTTTTAGGAGGTTCCTGACAAGTTCGGATAACTCCCTGGCTTTCTCCTCCGGAAGAAACACCTTTTTCTGAACCGTGTCCAGAATCATTCCCAGGAACAGCAGACGTGTCGTCGGGGTCAACTGAGATTTTGGAAAATTCAGAATCCACCCGTGTTGTTGCAGCACTAGTTGGGTTAGTGCTACTCCGTCTTCCAGCTGTTCTCTGGATCTTGCCCTTATCAGGAGATCGTCCAAGTAAGGGATAATTAATACGCCTCTTCTTCGTAGAAGGATCATCATTTCGGCCATTACCTTGGTAAAGACCCGAGGTGCCGTGGACAATCCAAACGGCAGCGTCTGAAACTGATAATGACAGTTTTGCACCACGAACCTGAGGTACCCTTGATGTGAAGGGCAAATTGGGACATGCAGGTAAGCGTCCTTTATGTCCAGGGACACCATAAAGTCCCCTTCTTCCAGATTCGCTATCACTGCTCTGAGTGACTCCATCTTGAACTTGAATTTTTGTATGTACAGGTTCAAAGATTTGAGATTTAGAATAGGTCTTACCGAGCCGTCCGGCTTCGGTACCACAAATAGCGTGGAGTAATACCCCTTTCCCTGTTGTAGGAGGGGTACCTTGACTATCACCTGCTGAGCAAACAGCTTGTGAATGGCTTCCAATACCGTCGCCCTGTCCGAGGGAGACGTTGGCAAAGCAGACTTTAGGAACCGGCGAGGGGGAGACTTCTCGAATTCCAACCTGTAACCCTGAGATACTACCTGTAGAATCCAGGGGTCCACCTGTGAGCAAGCCCACTGTGCGCTGAAATTCTTGAGTCGACCCCCCACCGTTCCTGAGTCCGCTTGTAAGGCCCCAGCGTCATGCTGAGGGCTTTGCAGAACCCTGGGAGGGCTTCTGTTCCTGGGTAGGGGCTGCTTGCTGCCCTCTCTTACCCCTTCCTCTGCCCCGAGGCAGATATGACTGTCCTTTTGTCCGCTTGTTCTATAGGAACGAAAGGACTGCGGCTGAAAAGACGGTGTCTTTTTCTGTTGGGAGGGGGTCTGAGGTAAAAAAGTGGATTTTCCGGCAGTTGCCGTAGCCACCAGATCCGATAGACCGACGCCAAATAATTCCTCCCCTTTATACGGCAATACTTCCATATGTCGTTTGGAATCCGCATCACCTGACCACTGTCGCGTCCATAAACTCCTTCTGGCAGATATGGACATCGCATTTACTCTCGATGCCAGAGTGCAAATATCTCTCTGCGCATCTCGCATATAAAGGAAAGCATCCTTTAATTGCTCTATAGTCAATAAAATACTGTCCCTATCCAGGGTATCAATATTTTCAGTCAGGGAATCCAACCAGACGACCCCAGCACTGCACATCCAGGCTGAGGCGATGGCTGGTCGCAGTATAACACCAGTATGAGTGTATATACTTTTCAGGGTAGTTTCCAGTTCCTATCAGCTGGATCCTTGAGGGCGGCCGTATCAGGAGACGGTAACGCCACTTGTTTCGATAAGCGTGTGAGCGCCTTATCCACCCTAGGGGGTGTTTCCCAGCGCGCCCTAACCTCTGGCGGGAAAGGGTATAATGCTAATAACTTTTTTGAAATTAGCATTTTTCTATCTGGGTTAACCCACGCTTCATCACATACATCATTTAATTCCTCTGATTCAGGAAAAACTACAGGTAGTTTTTTCACCCCCCACATAATACCCCTTTTTGTGGTACTTGTAGTATCAGAGATATGCAAAGCCTCCTTCATTGCCGTGATCATATAACGTGTGGCCCTACTTGAAAATACGTTTGTTTCATCACCGTCGACACTAGATTCAGTGTCTGTGTCTGTGTCTGTGTCGACCGACTGAGGTAAAGGGCGCTTTACAGCCCCTGACGGTGTCTGAGACGCCTGGGCAGGTACTAACTGGTTTGCCGGCCGTCTCATGTCGTCAACTGATTTTTGTAATGTGCTGACATTATCACGTAATTCCATAAACAAAGCCATCCATTCCGGTGTCGACTCCCTGGGGGGTGACATCACCATTATCGGCAATTGCTCTGCCTCCACGCCAACATCGTCCTCATACATGTCGACACACACGTACCGACACACAGCAGACACACAGGGAATGCTCTTATCGAAGACAGGACCCCACTAGCCCTTTGGGGAGACAGAGGGAGAGTTTGCCAGCACACACCCAAGCGCTATAATATATATGGGAACAACCCTATATAAGTGTTGTTCCTTATAGCCGCTTAAATATATAAAAATATCGCCAAAATATGCCCCCCCTCTCTGTTTTACCCTGTTTCTGTAGTGCAGTGCAGGGGAGAGTCCTGGGAGCCTTCCTCACAGCGGAGCTGAGCAGGAAAATGGCGCTGTGTGCTGAGGAGAATAAGCCCCGCCCCCTATTCCGGCGGGCTTTTCTCCCGGAGTTTTAGACATTTGGCATGGGTTAAATACATACATATAGCCTTAATGGCTATATGTGATGTATTCTTTTGCCATAAAAGGTATTATATATTGCTGCCCAGGGCGCCCCCAGCAGCGCCCTGCACCCTCCGTGACCGTCTGGTGTGAAGTGTGTGACAACAATGGCGCACAGCTGCAGTGCTGTGCGCTACCTTCATGAAGACTGAAGAGCCTTCTGCCGCCTGTTTCCGGACCTTCAATCTTCAGCATCTGTAAGGGGGGTCGGCGGCGCGGCTCCGGGACGAACCCCAGGGTGAGACCTGTGTTCCGACTCCCTCTGGAGCTAATGGTGTCCAGTAGCCTAAGAATCCAATCCATCCTGCACGCAGGTGAGTTGAAATTCTCTCCCCTAAGTCCCTCGATGCAGTGAGCCTGTTGCCAGCAGGACTCACTGAAAATAAAAAACCTAAAAAACTTTTTCTAAGCAGCTCTTTAGGAGAGCCACCTAGATTGCACCCTGCTCGGACGGGCACAAAAACCTAACTGAGGCTTGGAGGAGGGTCATAGGGGGAGGAGCCAGTACACACCATGTGATCCTAAAAGCTTACTTTTTGTGCCCTGTCTCCTGCGGAGCCGCTATTCCCCATGGTCCTGACGGAGTCCCCAGCATCCACTTAGGACGTTAGAGAAATAGGATTTTAATACCTACCGGTAAATCCTTTTCTCCTAGTCCGTAGAGGATGCTGGGGATTCCAAAAGGACCACGGGGTATAGACGGGATCCGCAGGAGACATGGGCACACTCTAAGACTTTTACTCGGTGTGAACTGGCTCCTCCCTCTATGCCCCTCCTCCAGACCTCAGTTATAGGAACTGTGCCCAGGGGAGACGGACATTTTGAGGAAAAGGATTTTTGTTAAACTAAGGGTGAGATACATACAAGCTCACACCACAACTGGATTAGCAGGAATACCAGATAACAGTAAGCTGAACATAACCGATACACAACCGTTGTGTAACCGAAAACAACAACCAACAATACAACTGCAAGTAACAGTACGCACTGGGATGGGCGCCCAGCATCCTCTACGGACTAGCAGAAAAGGATTTACCGGTAGGTACTAAAAATAAGAATTTACTTACCGATAATTCTATTTCTCGTAGTCCGTAGTGGATGCTGGGGACTCCGTAAGGACCATGGGGAATAGCGGCTCCGCAGGAGACAGGGCACAAAAGTAAAAGCTTTAGGATCAGGTGGTGTGCACTGGCTCCTCCCCCTATGACCCTCCTCCAAGCCTCAGTTAGGATACTGTGCCCGGACGAGCGTACACAATAAGGAAGGATTTTGAATCCCGGGTAAGACTCATACCAGCCACACCAATCACACTGTACAACCTGTGATCTAAACCCAGTTAACAGCATGATAACAGCGGAGCCTCTGAAAAGATGGCTCACAACAATAATAACCCGATTTTTGTTTAACAATAACTATGTACGAGTATTGCAGACAATCCGCACTTGGGATGGGCGCCCAGCATCCACTACGGACTACGAGAAATAGAATTATCGGTAAGTAAATTCTTATTTTCTCTGACGTCCTAAGTGGATGCTGGGGACTCCGTAAGGACCATGGGGATTATACCAAAGCTCCCAAACGGGCGGGAGAGTGCGGATGACTCTGCAGCACCGAATGAGAGAACTCCAGGTCCTCCTCAGCCAGGGTATCACATTTGTAGAATTTTGCAAACGTGTTTGCCCCTGACCAAGTAGCAGCTCGGCCAAGTTGTAAAGCCGAGACCCCTCGGGCAGCCGCCCAAGATGAGCCCACCTTCCTTGTGGAATGGGCATTTACATATTTTGGCTGTGGCAGGCCTGCCACAGAATGTGCAAGCTGAATTGTACTACACATCCAACTAGCAATCGTCTGCTTAGAAGCAAGAGCACCCCGTTTGTTGGGTGCATACAGGATAACAGCAAGTCAGTTTTCCTGACTCCAGCCGTCCTGGAAACATATATTTTCAGGGCCCTGACAACATCTAGCAACTTGGAGTCCTCCAAGTCCCTAGTATCCGCAGGTACCACAATAAGCTGGTTCAGGTGAAACGCTGACACCACCTTAGGGAGAAACTGGGGACGAGTCCGCAGCTCTGCCCTGTCCGAATGGACAATCAGATATGGTCTTTTGTGAGACAAAGCCGCCAATTCTGACACTCGCCTGGCCGAGGCCAGGGCCAACAGCATGGTCACTTTCCATGTGAGATCTTTCAAATCCACAGATTTGAGCGGTTTAAACCAATGTGATTTGAGGAATCCCAGAACTACGTTGAGATCCCACAGTGCCACTGGAGGCACAAAAATAAGAATTTACTTACCGATAATTCTATTTCTCGTAGTCCGTAGTGGATGCTGGGGACTCCGTCAGGACCATGGGGAATAGCGGCTCCGCAGGAGACAGGGCACAAAAATAAAGCTTTAGGATTAGGTGGTGTGTACTGGCTCCTCCCCCTATGACCCTCCTCCAAGCCTCAGTTAGGATACTGTGCCCGGACGAGCGTACACAATAAGGAAGGATATTGAATCCCGGGTAAGACTCATACCAGCCACACCAATCACACCGTATAACTTGTGATCTGAACCCAGTTAACAGTATGACAAACGTAGGAGCCTCTGAACAGACGGCTCACAACAATAACAACCCGAATTTGTTTGTAACAATAACTATGTACAAGTATTGCAGACAATCCGCACTTGGGATGGGCGCCCAGCATCCACTACGGACTACGAGAAATAGAATTATCGGTAAGTAAATTCTTATTTTCTCTAACGTCCTAAGTGGATGCTGGGGACTCCGTCAGGACCATGGGGATTATACCAAAGCTCCCAAACGGGCGGGAGAGTGCGGATGACTCTGCAGCACCGAATGAGAGAACTCAAGGTCCTCCTCAGCCAGGGTATCAAATTTGTAGAATTTTGCAAACGTGTTTGCCCCTGACCAAGTGGCAGCTCGGCAGAGTTGTAATGCCGAGACCCCCCGGGCAGCCGCCCAGGATGAGCCCACTTTCCTTGTGGAATGGGCCTTGACAGATTTAGGTTGTGGCAAGCCTGCCACAGAATGTGCAAGTTGAATTGTGCTACAAATCCAACGAGCAATCGTCTGCTTAGAAGCAGGAGCACCCATCTTGTTGGGTGCATACAATATAAACAGTGAGTCAGACTTTCTGACTCCCGCCGTTCTTGAAATATATATTTTCAATGCCCGGACCACGTCCAACAACTTGGAATCCTCCAAATCGTTAGTAGCCGCAGGCACCACAATAGGCTGGTTCAGGTGAAACGCTGACACCACCTTAGGCAGAAAATGAGGACGCGTCCGCAGTTCTGCCCTGTCCGTATGGAAAATCAGATATGGGCTCTTATATGATAAAGCCGCCAATTCTGATACTCTCCTGGCTGAAGCCAGGGCCAGTAGCATGGTTACTTTCCATGTAAGATACTTCAACTCCACCGATTTGAGCGGCTCAAACCAATGGGATTTGAGAAAATCCAAGACTACATTAAGATCCCACGGTGCCACTGGGGGCACAACCGGGGGCTGTATATGTAGTACTCCTTTTACAAAAGTCTGGACTTCAGGAACTGAAGCCAATTCTTTCTGGAAGAAAATCGACAGGGCCGAAATTTGAACCTTAATGGACCCCAATTTGAGGCCCATAGACAATCCTGTTTGCAGGAAATGTAGGAATCGACCCAGTTGAAATTCCTCCGTGGGGGCCTTCCTGGCCTCACACCACGCAACATATTTCCTCCAAATGCGGTGATAATGTTGTGCAGTCACCTCCTTCCTGGCTTTTACCAGTGTAGGAATGACCTCTTCCGGAATGCCTTTTTCCCTTAGAATTCGGCGTTCAACCGCCATGCCGTCAAACGCAGCCGCGGTAAGTCTTGGAATAGACACGGTCCCTGCTGAAGCAGGTCCCGTCTTAGAGGTAGAGGCCACGGATCCTCCGTGAGCATCTCTTGAAGTTCCGGGTACCAAGTTCTTCTTGGCCAATCCGGAGCCACTAGTATCGTTCTTACTCCCTTTTGCCGTATAATTCTCAGTACTTTTGGTATGAGAGGCAGAGGAGGGAACACATACACTGACTGGAACACCCACGGTGTTACCAGAGCGTCCACAGCTATTGCCTGAGGGTCTCTTGACCTGGCGCAATACCTGTCCAGTTTTTTGTTGAGGCGGGACGCCATCATATCCACCATTGGTTTTTCCCAACGGTTCACAATCATGTGGAAGACTTCTGGATGAAGTCCCCACTCTCCCGGGTGTAGATCGTGTCTGCTGAGGAAGTCTGCTTCCCAGTTGTCCACTCCCGGAATGAATACTGCTGACAGTGCTATCACATGATCTTCCGCCCAGCGAAGAATCCTTGCAGCTTCTGCCATTGCTGTCCTGCTTCTTGTGCCGCCCTGTCTGTTTACGTGGGCGACTGCCGTGATGTTGTCCGACTGGATCAACACCGGCTGACCCTGAAGCAGGGGTTTTGCCAGACTTAGAGCATTGTAAATCGCTCTTAGCTCCAGTATATTTATGTGAAGAGACATCTCCAGGCTTGACCATACTCCCTGGAAGTTTCTTCCCTGTGTGACCGCTCCCCAGCCTCTCAGACTGGCATCCGTGGTCACCAGGACCCAGTCCTGTATGCCGAATCTGCGGCCCTCTAACAGATGAGCACTCTGCAACCACCACAGAAGAGACACCCTTGTCCGTGGCGATAAGGTTATCCGCTGATGCATCTGCAGATGTGATCCGGACCATTTGTCCAGCAGATCCCACTGAAAAGTTCGTGCGTGGAATCTGCCGAATGGAATCGCTTCGTAAGAAGCCACCATCTTTCCCAGGACTCTTGTGCATTGATGCACAGACACTTTCCCTGGTTTTAGGAGGTTCCTGACAAGTTCGGATAACTCCCTGGCTTTCTCCTCCGGAAGAAACACCTTTTTCTGAACCGTGTCCAGAATCATTCCCAGGAACAGCAGACGTGTCGTCGGGGTCAACTGAGATTTTGGAAAATTCAGAATCCACCCGTGTTGTTGCAGCACTAGTCGGGTTAGTGCTACTCCGTCCTCCAGCTGTTCTCTGGACCTTGCCCTTATCAGGAGATCGTCCAAGTAAGGGATAATTAATACGCCTCTTCTTCGCAGAAGAATCATCATTTCGGCCATTACCTTGGTAAAGACCCGAGGTGCCGTGGACAATCCAAACGGCAGCGTCTGAAACTGATAATGACAGTTTTGCACCACGAACCTGAGGTACCCTTGATGTGAAGGGCAAATTGGGACATGCAGGTAAGCATCCTTTATGTCCAGGGACACCATAAAGTCCCCTTCTTCCAGATTCGCTATCACTGCTCTGAGTGACTCCATCTTGAACTTGAATTTTTGTATGTACAGGTTCAAAGATTTCAGATTTAGAATAGGTCTTACCGAGCCGTCCGGCTTCGGTACCACAAATAGAGTGGAGTAATACCCCTTTCCCTGTTGTAGGAGGGGTACCTTGACTATCACCTGCTGAGAAAACAGCTTGTGAATGGCTTCCAATACCGTCGCCCTGTCTGAGGGAGACGTTGGCAAAGCAGACTTTAGGAACCTGCGAGGGGGAGACTTCTCGAATTCCAACCTGTAACCCTGAGATACTACCTGCAGGATCCAGGGGTCCACCTGTGAGCAAGCCCACTGTGTGCTGAAATTCTTGAGTCGACCCCCCACCGCTCCTGAGTCCGCTTGTAAGGCCCCAGCGTCATGCTGAGGGCTTTGCAGAACCCTGAGAGGGCTTCTGTTCCTGGGCAGGGGCTGCTTGCTGCCCTCTCTTACCCCTTCCTCTGCCCCGAGGCAGATATGACTGTCCTTTTGTCCGCTTGTTCTTATAGGACCGAAAGGACTGCGGCTGAAAAGACGGTGTCTTTTTCTGTTGGGAGGGGGTCTGAGGTAAAAAGGTGGATTTTCCGGCAGTTGCCGTGGCCACCAGATCCGATAGACCGACGCCAAATAATTCCTCCCCTTTATACGGCAATACTTCCATATGTCGTTTGGAATCCGCATCACCTGACCACTGTCGCGTCCATAAACTCCTTCTGGCAGATATGGACATCGCATTTACTCTCGATGCCAGAGTGCAAATATCTCTCTGAGCATCTCGCATATAAAGGAAAGCATCCTTTAATTGCTCTATAGTCAATAAAATACTGTCCCTATCCAGGGTATCAATATTTTCAGTCAGGGAATCCAACCAGACGACCCCAGCACTGCACATCCAGGCTGAGGCGATGGCTGGTCGCAGTATAACACCAGTATGTGTGTATATACTTTTTAGGGTAGTTTCCAGTCTCCTATCAGCTGGATCCCTGAGGGCGGCCGTATCAGGAGACGGTAACGCCACTTGTTTTGATAAGCGTGTGAGCGCCTTATCCACCCTAGGGGGTGTTTCCCAGCGCGCCCTAACCTCTGGCGGGAAAGGGTATAATGCTAATAACTTTTTTGAAATTAGCACTTTTCTATCTGGGTTAACCCACGCTTCATCACATACATCATTTAATTCCTCTGATTCAGGAAAAACTACAGGTAGTTTTTTCACCCCCCACATAATACCCCTTTTTGTGGTACTTGCAGTATCAGAGATATGCAAAGCCTCCTTCATTGCCGTGATCATATAACGTGTGGCCCTACTTGAAAATACGTTTGTTTCATCACCGTCGACACTAGATTCAGTGTCTGTGTCTGGGTCTGTGTCGACCGACTGAGGTAAAGGGCGCTTTACAGCCCCTGACGGTGTCTGAGACGCCTGGGCAGGTACTAACTGGTTTGCCGGCCGTCTCATGTCGTCAACTGATTTTTGTAATGTGCTGACATTATCACGTAATTCCATAAACAAAACCATCCATTCCGGTGTCGACTCCCTGGGGGGTGACATCACCATTATCGGCAATTGCTCTGCCTCCACACCAACATCGTCCTCATACATGTCGACACACACGTACCGACACACAGCAGACACACAGGGAATGCTCTTATCGAAGACAGGACCCCACTAGCCCTTTGGGGAGACAGAGGGAGAGTTTGCCAGCACACACCCAAGCGCTATAATATATATGGGAACAACCTTATATAAGTGTTGTTCCTTATAGCAGCTTAAATATATCAAAATATCGCCAAAAAATGCCCCCCCTCTCTGTTTTACCCTGTTTCTGTAGTGCAGTGCAGGGGAGAGTCCTGGGAGCCTTCCTCACAGCGGAGCTGAGCAGGAAAATGGCGCTGTGTGCTGAGGAGAATAAGCCCCGCCCCCTATTTCGGCGGGCTTTTCTCCCGGAGTTTTAGATATCTGGCATGGGTTAAATACATACATATAGCCTCAATGGCTATATGTGATGTATTCTTTTGCCATAAAGGTATTAAATATTGCTGCCCAGGGCGCCCCCAGCAGCGCCCTGCACCCTCCGTGACCGCTTGGTGTGAAGTGTGTGACAACAATGGCGCACAGCTGCAGTGCTGTGCGCTACCTTCATGAAGACTGAAGAGCCTTCTGCCGCCTGTTTCCGGACCTTCAATCTTCAGCATCTGTAAGGGGGGTCGGCGGCGCGGCTCCGGGACGAACCCCAGGGTGAGACCTGTGTTCCGACTCCCTCTGGAGCTAATGGTGTCCAGTAGCCTAAGAATCCAATCCATCCTGCACGCAAGTGAGTTGAAATTCTCTCCCCTAAGTCCCTCGATGCAGTGAGCCTGTTGCCAGCAGGACTCACTGAAAATAAAAAACCTAAAAACTTTTTCTAAGCAGCTCTTTAGGAGAGCCACCTAGATTGCACCCTGCTCGGACGGGCACAAAAACCTAACTGAGGCTTGGAGGAGGGTCATAGGGGGAGGAGCCAGTACACCCCCCCTAATCCTAAAGCTTTATTTTTGTGCCCTGTCTCCTGCGGAGCCGCTATTCCCCATGGTCCTGACGGAGTCCCCAGCATCCACTTAGGACGTTAGAGAAAGGGGGTTGTATATGCAGTACTCCCTTGACAAAATTCTGGACTTCAGGAACTGAAGCCAATTCTTTCTGGAAGAAAATCGACAGGGCCGAAATTTGAACCTTAATGGACCCCAATTTGAGGCACATAGACACTCCTGTTTTCAGGAAATGTAGGAATCGACCGAGTTGAAATTCCTCCGTGGGGGCCTTCCTGGCCTCACACCATGCAACATATTTTCGCCAAATGCGGTGATAATGTTGTGTGGTCACCTCCTTCCTGGCTCTGACCAGGGTAGGGATGACCTCTTCCGGAATGCCTTTTTCCCTTAGGATCCGGCGTTCAACCGCCATGCCGTCAAACGCAGCCGCGGTAAGTCTTGGAACAGACATGATCCTTGCTGAAGCAAGTCCCTTCTTAGTATCTCTTGAAGTTCCGGGTACCAAGTCCTTCTTGGCCAATCCGGAGCCACGAGTATAGTTCTTACTCCTCTCCTTCTTATAATTCTCAGTACCTTGGGTATGAGAGGCAGAGGAGGGAACACATACACCGACTGGTACACCCATGGTGTTACCAGAGCGTCCCAGCTATTGCCTGAGGGTCTCTTGACCTGGCGCAATACCTGTCCAGTTTTTTGTTCAGACGGGACGCCATCATGTCCACCTTTGGTCTTTCCCAACGGTTCACAATCATGTGGAAGACTTCCAGATGAAGTCTCCACTCTCCCGGGTGGAGGTCGTGCCTGCTGAGGAAGTCTGCTTCCCAGTTGTCCACTCCCGGAATGAACACCGCTAACAGTGTTATCACATGATTTTTCGCCCAGCGAAGAATCCTTGCTGCCATTGCCCTCCTGCTTCTTGTGCCGCCCTGTCTGTTTACGTGGGCGACTGCCGTGATGTTGTCCGACTGGATCAGCACCGGTTGACTTTGAAGCAGAGGTCTTCCTAGACTCAGAGCATTGTAAATTGCCCTTAGCTCCAGTATATTTATGTGGAGAGAAGTCTCCAGACTTGACCACACTCCTTGGAAATTTCTTCCCTGTGTGACTGCTCCCCAGCCTCTCAGGCTGGCATCCGTGGTCACCAGGACCCAGTCCTGAATGCCGAATCTGCTGCCCTCTAGTAGATGAGCACTCTGCAGCCACCACAGAAGAGACACCCTTGTCCTTGGAGACAGGATTATCCGCTGATGCATCTGAAGATGCGATCCGGACCATTCGTCCAGCAGATCCCACTGAAAAATTATTTCGTGAAATCTGCCGAATGGAATCGCTTCGTAAGAAGCCACCATTTTTCCCAGGACTCTTGTGCATTGATGCACTGACACTTGGCCTGGTTCTAGGAGGTTCCTAACTAGCTCGGATAACTCCCAGGCTTTCTCCTCCGGGAGAAACACCTTTTTCTGGACTGTGTCCAGAATCATCCCTAGTAACAGCAGACGTGTCGTCGGAATCAGCTGCGATTTTGGAATATTTAGAATCCACCCGTGCTGTCGTAGAACTACTTGAGATAGTGCTACTCCGACCTCCAACTGTTCTCTGGACCTTGCCCTTATCAGGAGATCGTCCAAGTAAGGGATAATTAAGACGCCTTTTCTTTGAAGAAGAATCATCATTTCGGCCATTACCTTGGTAAAGACCCGGGGTGCCGTGGACAATCCAAACGGCAGCGTCTGAAACTGATAGTGACAGTTCTGTACCACGAACCTGAGGTACCCTTGGTGAGAAGGGCAATTTGGGACATGGAGGTAAGCATCCTTGATGTCCAGGGACACCATATAGTCCCCTTCTTCCTGGTTCGCTATCACTGCTCTGAGTGACTCCATCTTGATTTGAACCTTTGTATGTAAGTGTTCAAAGATTTCAGATTTAGAATAGATCTCACCGAGCCGTCTGGCTTCAGTACCACAAATAGTGTGGAATAATACCCCTTTCCTTGTTGTAGGAGGGGTACTTTGATTATCACCTGCTGGGAATACAGCTTGTGAATTGTTTCCAATAATGCCTCCCTGTCGGAGGGAGACGTTGGTAAAGCAGATTTCAGGAACCTGCGAGGGGGAGACGTCTCGAATTTCCAATCTGTACCCCTGGGATACTACTTGTAGGATCCAGGGGTCCACTTGCGAGTGAGCCCACTGCGCGCTGAAACTCTTGAGACGACCCCCCCCCCCACCGCACCTGAGTCCGCTTGTACGGCCCCAGCGTCATGCTGAGGACTTGGCAGAAGCGGTGGAGGGCTTCTGTTCCTGGGAAGGTACTGCCTGCTGCAGTCTTCTTCCGTTCCTCTACCCCTGGGCAGATATGACTGGCCTTTTGCCCGCTTGCCCTTATGGGGACGAAAGGACTGAGGCTGAAAAGACGGTGTCTTTTTCTGCTGAGATGTGACTTGGGGTAAAAAGGTGGATTTTCCAGCTGTTGCCGTGGCCACCAGGTCCGATGGACCGACCCCAAATAACTCCTCCCCTTTATACGGCAATACTTCCATGTGCCGTTTGGAATCTGCATCACCTGACCACTGTCGTGTCCATAAACATCTTCTGGCAGACATGGACATCGCACTTACTCTTGATGCCAGAGTGCAAATATCCCTCTGTGCATCTCGTATATATAGAAATGCATCCTTTAAATGCTCTATAGTCAATAAAATACTGTCCCTGTCAAGGGTATCAATATTTTCAGTCAGGGAATCCGACCAAGCCACCCCAGCGCTGCACATCCAGGCTGAGGCGATCGCTGGTCGCAGTATAACACCAGTATGTGTGTATATACTTTTTAGGATATTTTCCAGCCTCCTATTAGCTGGCTCCTTGAGGGCGGCCGTATCTGGAGACGGTAACGCCACTTGTTTTGATAAGCGTGTGAGCGCCTTTAATTTTCTATCGGGGGAAACCCACGCATCATCACACACTTCATTTAATTTATCTGATTCAGGAAAAACTACAGGCAGTTTTTTCACACCCCACATAATACCCTTTTTTGTGGTACTTGTAGTATCAGAAATATGTAACACCTCCTTCATTGCCCTTAACATGTGTGGCCCTAATGGAAAATACGTTTGTTTCTTCACCGTCGACACTGGAGTCAGTGTCCGTGTCTGTGTCTGTGTCGACCGACTGCGGTAATGGGCGTTTTAAAGCCCCTGACGGTGTTTGAGACGCCTGGACAGGTACTAATTGGTTTGCCGGCCGTCTCATGTCGTCAACCGACCTTGCAGCTTGTTGACATTATCACGTAATTCCCTAAATAAGCCATCCATTCCGGTGTCGACTCCCTAGAGAGTGACATCACCATTACAGGCAATTGCTCCGCCTCCTCACCAACATCGTCCTCATACATGTCGACACACACGTACCGACACACAGCACACACACAGGGAATGCTCTGATAGAGGACAGGACCCCACTAGCCCTTTGGGGAGACAGAGGGAGAGTTTGCCAGCACACACCAAAACGCTATAATTTTACAGGGACAACCTTATATAAGTGTTTTCCCTTATAGCATCTTAATATGTAATAATATCGCCACAAAAATGCCCCCCCTCTCTGTTTTAACCCTGTTTCTGTAGTGCAGTGCAGGGGAGAGCCTGGGAGCCTTCCCACCAGCAGTTCTGTGAGGGAAAATGGCGCTGTGTGCTGAGAATAGGCCCCGCCCCCTTTTCGGCGGGCTTCTTCTCCCGTTTTTCTGACAACCTGGCAGGGGTTAAATACATCCATATAGCCCCAGGGGCTATATGTGATGTATTTTTAGCCAGCATAGGTACTTTCATTGCTGCCCAGGGCGCCCCCCCAAGCGCCCTGCACCCTCAGTGACCGTTGGTGTGAAGTGTGCTGAGAGCAATGGCGCACAGCTGCAGTGCTGTGCGCTACCTTAAGAAGACTGGGAAGTCTTCAGCCGCCAATTTCTGGACCTCTTCTCTCTTCAGCATCTGCAAGGGGGTCGGCGGCGCGGCTCCGGTGACCCATCCAGGCTGTACCTGTGATCGTCCCTCTGGAGCTAGTGTCCAGTAGCCTAAGAAGCCAATCCATCCTGCACGCAGGTGAGTTCACTTCTTCTCCCCTAAGTCCCTCGATGCAGTGAGCCTGTTGCCAGCAGGACTCACTGAAAATAAAAAACCTAACAAAACTTTTACTCTAAGCAGCTCTTTAGGAGAGCCACCTAGATTGCACCCTTCTCGGCCGGGCACAAAGATCTAACTGAGGCTTGGAGGAGGGTCATAGGGGGAGGAGCCAGTGCACACCACCTGATCCTAAAGCTTTTACTTTTGTGCCCTGTCTCCTGCGGAGCCGCTATTCCCCATGGTCCTTACGGAGTCCCCAGCATCCACTTAGGACGTCAGAGAAATCCTATTTTCTCTTACGTCCTAGAGGATGCTGGGGACTCCAAAAGGACCATGGGGTCTATACCAAAGCTCCAGACCGGGCGGGAGAGTGCGGACGACTCTGCAGCACCTATTGAGCAAACATGAGGTCCTCCTCTGCAAAGTTGAAGTGCCGAGACCCCTCGGGCAGCTGCCCAAGATGAGCCCACCTTCCTGGTAGAATGGGCCTTTACTGACTTTGGCAACGGCAACCCAACCAAAGAATGAGCGTGCCGAATCGTATTACAAATCCAGCGTGCAATAGTCTGCTTGGAAGCAGGATTTCCAATCTTGTTGGAAGCATACAGGACAAACAGAGCCTCCGTTTTCCTAACAAGATCAGTTAAAATTTTTAAAGCTCTTACGACATCAAGAGATTTTGGCACTGCCACAGCATCCGTAGCCACAGGTACCACAATAGGTTGATTTATGTGAAACGAAGAAACCACCTTCGGCAGAAATTGTTGACGAGTCCTCAATTCCGCTCTATCCACATGAAAAATCAAATATGGGCTCTTGTTAGACAAAGCCGCCAATTCTGACACTCGTCTGGCAGACGCCAAGGCCAACAGCATGACCACTTTCCAAGTGAGAAACTTTAACTCAACCTTTCACAAAGGTTCAAACCACTGAGACATAAGAAATTGTAACACCACTTGAAGATCCCACGGTGCCACGGGTGGCACAAACGGAGGATGGATATGCAGCACTTCACGAAAGTCTGAACCTCAGGAAGGGCGGCCAATTCTTTTTGAAAGGAAATAGATAAAGCCGAAATCTGCACTTTGATGGAACCCAATTTCAGGCCTGCATCCACGCCTGCCTGCAAAAAATGGAGGAAACGACCCAAGTGAAACTCCTCCGCAGGAGCTGTTTTGGCTTCACACAACACATATTTTCTCCAAATACGGTGATAATGCTTCGCCGTGACCTCCTTTCTAGCCTTAAGGAGAGTGGGGATGACTTCCCTGGTAATACCTTTACGAGCTAGGATTTGGCGTTCAACCTCCACACCGTCAAACGCAGCCGTGGTAAGTCCGAAAATACGCATGGCCCCTGCAGCAACAGGTCCTCTCTGAGAGGAAGCGGCCAAGGATCTTCTATGAGCAATTCCTGAAGATCCGGATACCAGGCCCTCCGGGGCCAATCTGGAACGACGAGTATTGCCTGAACCCTTGTTCGTCTTATGATCCTCAACACTCTTGGAATGAGAGGAAGTGGAGGAAACACCCACGGCGTTACCAGGGCGTCCACTGCACTGGCTTGGGGGTCCCTTGACCTGGAACAATACCTCGGAAGCTTCTTGTTGAGGCGAGACGCCATCATGTCTATTTGAGGAATTCCCCAACGCCTTGTCACTTCTGCAAATACCTCTTGATGAAGGGCCCACTCTCCTGGATGGAGATCGTGTCTGCTGAGGAAGTCTGCTTCCCAGTTGTCCACGCCCGGAAGGAAGACTGCTGACAGAGCGCTCACGTGCTGTTCCGCCCAGCGGAGAACTCTTGTGGCCTCCGCCATTTCCGCTCTGCTCTTTGTTCCGCCCTGGCGGTTTACGTACGCCACCGGTGTTATGTTGTCCGACTGAATCAGGACAGGCAGACCTTGAAGAAGGTTTTTCGCTTGCAGAAGGCCGTTGTAAATGGCTCTTAACTCCAGAACATTTATGTGGAGACAAGATTCCTGGCTTGACCACTTTCCCTGGAAACTTCTTAATTGTGTGTCTGCACCCCAGCCTCTGAGACTTGCATCTGTGGTCAGCAGGACCCAATCCTGGATTCCGAACCTGCGTCCCTCTAGAAGGTGAGAACTTTGCAGCCACCACAGGAGAGAAATTCTAGTCCTGGAAGATAGACATATTTTCCGGTGCATGTGCAGGTGAGACCCGGACCATTTGTTCAGCAGGTCCCACTGAAACACCCGGGCATGAAACCTGCCAAACGGAATGGCTTCGTAAGCCGCAACCATCTTCCCTAGCACTCGAGTGCATTGATGAATCGACACTCTTGCCGGTTTCAGAATCTCCTTGACCATGGTCTGGATTTCCAGAGCTTTTTCCGCCAGAAGAAACACTCTCTGTAGTTCCGTGTCTAGGATCATGCCGAAGAAGGGCAGCCGAGTTGTCGGGATCAACTGAGACTTTGGCAAATTTAGAATCCAATGATGTTGCAGAACCGTCAGGGAGAGTTCCACATTTCTTAGCAACTGCTCTTTTGATCTCGCCTTTATCAGGAGATCGTCCAAGTACGGGATAATTGTGACACCCTGCTTGCGTAGGAGTACCATCAATTCTGCCATCACTTTGGTGAAGACCCTCGGGGCCGTGGAAAGCCCAAACGGCAACGTCTGAAATTGGTAATGACAATCGTGCACCGCAAATCTCAGGAAGGCCTGATGAGGAGGATATATCGGGACGTGTAAGTAGGCATCTTTTATGTCGACTGACGCAATAAAATCCCCCCCTTCTAGGCTGGAGATCACAGCTCGAAGAGATTCCATCTTGAACTTGAAAGTTTTCAAGTACGGATTGAGGGATTTTAGGTTCAGGATTGGTCTGACCGAGCCGTCCGGCTTTGGCACGACAAAGAGGCTCGAATAGAACCCTTCCCCCCGTTGGGACGGGGGAATCGGGACAATGACCCTCTGTTGACACAGCTTTTGTATCGCAGCATTTACTACTTCTCTTTCTGGAATAGAAACTGGCAAGGCTGATTTGAAAAATCGGCGGGGGGGCATCTCCTGAAACTCCAGTTTGTACCCCTGGGACACTATGTCTAAGACCCAAGGATCTAGGCCCGATTGAAACCAGACCTGACTGAAGATTCGGAGACGGCCTCCCACCGGCACGGACTCCCGTAGGGGAGCCCCAGCGTCATGCGGTGGACTTGGCAGAGGAGGGGGAGGACTTTTGGTCCTGGGCGCCAGACACAGCAGGCGACCTTTTTCCCCTTCCTCTACCTTTCGAAGCGAGGAAGGACGAGCCCCTTCCTTTTTTGTATTTATTAGGCCGAAAGGACTGCATTTGATAATGGGGCGCCTTTTTCTGTTGTGCAGGAACATAAGGAAGAAAAGAGGACTTACCCGCAGTAGCGGTAGACACCAGGTCAGCAAGGCCGTCACCAAACAAGACACTACCTTTAAAAGGGAGAGCTACCATAGCTTTCTTGGAGTCGGCATCAGCATTCCATTGATGAATCCACAGCGCCCTCCTGGCCGAGACCGCCATGGCATTGGCCCTTGATCCCAAGAGGCCAATATCCCTCGCCGCATCCTTTAAGTAAGCTGCAGCGTCCCTGATATAACCAAGAGTCAAAAGAATGTTATCCTTATCAAGGGTATCCATGTCAGATGCCAAATTATCAGCCCACTTAGCAATAGCACTACTCACCCATGCCGACGCCACGGCAGGTCTGAGGAGTGCACCAGTAGTGACAAAAATGGCCTTCAATGTCGTTTCCTGCTTGCGATCCGCAGGATCCTTGAGGGCAGCCGTGTCAGGAGACGGAAGCGCCACCTTTTTGGACAGCCGGGACAGAGCCTTATCCACATTGGGAGACGACTCCCATTTCTCCCTGTCGTCAGAGGGGAAAGGATATGCCATAAAAATTCTCTTGGGAATCTGCCACCTTTTGTCAGGCGACTCCCAAGCCTTCTCACAAAGAGCGTTCAGTTCATGAGAGGGGGGAAACTTCACCTCAGGCTTTTTTCCCTTATACAAACAAACCCTCGTATCTGGAACAGCAGCCACTTCAGAAATATGTAAAACATCTTTAATAGCCACAATCATGTACTGAATACTCTTAACCAATTTCGGATGCAAACTGGTCTCACTGAAGTCGACACTGGAATCAGAGTCCGTGTCGGTATCCGTATCTGCCATCTGGGTAAATGAACGTTTTTGTGACCCTGAGGGGGCCTGTACCTGAGACAAAGCGTACTCCATGGATTTTTTCCACGTTTGTGTCTGAGAATCAGATTTATCCAGCCTCTTAGACAATAATGCCACATTTGCATTCAATGTACTCAACATATTCACCCAATCAGCAGTCGGCTGTGCCGACAGAGTCACTCCCAAATCCTTCTCCGCGCCCCCAGTAACTTCCTCCGGGGAGGAACACTCAGCCTCAGACATGTCGACACACGGTACCGACACACCCACACTCACACTGGCCAAAGGGGACAGACCCACAGGGAAGCCTGTAGAGCAGGGGTGGGCAATTATTTCAGCTGGGGGGCCGCTTAACACTTCCAGCGAATATTCGAGGGCCACACACAAAATACTCAAAAAGAGTCCCCTTTTTACACATTACGGCAGATAGCGTCCCCTTTTTACACATTACGGCAGACATCGTCCCCCTTTTTACACATTACAGCAGACAGCGCCCCCGTTTTTACACATTACGGCAGACATCGTCCCCTTTTTACACATTACAGTAGACAGCGCCCCCGTTTTTACACATTACGGCAGACATTGTCCCCCTTTTTACACATTACGGCAGACTGCGTTCACTTTTTACACATTACGGCAGACTGCGTCCCCTTTTTACACATTACGGCAGACATCGTCCCCCTTTTTACACATTACAGCAGACAGTGCCCCCGTTTTTACACATTACGGCAGACATTGTCTCCCTTTTTACACATCACAGCAGACAGTGCCTCCGTTTTTACACATTACGGCAGACATCGTCCCCCTTTTTACACATTATGGCAGACAGCATCACCCTTTTTTACACATTACGGCAGACAGTCCCTACCCCCCTATCCCCTCCCTCCCCTAAACCCATATTGTAGTTTTTAACTCAGCTGCCTCCCCACCCCTAAACCTATATGGCAGCTTAAGCAGTGATCCAGGGTCTGGCAGGACAGGGGGTTTACCTGTTCGTCACAGTGGCAGACGATCCCCGCTGTCCGATGATGCCGCCTGGAGTCACTGCTGATGTGGCCTCTCTTGCTCCCGCTCGCTGGCCGCTGCTTCTTCTCCTCGCTCCTGCTTACTGCAGTGCCCGCCCCCCGTGCCGCCCAGCGCGCTTGGTAACAGAGGAAATCCTGGTCAGCTGACCCTGTGACATGACCGGGATTTCCTCAGCGGCGCCTCGTCTGAGAGCAGTGCAATGACAAGCGGCCTGTCGGGCCGCTTGTCATTGCACTCTAATGGGGCACAGCGGGCCAGGTACGATCGGTCCGCGGGCCGCATCCGGCCCGCGGGCCGCCTGTTGCCCACCCCTACTGTAGAGAGAACACAGAGGGAGTATGCCAGCTCACACCCCAGCACCCATATACTACTAAATAAATAATATATGATGTCTGCGCTGTACATATATAGCACCAATTGCCTGTGCCCCCCCCCCATCCCCCACGTTTTGCTCCCTGTACTTGTAAGGAGAGTTGAGGTCCGGGCCAGCGTCTCTGCATGCACTGTGAAGTAGAGAAAATGGCGCTGGTAAGCTGTGTGGCTAAGCCCCGCCCCTTCCTGGCGCGCTATAGTCCCGCTAAAATTTAAAATATTATACTGGCGGGGGTCACATATACAGTGCCCAGGCACCCCTAATATGTATATTTGCCAGTGGAAAAAGGCT